>NW_027526361.1:40877698-41042590 GCF_048455015.1 Haemaphysalis longicornis | reverse complement strand
CGCCTCTCTGCTGCCGGGGTTGCGACTTTTTCAAAAAGAAGTTGCTTTGCATTTATAATCCGTTTCAACACCTTCCGCTTCTTGTAATATCGCAACCACCTGCAAAGACAGAAACCACAAAGCTTTAGCCAATGGTAAACTGTTACCATTGATTAAATCGTTTTTGAATTTCATTTTCCCGGTATACAATCACGCTGAAGTTGCAATCAGTCTTGGAGTAATACTATATTCCGATAGATGTTCTTCAATATAATCGAGTTCATTAGAGTCTAAAAGCTGGTTGGATTAACCCCCTGTAAATGTCACGCGGCCGTCTACGTCACGTGTTTTCGCTGTTCGCCTGGCCACCGCCGTATAGCCAGAGGGCAGGGGGGACTGGCCAGGGATGGGTTGCGCCTGACACCCACAAAATGTTTATGGTCCGGCTATCCCGAGCGTAGTCTACACTCTTAGCCAAAAAGGACTAACGGGGCATCGGCGTTAGTCCGTTTGGGGACTAACTGCGTTGCCACTAGAATTAGTCCTTTTTGGGACTAACGGCAAGGGTACCAACTGTTAGTCCCTCTACACTTAGTCCCTTGATGGTTCAACTGTTGGTCCGCCATAAAGACTAACTGTTGGTCCCTTGCAGATCAACTGTTAGTCACCCCTGTTAGTCGACTGGAGACCAACCGTTGGTCCTCTGAGTATCAATCGTTAATCTTTCCCATTACTCTCCCTAGACCAATTGATGCTTTCAAGACTAAATGTTCATCCCTGCAAATGCTCCCCTCTGGATTAACCGTGCATACTAAAAGACGATGTGCTGGCTCGGGCAAGTACTCCATGAGTGACTGTCGTTCCATTAGACCGACAATTCAGAAGACAGGAGTAAACACAAGAGACCAGAAGCAGTATTTCTTGGCCACTTGTTCACGACAAAGTACTCACGACAAAGGAAATGTTACTTTCAAGCTTTTTATTGAAACACTGTGTGAGCAACATACACAACAAAAAGTAAACCGTACTCTAATCTTGACGTTGGAGTCTCTATTTCGAAGGCCTGTACGGCACACCTTATTGAGGCGATGCGCCCAGTATTGGGCTATTCCGGGTATACATGGCTGCTGTCCTTGGCGCAAGCGCGCTCCACTTGTCTTGAGGTACTTGTCCGTTGAGAGGAGACAGCCATCCTCCGTGACGCTGTCGGCAATGGGCGTATGTCGTCACGCTCCTGCAGGAAATAAATAGGGCAACAAAACAAGTGTTATTCATGGTAGGACGCAAAATTGAGAAAAACGCAGTTTCCAGCAGCCCTAACAAGCATCCGTAAAAAGTACCTCAAAAAGCAAAAAGAAGCAAAATCAACGCTTTATGTAGTGCAGCCAAATGTTGCCTCTGAAGCGCACTGAGTATAAGACTACGGAATAATTAAGACCATGGCCACGGTAGTTAACAAGCGAAACTCAGACATTGTTGTTTTTCCGACTCCAGCAGAAAAGACGCCACTCAAACCAGGAATAGAACCTGGGGACTCATGCTCCCTCGCTCAACGCATTGAACCACTGTATAAGGGCAACAGAAAATAGAAAGATTGCTCATTTCTCCCATGCAGGTTCGCTATCATTCTCAGAGGCCTACGTAGCACGAAACAAGGGCCTCTTCCCTCTCTTTCACAAGACATGTAGGGAAAGAGACGCTTCCTGTAAACACCAGCTCTAAATCAAAATGGTTTGACTGCAATCAAAAATAAAAAGAAAACAAGAAGGAATATTTATTTATTGGAAGAAAACCTGCTTTCCTGCGCTGATGGTGCGGGTTTGTATAGAACAAGGTCATTATTGATTTCTGGCTGTGATGTCGGTGTCGAAGAATGCGCTTTTATTTCGAAAATGTATTAAGATCCAAATTTTCTCAATGTTTAATAAATTTAACAATGTTTAAGAAATAGCCTCGGGCGAAACAAACAAAACGGCGTCCTCTCAGCTTTCTGCATGGGGAGTGGCTATGGCTGCACGTTTTTATTTCCTCTTTGCGGACAGTTCACAGTGAGTTTGTACGTGCACACAAAAAAAGGCTTTCAAAGAAAAGGGGCAAAAATGTTTGAGGCTGACCACGCTGCGAGCGCTTGGCTACCAGTGAGGGAGCAACGAAAATGAAAAAAAGTGAAGGAAGCTTTCGGCCACGTTAGATGAGTCACGCGAGCGTGCGCCTGCTACTGTGAAATTCATGTGAAATGCACGGGTGACGGGTGGGTGCGGGTGACTCTAGGTTAGGGTGCCTCGATGCGCGCCCGCTCCGCGGAGGGTGGTGCCACTCTTTGAAGGGGTCGTCGCCGACAAGACCGGTTCTCGGGAGGCGCCGCCGCCATTTTCTTGCATTCCCCTCCCGGTGACTCCAGCGCTAGGAGCGCGGAAAGCGGGACTCTTCACACAGTCGCTTTGCAGAATGCCTGGGTGCTGCGTTCCCCAGTGTTCAAACAGCGCTAAAAATGGTTGGAGGATGTTTTCGTTTCCGCGAGACCCAAAAAGACGGCTTCTGTGGACAGTGAAGATAAAGCGGGACAAGTGGCAGGCGACGAACTACTCCTGCATATGCAGTGTAAGTACCCGCGGCTTCTCACCAGTGCCACGTGCATTTGGGGCTATTGTCAGTTTGTCGGTGTGACTGTTTCTAGATACCAGACGTACAGTTTTATGTGTTTATGTTGGAGGTTTCATCATGCTTTTGCGGCCTTTTGATATTTGATTGTAGCAAATGGACGTAGCCTCTTAAAGCGGGGGGCCGATATGAAACGTGCGGCGCTTTGCAGATTGTATCACGAAATAATGCGCGCGTTGTAAGAATGTGTGCGATCTTTCTCAGTCCCGAAGCGCCATCCCGGCGCATCACACTTAATCACCCAAAGCCCATTTTTGACAGTAGAATGATATATCCTGAAGCGTAAAACTGCCTGCGACGCGTTATGCTCGCGTTTCTCCGCATTGTCTCAAGTGAAGGTCTGTTATACATGTTGTTGTGCACGAAAATTATTATGATATTTAAGACATTTATTCTCGCTTATCATGTCATAAAAGTAGCGCGTGGAGGTGAAAAGAAATGTTTGAATTACACCTCTATTTTGTGAATGTGTGCGTATGTGAGCCGATACGCGATGCCAGTTTGTTCCATTTTCTTGGCTTAACGTCATTTATTCTTATTTCACGGAAGAATAAGGCACCTATATTGACAATTTTTCGTGCAGGCTCACTTTGAAGAACCCTGTTTCGAACGAAACCGGGCAGATGGATGGAAGAAGTTGAAGCCGAATGCTGTGCCAACGCTTTTCCCATTCAGAGGTAGGCATTTGCCGTTTGATTCACTGCGTGTTTTTGTATAAGCGCGTACATTACTTAACAAATCAGAGGTGGCCGCTCGGAAACGTTTCAGTGGCATTTGAGCCATTGGTCTGGCATGCTTCACTTATTTTGACTTTAACACATTATGCGTGCCTGCATGTATGTATATATATGTATCTATGCTGCTTCTCCTGCTTTTATCGGGAGTCAGTTCCACCTATTGAATTGTAGTGTCGATCAGCCCACGCAACAAACTTAACCTCACGCATCCACTTAATCCAGTTCCACTTGAAAAGGCACAATCGCTCACTCTAGTGAATTATTATAAGCGTAATTGCTCAGACTCTTGTCGTGCATTGTTTCCGCTCGTTCTTTGTGTTGATTACCGCGGTTTCCCTGAACTTAGTGCGTAATTTTATCATTGGTCTGCATATCTTTCTGCTTCCAGTTGCTCCAAAGCAGCGAAAGCCACCCAAAGAGAGAACCCAGCCTGAACCCACATCCACCAATGAAGAGGTGGATAACCCCACTGAAGGAGCTCACGCAACACGAGAGACAGCGGAAATGCTCCTCGAGCCAACTCGCACAGCATCACAAGAGACGTCATCGGACAACCTCCAACTCGACAGTCCAGGTGCTTTGAATGGCGGAATTCCGAACTCGACAAATGAAACTCTCACAGCTAGTGAGACGGACAGGGATTGTGCTGAGCTTAAAAAGCAGTTGGCAGACATAGAAAGAAGATACGCCATGATTCAAGAACACCACACAAAGGCTAAGAACGAAATTCAAAGCCTCAAAAAGCAAGTTCAAAAGCTTGAAAACAAGGCTGATAATTTCGCAAAAAATTCACGTTTTTTGAATGCAGATCAAATTTCTGCTCTTTCAAAGAACAGCACCCAGGGTCATACGTGGTCTGCGGAGACAGTTAAACAAGGTTTGCAAATTAAGTTCGCTTGCGGAACGACCGGCTACGAAACATTGAGGAAGCTGGGTTACCCTCTTCCATCCAGCCGGACTTTGGCGCGGAGGATCCAGGGACTGAGATTTCTTCCAGGAATTCTCCAAGAAGTTTTTGATGTCATGAAGTGCAAGGCTGAAAGTATGGAAGACGTGGAAAAAGACTGTGTGCTATTTTTAGACGAGATGGAAATAGCTGCAGCGTTTGAACTGGATCGGTCTGAAGACATCCTCCTTGGGGGTACAACACTTCCTTCAAAGCCAGACGAGCCCGCCAATAAGGCTCTGGTGTTCATGTTGGGCGGGATAAATCAGCGGTGGAAGCAGGTCATCGGGTATGAATTCACTGGCAAACACGTGGACGGTGCCTTGCTCAAAGACTATGTGCTCGACATCGTCCGGCGGTGTAACCAGATTTCCCTCAGGGTACGTGCAGTCACGTGTGACATGGGATCAGCAAATCGAGGAATGTGGCGAGAATTCGGGTTTTCAAGCCACAGAAATTCCACAACAGTGCGTTCCATACCACATCCATGTTTGGACGGTAAAGAGCTTTTTTTCACCGCTGATGCAGCACATGTTTTGAAGAACTTGCGGGGGCAACTTTTAAGCTCCGAAGAGTTTACACTGAGCGAGGCCACTGTGCTCGACAACAAACTCCCGTCACCGAAAGTCAAACTGATCAAGGCAGTGGTGGACTTCGACGCAGAGAGGGAACTTAAAGTAGCCCCTGCCTTATCGAAGGTTCATGTGAGCAATGGCCACTTCACAAAAATGAAGGTTGGAATAGCTCTCCAATTCTTTCGAGAAGCTGCACCTGCTATCCGATTTTGGGTAAAAGAAGGGAAACTCGAAGCAGCTGCCGAAACGACCGCATGGTTCATGGATCTGGTGTCAAAGTGGTATGCCTTGATGTCATCACGCCACCCCTCTTTAGCTTTAAGTCACCGAAACATGGAAAAGTATTATGCAGCTCTGAAAACCTTGCGCCTTACAGTAGAAACCATTCAAGGCATGCATATGGGCGCCACTTCTCAATGGAAGCCATCCCAAGCCGGGCTCCTCATTTCGACAACAGTTATCCTTCGCCTGCAAGAAGTTTTCCTGGGCGATGACCGCTACGAGTTTTTTCTAACGAGCAGGCTACTTCAAGACTGTCTTGAAAATCTTTTTTCTGTCGTCCGCCTAATGAAGCCAGTGCCGACGGCGTACGATTTGAAATGTGCTCTCAGGCTCGTGAGTGTGAGCCAGTTCCTGCATACACCCCGAGCAACAAGCTATGAGCTTGACGATCGAGAGTACCTCGTCGACCTCCTCTCTCAAGCAAAGAAACAGTGCTCCGAAACTTTTTCTGAAGAAATCGACGACTCTGAGGTTTTGTTCCTTGAAGGGCTAACCTCAACGGAATGTTGCATTTTGTACTACCTTGGAGGCTTCATTCTGAAAAGCGTGTTAAAGTGCGTGCCTTGTTCACAGTGCAAGGACGCCCTACTTGGAGCACCCAACAATGAATACGCCTCTTTAACAGTTCTGAAGGAGTATGTAAGTGACGGACACAACTTGGTCTATCCCAGCAATGAAGTCATCCGCACTCTGAAGAACTACGAGGAGCACTTCACGGGCGTCACCACGTGGTGTACAAACAGTATACACACGATGAAGTCGCCGCTCAAATCGCTGACAGAATACCTAGCGAAGATCGACCGGCCATGCCTGAATACCTGCGCAGACCACAGGGAAGCAATATGCAAAATGCTAATAGCCACCTACGCAAGACTGCGGCTACGCATCCATCTACGCCAGTACCCAGTCACACGTGCCGAAGGTCATGGAAGCAAAACTTGTGCAGGTGTTAGTCTTCCGTAGACACTGTATTCAGCATTAGCTTTTTTGTATATATGCACATTAGCATGAATAACATTTGAGCGTAATCATCAATAGCTGTCTGCAGTGAAGTGTTTGTCATCATTTTGTACATAATGTATTATGCAACTGCAGTGGAGTATGTTATTCGTCATCATTTTGTACATAGTGTATTTGTGCTTCAATGTATTAAATGATTGTTCCTACATAAGCCTTATGTTTAGATTGCAGCCCAAGGACGCTGGTTCAATTCTCGGCCGCGGTGGCCGCTTTTCTGATGGAGACGAAAAGAGAAAACGCTCATGTGTTCGACATTTCGGCGCACATTAAAGATTCCTAGGGGGTCAAAATTAATCCTGAGCCCCAAAATATGGCGCGCCTCACCGCCTGTGTAGCGTAGGCGCGTGAAACCTCAGCAATCGGTCAATCACATTTAGATTGCAGAGTGCATGCATGACACAGTTTGCGCCAGGCAATCCTATGTAAGTACGGCATAATAGTTTCAGTGCCGTAAGTGTGCCGAGCATTCGTACTTGAGTACACTTCCTTCGTGTACTTCGCATATTTCTCCTATGTTCAGATGTAGGCGCAACGACAGCAAGTTCACGGCGCCGGTATAACAACGACAGCGAGAAGTTGCCCGCCGTGGTCACCTATCGTAAAAAAAAATATATTCGCTATACCTTCGCTAATCATCTCGAAATAGCGAATCTATCACCAAAACATTACTCTCCTGTTTATCTACCCTAGAAAAAGAATACATATCAAAAGTAAAGCCGAATCAAGCTGACACTGTTAGCGAGACCTATCAAGGCGCGTCACGCAGCGAACGCGCGCCCCGCGTCCAGCGGATGCAAGAAAATGGCGGCCGCGCTAGCAGACGACGCAGATGTCCTCACCCTCAGCGGAGCGGGCGCGCATCGAGGCACCCTACTCTAGGTGCGGGAAGGACTGCAGGAGGAGAATGTTTCGTGAACGAATTCCCCGAAAGCCAAACAATTTTGGGGGGGCGCGTTACTGCCAGTTAGGTTCGCCGTGGCGGCCACAAGGAGGGCCGGTACTGGAAAAGGGGCCATTAGATGACACTGTATTCTCAAAAAAAAAAAAAAAAAAAAAACTTGCCGTGAGATACATAAAGATTCTACGATTTTGTTAGAGGATTTTTATCACGGCGGTCAGACCGCGCCTTCGAGGAAGACTTCATTTTGCCGTTCTGCTGTGGTCCGGCAGATTACAAGTTCGGGTTCCGCAAATTATGGAAAAAAATGCCTTATCAGCCAATTTACATCAGATTTTAACCGTTTTTGTCTAGTTTTATTCTGGACGTAGTTGCGGTTACGAGGGTGCAACTATTTTTGCCCTACTCAGCCTCAGAGTGTACGCGTCCGTTGCAGTTCCGGCGTTCTGCCAGACTTCTTGTAATTTTCCTGCTTAAAATATCACGTTTTCATTTAAAATTTAATATGTCTGCGAGTAATTCTTGTGTCCTAACAGCACCATGTTGTTATTTTAGTGTTCATATGTTTGCCTAAAAAGTTAGAGCCCTTCAAGATTCTCGGCCACGTGTTAACCACGCTTTGACATTTCTGGCTATAAATGTATTAAAACTGCAATTTCAACAGAAAAGAAGTTAGCGGTTAGCTTCCTTTTTGTACGCTGCTCCTGCTGGGGCGGTTATTCATGCGGTTGGGCCACTTGCTTAAAGGGGCCCTGAAAGGCATTTTGAGCGCACTAAATGAACTAGCGCAATCGCTAGATTGGGTCGCCAACGTCACCTGTGCCAAGTATTACTCTTTTACGCGCAGCGGAAAGCTCACACTTTTGTTGCAAAGTTTGTCGCTTTTTTCTCACCCTTTCCTTCGTGTTTTTGGACGCCGCCATCTTCACATGTCTACATCATCGATTCCCAGATGTTCGTCATGAGCTAGACATCCTGCTATTGGGCGGCTTTTTCACGCACTTCCGGCAAAGAGATGAGTCGTCTGCTCAGCGTCGGCTCGCCGGCTGATCTGCCAGCGGAGTGCCGGAGTGCTTTGACATTTTACGACAAACGAAACAAGTGTAAACAAACGCTTAACCGTTTGTATTGAATGCAACACGGCCATAACACGACGTGGATTTTATCTTACGTGAGTACGTACCATAAAGAAAGTCCCGTGGCACTTCTTTGGTGCAATCGCAGAGAACGCCCTGAGCCGAATGCCCGGGTTTGACGCGTACATTTTATTCAACTTCAATACAATCCAGAGATGCGTTTCGAACGAACGCAACGTCACAACATGCGTTGCAAGTCTGAACCGCGATTGACAGACGATGAGTTGCCTCCTCCTGCCCGTCGTAAATACGGCACTCACCTCACACCCGGTTTGCGGGGACGAGCAGCAAGTCACAACTCTGGCGCGCAAGCGAGAAGGCTTTTAGCCAGGCACACTGCACATACCCCATGCGAGGTTGAGTGGTACGTCGTTCGAGAAAGATAATCCAGACCATGGGAAGCACTATCCACCCGCAGAAGTACAATGTCGCATTTCATCGCGAAACGAACGCGTCCACAACACACAGGAGGTGATGCACACACACACACACAGCTTCGGTCGCTGCATTGGCTTAGCTGCAAGCTTCGTTCGGACAATCAGCGATGCTACGACGATACAGAGCTGCGTGAGGACGACGTGCTAACCACTTCACGTATTTAAAAACACAGGGGCAAAGAACTAGGTTCATCGGAAGCAAAAAATCTTTCCTCCATTATAGTGCCTGAAATATACTGGCTAGTGTGCCGAGGGCGGGCTCCAGGCGGGCGCCAAGACACGGCCGGACTGGAGCAGCGGCGAGCGCGCTCGCCGCTGCTCCAGTCCGGCCGTGGCCGGGAGCGATGTACGCGCTCGCCGCTGCTCCAGTCCGGCCGTGGCCGGGAGCGATGTACGCGGCCGTCTGCCGCTTGGGGCGCTGCCGTGCGGGAGTGTGCGCGTTCATCCGGCCCGAGCAGATCGCGCGGTTACCTCCGAGTTGCGTAGCAGACGGCAGCGCGGCAGAACTTTCCATTCCCGCTTGCGACGAAAGCGAGCGAAAGCGACGGGAATTCTGTCGCGCAACCAAAATTTGTCCCGACCATTCGACAAAAACGATCGTCCTCTCACTCGCTTTCGTCGCAAGTGCGAACAGGCCTTTATGCGCAATCTCCGCCCCACATAAAACAAGCTCTTGCTTGTCGCCTGAGCATACGGTTGATATCTGACTACGTTACACTGTGTTTGCCAGTGTATTTAAACGATGTCACTAGGTTTGAAACGTACGCGCTCGGCGTGCAGCTTTGTAAACGCAAGCGGTTTCACATACGCACGCTATTTTGCTGCTAATAGAGTTTTAGTACAGCGTTTGTGGCCCTTGCATACGCTAAACGCTAAATTTTTGCGTCCCGCTACGTGACACCGCGATGGGAGTTTTAGTAGAGCGTCTCACCAGTTTTGCGTAGCGACACACTAATGCATACGGCGCCATCTGTCAAATGTTTTCCGAAATGTCTCGCCGGCTGATCTGCTAGCGGAGTGCCGGAGTGTTTGGACATTTTACGACGATCCAAACAAGTGCAAACAAACGCTTTCCCGTCAGTGTTGAATGCAACACATGGGTGCAGCTTGTCAGAACACGGGTTCTCGCTGATCGAGTGCAGCGTTGGTTTGCTCTTCGCCTTCACGTTCATCGCCGCTGATAAAGCGATCCGATCCGGCGCGTTTTGTGCACGGGTTCTGTGTCGGTTGAAAATGTCTTTTTTCACATGCCGCCGGTAGTAGGAATTACAACCACCGCAAAATAACACCCGGCACCAGCGGGGCCACATCTGAGACCGCGCTTTTTGGATAAACAGTGCGCGGTGCACCAAAGGGAACGAGCGCACGATTCTCCCCACGCGGCTGCGAGTTCGCCGCCGATACCAACTGCAGCCCTGCAGCTACGTACACCGCGAAAGGGCAAGGCCAGGCCGCACACATGCGGCCAGGTCATTCGTTCGCTTTTCCAGCCTGTGTCCATTGTGTCTACAGAGATGAAAAAGCCGAAAGAGCTGGCCCGTAGCAGACGGCAGTCTGTGGGAGCGCAATAGCGGAAGTACGTCACCGCTGAGGAGCGGAGCATCATGGGAGGGGAGGCCAACAGCGAAGAAACAGTTGAAAGGAGGAGGAAATACGGCGCGACGATAATTCGCGGTTTTTGATTTACGATTTCTCAGCTAATACTCATCGCTTTAACAAAATTCTTGCAGGAGGAGATTGCTAATACATTACTTTATTTGGTTACATGTACATCCATGCATCGGCGGAAGGCCTTTCAGGACCCCTTTAAAGAGAAATTGCATTTTTACTATTTTAGGGTTAAGCAAAAAATAGGGTAAATATTGACCGAAACAAATAAAAATTAGGTCGCCGTCGTCAGTAACGCACAGCGAATCGACTGGTGTTGGTTTTAAAAAATAGCTGGCACTCTGACGCTACGATGCAAGCTCACGAACTTCAAAAAAAGGGCGAATGGGGAAAAGCGGTCGCCGCCGCAGCTCACCTTTCGCACGTCCGTCCCCGCTGGCCGCCGAACAAGTAGAAACAAGGCGGAGGGCCCCCGCCAGGGGGAGCAACAGCAACGTTGCGGGAGCAAAGAGCGCTGTTAGTCTTTCCGTTGGTCCCATTCGCGTCGAGGGACCAACGTTTGGTCCCTTCATTTTGCACACGGCCCTAATCTTGGCGCGTTTGGTCTTTTGGGGACTAAATGTTCCTCGTGAGGCGTAATTGCTGCAGTTAGTCTTATTTTCTCCCATTTTGGCTAAGAGTGTACTGGTGCTGGGGTGAAAGCCTCGCAGCGCATGTTTCTCCGTCTCAACCTCCGACAAAACGTTAAAGACCCCCCCCCCCTTTCCTCAATAAAAAGACTGGTGACGCCAGTGAATACTGACCAAGCCGAAGGCGAACATTTCGGGGCAGACAAAGTGCTAAGGCTATAATGCAGCCGATGGAGAAATTTTGTGGCCCGCATCCCCAAAATTGGGGAAAACCGTTGGGGGGATTTGGGGCCTGCATTCTGAACGCGGTGACGAGTTGTCGAGAGCAGCTCATGCCCATACCTGCCGCCAGGTGCCCAAGATAACATTGCCGGAAGAGCTGAAGTCAATCGGAGACGTCCGTGACGACGGCTGCACCCTCCTGCACAGCGTGTAATTTTAAACTAAGTTTATTCCTGGCGACAAGTTTTAAAAAGAGCTGGTAGCATTATAAATCGCAAGACCGGTGACTGCTTAAGAAAAGTTGCTACTAAACCATTTCTTTAACTTGCTGCTCATATTTTATTCCGCAAGCCACGTAATGGGGTTAGTGCATCAAACTATTGGTTCATGCCGAGATTAGAGCGCAGTTATGCTTCATCTTCTGACTTGGCGTGCAGGGTGAACACAGGCACGGCGGTGGTGTTCACGTTGCCGCCCCCACAGTGTAGCATGGAGGTCCGGCTCGGCTACGGGCTCTCGGGGCCCCGGGCTCAGGGACCCGTCACCGTCGGGGACCCGCTTACGCTCGTCATCACCATGACCAGCGTGCTGCGTGAGTTTTTGTCACTCGCCAACCTCCAGCTGCTATGCACTGCAGCGGTAAGACCAGATAATTGGCGGCGCGCGAAATAGTTAGCACCTGAAGTTAGTTACGTGCAGGGAGTCTGGGGTGTGTTTGAGTGTTGACAGACTCATACCATATCGTCTATATTGTAGTGCAGAATTGTGGTGGTAGAATTATGTCAAGCTAATAAACAGGGGCCAATTCTTTGTTTACTAAGCCCACTGAAACGAGAAAATGATTCTGGGAAAAATATAGATAGAATAAAGATATAAAATAAATGTCAATAGAAGGCTTAAGGCATAACATTGGGCTGATGTAGTGTTTTAAGGGCCTAAAATTGTTTTGGGTGAGAATGACGAGGTGTCGTGGTGAATTGCTTCTGACAAATAACCCATGGTTCTCTGTCATACCACCATTTTGCCTTTTACATTTGCGACTATCCGAACTAGCAGGCACTTTATATTACTTATTTTGTAGCGCGAGTTTAGAGGCGTAACTTACCTGTTCGTTAGAATGTTTTACAAGATGAACGTTAAACGCAGGCATTGTCGTTTACATAGTACTTCTGGCCTCGTTTGCAGGTGATGTCGACATTCTGGTGAGCAATTGTGTGGCTCATAACGGAGCAGACCAGAAGCTTCAACTCGTAGATGTTCACGGGTAAGTGTAGTACCCTACTTTAACGGTGCTCTCTGGTTTAAAAAAGAAAAGAGAATTATCTCGCAGGCATCAACACAGCGCAGCATAACACACCCTAACTGCGAATTCCTCCCATCCGCCATTCAATTCTAATTTCAAGTGGCGCAAAAAGAAAGGAGTGAAATATTTTTTTTGCGTGTCTTTGCTTACATCAGGTGTTGCTAAACTTAATTGCAAAATTAAATGTCTCGCACCTTGGCTGCCTGTTTAATGTCCCGGCTTAACCGATCTGACAGGGAAATATTTCTGGATGAGCAGAGATTCAGCTTGCCGAATTTCGGAATGTCAAAGAAATTTGTTGAAGTGAAACTGCACTCAGGTGAATTATACAAGAACATTTCACGCAGTTCACTCAGACAGGTTTAGTTTAATTGAACAGTAGTAGTAGTAATATAAACGTTTATTTGCCACAAATGGTAATTAATAATTTTATTCATATAAATTGGAATTTGTTGCATTTGTGCAGTTCATTCTATTGAAGCTCTGTTCTGCTGTAGGCTCAGGTAATAAATGGGCTCGCAGTTGAGCGGGTATTTCTGTAGGCTATTGTTCGAATCCTCATCACACAGACGCCTGAACGACATCTAAAACCACTGCCGTTTTACGGAAGTGTCCCACTTTCTTTTGAAGCCGGATCTTACGGCATTCCGTGTCGTCCCGTCTTGATTGTTTGCTCCAGCAAGCGCTTAAAGCAGCTCGACGGTAGCTGTGACGCCAACGTAAATTCCACCTAGTCAAATACCCTGGAGGACGTCGCTATTGCGCAAATATTGCAGTATTTATAGCCGTTGCCAGCTTCGCTCCTCCAGGTGATGCCACCAAGTGTGCGTCGTTTTCATCTTGCCTTTGATATAAGCGTGTTCTTCTCACGCAGGTGCAGTTTGCAAGATCGGTTGCTGAGTGCCTTCCGCGGTTCGCATTCCAGTCGTCCGGAAGGGGGTCAAGAGGTGGCGCTGTTTGCCTTCCTCAAGGCCTTCCGCTTCACGGGGAGCCGGGCCCTGTACATCGAGTGCGACGTACACATGTGCCACAGCTCGTGTCCGGTGCGCAAACGCTCGCTCGTACCACCGCCGGCTTGGGTCACTTGTCTGCACACAATAACCGCGCTGGTCACAGCTTTTCCGGGCCAACAGACAGTTTAAAACGGGGACGCGCGCGTAAGAGCGGTGTAAACTTTCCGGTGCTCGAGTGACGTAGCGTCGTCCTAAGGGTAAACGCCCTCACTTTCACTCCCAGCGCCTCTGAAGAGCTATTACGAGCACTCCAAAGGCACGCGCGGTAATATGAGTCTTAGTATACATGCCGGTTTGGTCCGCATTAGTTTTCTGGTCGAAATAGAAAAAAGACCTCGGTGAGAGAGAGGACATAATTAATTAGTGGTGTATTTGAAAAGCTACAAAAGTAATCACCGGTGAAAAGTGGCAAAAACGGTCAACGATATTAAAATGAACAATGAAATTTATTGACGTCATATACAAATTACACAATGCCGGAGGCCGGCAGAAAAAGATGTCTCAAAGGACAGCTTAGCCTTGAGTCCCTGTGGCACCCCAAAAAACTACTCTGGGGCGATACAGTAAAAGGCCGTGTATGTCACAAATGTAATAAACATCGCCACGTAAATTATTATTGTACGGCTCGCTACGGGCCGGCAACGTGATAAGCTAGCTCATCTCTGTTACAGCCCATATATGGATAGTGCTGGGGACCCACTTCGCGCAGCCGTGTGAGACATTCTGCGGGCACTCTGTATAAGAAGCTTTTGTAAGTTCTTGTGAATAAGTCCTTCGCCTGCAGGTGACGTCAGCGGTGCCAGATTTTGCAAAAGCCGCGTTTGAATTTTTTTTAGTTCTCTTTTCGACGCAGTTTTTTTAACCTAGATACGGTAGTTTCAAATTTGTTTTCGTGGAAATGAATTCAATTAGATTTTTTTATAAAGAAACTAATACGCTCGTTTACATGTATATTGCCCTAATGTGCCGTAGAAAGGTTGCCCCTATGTACACTACAAAATTTTGGCACATATTATGCTTTCCACCCGTGCTTGTCTCTGGGAACGTTTTTTTGTTTGCATCGAGTTTGTAGACTCTTACGGCGACATTGTTTTTATGGGCCGGTGGGGGGGGCGGGCGGGCGATGCTGAGCTGTCTCCCGTGGATTGCAATCGTCTTTGAAAAACTGGCCGACAACTGACACTTCTTAGCCACTTCTTGATTGATTGTGGGGTTTGACGCGCCGACGCAACGAAGGCGATGAGGCGCGCCGTAGTGGAGGACTCCGGATTAATTTTGCCCACCTGGGGATCTTTAACAGGCGCCGAAATCTTGTACACACAGGCGTTTTTGCTTTTCGCCTCCATCGGAAAAGCGGCCGCCGCGGCCGGGAATCGAACCCGCGACCTCGTGCTCAGCAGCGCAACGCCTTAGCCACTGAGCCACCGTGGCGGGTCTCTTAGCCACTTCTTAGTAATGTGAATTTTTGAACACAGCTGTTGCGGCAGTTTTTATTGCGACACACTTTTTCGCGGTGATATACGGCTTCAAATCAACCCACAACTAAGGGAACCTTCCCCGAAAATCGGAACGCGGGCTGTTGAAAGTTGAAAATTGGAAGTTTATTGCGACAACATGTACAGGAGTGACTATACAGTTATCGAGAGGAACGTCAAAAAGGCTAAAAAAAAAACTGACAAGGTGACGTCCCCCCCCCCCCCCTTCCCCTCCCGTTTTGGCACGACTCTGCGGGAAATGGCACATCCTTTGTGACTATATGTACAAAATAACAGGAGGAAGCACCCCTGGGACGTCCTTAACTGGGCCGACGTGTTGATTGATGGACGTGGCCCACGCTGCGCGTATGTTTCACGTGGTCAGTCGATGCTCCAAATTCATGCGACTCTTGCCTCGCTGTGCCTTTCCTCGCGTACGCAGACGCAACAGTGCTCGTGGCACCAGCTCCGGAAGAGGTCGGCCACGCCCGCCTTGGAGGGCAACGACTCGGCCACGCCGTTCGAGACGCTCAACCTGTTCCAAGCCCTCGAGGTGCTCCACACGGACCCTGCGGACACGCAGGGCAGCACTCTTCCGTACGCCGGTAATGCGTGCTACGCTCCCTTTGCCCACAAATCTCAATGGACCAGTGAGAACTGACTGCACTACCGGCCTCTTTCCCCACTGCTGCATTTCCTTTCGCTCACTTGCTCGCTTTCGTTTTTTTGTTAGGCGTCTGGTGGCGTTTAGCAGCACGACGGCTAACCGGGCTACACTTTCGCGGTCATCTCCTCTTCGCTTCCGGTTCGTGCTTAGGTGCTTACCCTTTTGTTTCGATCGTATTCGCAAGCTGCACGCATGGAATAAAACGGCCTCGTATAGCGTGGGCAAAGCGATTTTCAGTTTCACGCCCCGTTTACGTCAAAGGCAAGTACACGGCAGAAGCGGTGTCTGTGTATTCAACCCGGTAAACTAGCTTCTCGGATTGAGTCCCGTTCTGTGCCAGTGAGCGAATCTGACGCTTTGTTACGAAGATGGCGTGGAGCTTTGAGAGGTCCACAAAAGCCTGACCAGGGCTAGTTGGTTGAACATGCGGAATAATTTGAGGCGCTAAACAACGATGTTGTTATGAATGACGCAAGGGAAGTGGCAATCGTGCTCCAAACATCACGGTGAATTTTACATAGAATGCACCATGGAAGTTGCCAATGATATTCCCATGAGTTGTAACAACTTCTTATACAATTGGCCAAACAGGCAGATGTTTCAACGAGAGAGCGCTGGGCAGTAAAGAACAACGCTGGTGGTCACATGGCTGAGTACTGCAAAAGGTGCACTCTGCAAGGTACAAACTGCACTCCGCTCTTCAAACAGGCCACGTTTTTAAAATGGGTTGGAGATAAGCAAGAAAGAGAGATTGTGGAGGCGTACTTCATTCATAAGGCGGGAAACAAGTGCATCAGTACACCGTCGGTCGCATTATCACCCAAAGAACTCGAGTACTTAGATGGACACGTGTATGTTTGCACACATTGTGGGTGTGACGTTTTCATGACGTCAAAACAGTGTATTTAACCTAGGGTTTTTCACTAATAAAGTTTAGTTGGACGTGGCGCCTTGTCTGTGTCTGCACGTTTCTCCTGCTCCCCGTTGTTTAGCGCCTCAAATTATTCAGTCCTTAGGAGGGGAAATAGAAGAAAAAAAAATGTATACGAGCACATTTTTATTATTATTTTGTCGTGCATAAGTCCCTTGTATAATCTCTTTTCCAATGCATTGTCTTCGTGTGCGTTCGTTAACCCGGTGCCATTTTGTACCTGCATCCATAGGCGCCGGCAGGGAGGTGCAAAAGACGCCCTTGCGCACCTCCTCCACCCCACCCCCCGCCCCCCCAAAACACACCAGCACTTGCCCCCCTCCTCTGCCCTTTCCGCCGCGATGCAACTAGCGCACTCTTTTCTATCATTGTTATGTGCCGCCAGGATTTTCATTTGCCGGTCGGCACAACGTGATATTTGTTTACATATGGGCGCAGCCATTTTGTTTCTGGGCGACTTTCCACTCTCTCTCTTTCTCTCTCTCTGCTGCGCGGACGCTCGAGTGGCCAGTCACACTCTGCCCGTCACAACCGGTGGCGGTTTCGTTGGGAGAGATGGCAACACTGCAAGCCAGAAACAAAATAGCCCCCAGACGCTACCGGGTGCACGAAGTGGCGGTACTCGCTTATTTAGGGACGCTAGATGCAACGGTTTGCCCCCCCCTCCCCCCCCCCCCCCCTTCAAGACAAAATCCTACCGACGCCTACCTTTCATCCTTAGTGTATCAGCACTAAGGGGCCTCATTGTTGTTCCTGGGTACGTAAAGAAACACGATTGATTGATTTTTATTGATTCATTGTAGGGTTTAACGTGCCGACGCAACGCAGGCGATGAGGCGTGCCGTAGTGGAGGGCTCCGGATTAATTTTGACCACCTGGGGATCTTAACGTGCGCCGAAATATCGTACACACGGGCGTTTTTGCTTTTCGCCTCTATCAGAAAGGCGGCCGCCGCGGCCGGGAATCGAACCCGCGTCCTCGTGCTCAGCAGCACAAGGCCTTAGTCACTGAGCCACCGCGGCGGGTGATTGGTTTTTATGCTGAACCTATTATTCAAGTGGTTGTCAACAATGTCCAGCTGCCTTTAGATATTGCCGCGAGCAAGGCATTGGGTTTGTTTGTGTTTTGTTTTGTGGGTCACTTTTGAGCCTTTGCTTTACTATTTACTTTGCCCTCTCTGTTATCCCCTGAACCCCATTCCCCCAGTGCAGGGTAGCAAACCGGGCTTTACACCTGGTTAACCTCCCGGCCTTTCCATCCTTCCTTTCTCTATCTCTCTTTGAGCCTGCTGGACGTAAAGTGAGTTCTTGGAATATTTAGTTGTTGAAAAGACATTTTATTATGCTTCTAGCATAAAAAAACTTGCTTCCAATACTACCGGTTTTCACGGGAGGAGAAACTAAGTTGATTCCTGTTGGAAGAATGACGTAAAGCTGACATCCTGCTTTCAATAAAAAATTCCCCGCATTTCCCCGAGGGGAAGAATGTGAAAGTGCGAATGCACGAGTTCAATTTGCGCGGTTCGGTAATGTTCGCGAAAGAGAGATCACACACACACACACACAACTACAAAGAAAGAAAGATGCATTTATTCACAGACACCTATTTGTGTTGTCGTTGTACTTGATTGCTTTAAGCAGGTGCATTAGCCGTTCTCACGCCCGATTCTTGGCCAATCCCCCACATGGGTATGTGCCATGTCAGCGGCCAGGCAGCGCGCGCCCATCTCCCCCCGTTGCCAAGGAAGACGAGGAGATTCCTGGCCAATCCCCCACGTGGGTATGTGCCATGTCAACGGCCAGGCTGCGCGCGCCCATCTCCACGTGCGCGGACATCGCCGGTGGACGCAGGTTCAGGGTCGCTTAAGAAGTGCATTGCACTTAATATATTCCCGTTCTCTTTCAGACGCGAGCGGCAACTTGGTGTGCCTCAGAGCTACGGGCTTCGCCGCGGGAGTGGCGCTCGTATTTCTGCTGATGTCTCTTTGCTTCGGACTTTCGGCGTGCACGGTTGTGAAACTCAGAGGAAAGAAGAAGTCGAAGAAGGCCGGTTCACTCCAAGGCGACGACAACATGCCTCCAGACTTCTGAAGCAGTTGTATTCTGACCGGACGACATGCCCAGTACAGGCGATGTTGTGACGACGACGCGGAACTATGAACACTTGTGATTGTTACAGCCTCCTGTGCTGGAGAACGCTGGAACATGTTAGATTGTTATCGCTTTGAGAGTCAGCATCGGCAAGTTTTTCAGGTTTTACCAACGTTGAGGAGTGTTAGGTGGTGACAACAACAAAAAAAGGCTCCATTTCAAGTGCACTGTCTAGGGTTAGACGGCAGACACAAAGACTTATATATGTAGTAAATTGGCGACGTAATGGGTGAACGGTATAGTGAAAACGTTATGGAGCCCGTCACTAGAAACACTGCAGCAAAAAAGCTCCGACGGCAGGTAATAATATGAGCAACGAGAACAGGATGAATAAACGACCAAGGTCAAGAAAAAACTCTATGTACATGGCAGGAGAGGTCATAAACTGTAGAAAAAAAGAAAGGCGGGGTGAAACGTTTGCCTCAGGCCCGCATAAAAAAGGTTATCTTGGTAAGAAGAATCAGGCAGTCAGGCCCTTGACGAGAAATAAATATCAGCGAAAAAATAAAAAAATCAGGGTGTCGTTTTACCTTGATGGTGACGGTTAGTAAGGACAGCTAGCAGTGATATTTCTTCGCGCTCTTTCTAAGCGCCGGGCCACTTCTTCAGCCTAAAATATCTCCAAATTTAAACCGCGCTTGTTCTGAAGACATCAGGCGCAAATTTGCCACCAAAAAATGCCATTTATTTGTTCAGAAATGCGGAAAAAATGCCGACACCTAGGTTTTTTTTTTTTTTTGTAGTTGTTGGCATGGAGAAACGAAGTTCATTCATTCATCGTTGTGCAAGCTAAGGCTTAAACTTTTCTATTCCGTCTTTCCGCATTGTGCTGTGCCAACATATTTTGCAACACTTATTTTAGCAGGCAGTCTGATGAGTGACTTGTGAATTAACTGAGATTTCTTTTTCCCTACGAAATGGTCAGAGGAACAACACTTCTACCTAAAACACCTAATATGAAATTTGTTTTATTCTGTTTCTTCAGGAGTCTAGGACTGCCACTGCCATGGGAGTTGGCTCGTGTGCTTACTGTTTATAGCATTTGTTCCTTTTGAATGTTTGTATAAAATGACGTGCAAACGTGAATTGACAGCTTGCAGTACGGAATTCATTTTCGTAGCTTTTTTTCCCCTAGACAACCGTAAACACGAGGAGTTCGTGTTTCCATGAGCGGGTCAGCGTAACCGTTGGTAGTGCGAAACTCAAGAGCACAACAAAAACAAAGCACGAAGAAAAGAACTCTGTCTCGGTTTCTTAAAAAATGGCGTCGAAAGGAGTTGCGATCAAAGTAGAACAAAAACAAAGGATACCGATTCTGCATCCCGCTGTCTCGATCGGCGCCAAGCACAACAACAAAAAAGAAACACCGGAAGCACACTGACTGAACTAAAAGAACCGCGTCGAAGAGAAGTGAGATAAAAGCAGAGCAAAAATAAATCCTAATCATTCTGCCTCTCGTTGTCGCGAGCGGCACCAAACCGAAACAAAGGAAGTTGTCTGGCGCTATCGGCTCGACCGGAGTTAACTGCGTTAGGCTAGTTGAAAACGCACAGATCCAGTCATCTACTGCCGTTCGGTTGAAACGAAAGCGCGATGAAGATGATTAAAAGAAATCCTGGGCCATCTCCACTAACGTGAAACCTAGGGAGGGGAGAAGCATGCAGTGTATAAAGTGCATTCTTGGCGCCTTGGCGTTTTTGCCCATGGAGATGAAACCGTTGGGGGGGGGGGGGAGAGGGTAGAGGTATACAGCTTTGCTTAAGTCTCGTGTCTTTGAAGCACAAAACGTTCTAGCGCGAGACGTGGGAAAACGAGTGTCTCGGTGCGTTCTTTTATGTACGCGTTACGTTCTAACGCGATGTGTTGGAAAACTAGGGTCCCGTTGTTTTAGTACCATGGCTACATGAAACGACGACGCCATGAGACGACGACAACATGAGACGCCGACATCCCGAGCCCCTAATATGAATGCTACGCACTATGTGACAATTTCCAGTGGGGTGTTTCTGTCCAAATTGTTTTCCGTGCAGGTTGTTTTTGTACCCGGAAGATGGGTGGGGGCTGGGGGGCGGCAAGGTGGCGATATCACTTGGAGCCCTTGTTATCAGCGGCCCTTGGTTTGCGCTATGTGGAAGCGTACTACTTAAACCTACAATCGGGGGACAGAACAAAAGGCCCGCTTTCGTACTGCAGTGCTTACAATGGCGGGCGTGTACGCACGCCGTAGTCTAGCTAAGCAAGCCGTGCTCGTGACGGCATCAGGTAAGACCGTACTAAGTTGTGCACCAAGATCACGACCATGCATTAACCAATAAAGATATTGAGTGCAAAATTGGTTTCTTCAGTTCAAAGATATTAAGAAAACCCTGGTAAAGAATCGGATTCCTTATCTTTTTAAAAGGTTTAGCCAGGAAGGGCGTGAGACCAATCGGTAAGTTTGTATCTCAGATTACCTTTTACCGGTACTACCCGCCCTTCTCGTATGTGCGGCTGTCTATACTGTGGAATGACGAACTCAGTACGAAGGCCTTCCAGGCAGAAGAAAAAAGCAGTATCTCCAAAGTGGGAATTGTCGATAAATGCTTCAGGCGCACTCCTATACACTAAGCCCCTTACAAGTTTGGTTCATTCGAAAGAGTGCCTCCTTAGAATCATACTGACACCACTTTCAACGTAAACATCGCTCAAATAAGCTATATAATTCGAAAAAAAGGAAATGGGCATGCGACTATAGCTCATTTCGCGCACTAGAACGTATGACGTCATATGCACCGCCGTACGATTTGCTGAGGCCGGCGAAAGCAAACGCAAGTTGTTAGGCAGGGCTTATAAGCTTGCAGAACGAGCTATTTTCGCTTAACTGTAATGCATATTCATTTTATTGCAGTAAGAATAGTTGGGTAAACAACGGAAGCTACGAGAAAGTACATGTAAGCAAAGAAGTACCAGAGCGTACTGCTGTTGGAACTGCGCGCCCTATGCTTGTGGTAGCTGCACAGCAGGGCGGCGCTTTGAGGTTGTCACAGAGGACACTGGCTGATTGGTGTGAGCGACATTGTCTTACCAGACCCTGTTTGTCGAAAATACCCCATGTTTCACAGAACAATTACTACTTAGAGTAACAAGAACAAGCCAGGCGCAAATCCGGTCAAAAACAAAGCAAAGGCGGAAGGCTGCGCGGAGCAGTATATATGGTGGCGCCATCTAGTAGTGATACCAGTAAACAAGGCTCTGCAGTCCGCTGGACATCGAACAACGTACTTAAATTTCGCTTGAAGACCCTTCCTTGTGGCGTCATGGCTGACGACCCGAAGCGCACGATTTCGCGAGAGAAACAAAATTTTAACTTAAATTGCTCAATTTCTCAGTGAATAACGCATCACTTGCTGCCTGACAAGCCCTAGGTCCATTATAAAACACCAAATGTTTGGAATAAAACAAACTTTTATTGTGTCTGCATGGCCTCTTTAAGGTCACCTTCACTGTTACGCACACTTACATTGCTGGGAAGACATTTTTGAGGCACCGTATATGCAGTCTGATACCAAAGTAGGCAGTACATGTATCCCTAAGAACTTTATGACAGGCCCCTTTAAAGTGGGTTTCACTAGTATGCATAAATGCATAACTGATAAGACATTTTTAAGAGCAAATAAAAGAAGTCTGGTATAAAGTGCGGAGGGCCCTAGCCTCTGTTATCAATAGCATTTCAGGGGGCAGCGAAAGTGCTACACATAACACGTTACAGACGTACCGGCGGGCTCTCTCGTTGAGTCTACACAGAAATGCTTAAGCGTCTAATAAGGGGTAACAACCTAAATACAAGGACAACGGCAGGGAGTAAAGGTGCACAGACACCAAACGCAAACAGAGACATCGGTGGAATGTGGTCTGGCAGGGCTTCTTCCTGATTCTCGAGCCGGGCCTCGTGGCTCTCAGAGAGGCACGTCTTCAGGAAATGGGGCGGAGAGAAAGAGCTCTTCCGTCGCGTACGCGCGATGTCGCGCACACAGCGGCAGGCTCGATTTAGTAACCGCTCTTATAAGCCCGGCAGCGGCCCTGCCGGAACTCCGCAGGCAAACCCACTCACACCGCACCCGCGCCCGCCGACGAGAGACAACGCGTGCGTCAACACGCCCGGATGACTGACGTGTGTCATAGGAAAAGCGTGCTCCCTGTAACACCATGTAGATCAGAATGCCTTGGCTCTGGCTTCTTCTCCCCTCACCTCACTTCTCTCCCCATTTTTTGCTGGACAAGTAATTGATAGTGTCCATCACATTTCAATGGCGGTTTAGTTTTCCACTGAAAAGAGCGGTCATATATAACCGGTCGCATCACCATGGTACCATAAGGCAGTTTTGATATCTAGAAGGTGTGGGGAAGATACGTGGGGGTACCGTAAGGAGAAGGAACGCCTATGACAAGGGTTTTATCCCTTTTTGCTGTTGTCATTCTACGGCTTGCAAGGTGAGAGGCGAGCCAGCCGGATGGCCGGCAGCAGTGCACTGCCTGGACAGAACCGCCGGCACGCGCAGGAGACGGCGGTTTCTCCGCGACGTCGGTGATGTGGGTCAGGCCCCCTTTTCGAGCCGTAATGGGTTCCGCCATCGAGGGGGCTAGACATTAGCTGCTGCGCTGTAAGCCGCGAGTTCCTGGAAATAGCGATTGCTGCCGACATTGTTGGCCCGGTCGTGCCACAGGTTCGGGTCAACAGGAAAGGCTGCGACCCTTGCGGCACTCATTGAAACGTGCGAGGGGCCGAGCCCATCCCAAGCAGCACGCCCTCTATTTTGTCGAGGCGAGTTAAAAACAGTAGTGCGCTCCATGCTATGCGCAAACGCACGACGAGGGGGCGTGCTTCCTCTCGGCGACGCTTTTTACGGGACAATCCGTAAGTATTGGTTTGACCAGATTTTTTTTCTTTTTTTTTTTTACTTCCAAGCAGCACGTTTTAATCGTAGCCACAATTCTGTACACGTGTAATCGTATACCCGCAGTCTAGCTGCAGTACGAATTGCGGGTCATCCAAATATTAAAGCGGAGCTTTAGTGTTCTCACTGATGGCGTCGTACGAGAAAACGGTAAAGTAAAAAAAAAAAAAAAACGCTTCCCGTGGCGGGAATCGAACGTGGGTCCCTCGCGTTAGGAATCGGCGCCTATCCGATTGCTCCTTTTTTTTTTTCTTTATTGCATGGGAAACTAGCCCGAATAGTTTAAAGTCCCACCCTAACTACAATAACGGTACATTCACTAATACATTTTAAAAGTCAGGCAGGCACACACACGCTTCAAGAAGATGCGACCAGTCCGGCGGCTGCGAATGCGCCGCATAGACACTGTACACAAGCGCACATTGTTCGCGAAAAATTGACTTAGTTCCACGAGGTTCCTCGGCATGGCGGTCAATCATGCGACGCTTCCATAGGCTAAACAATCCTATCAGCACGAAAAGGTCATATGGCACGGAACAGTTCTTCATCACTGGCAGGAATCGTATACTGTAAGGGATGATGTATATGTCCTTTTAAAGAGTCCGCTGCAGAACATCCCAAAAAAACACAGCATCCCGACATAAAACAAAGCAGTGATCAATTGTCTCCGGCTGGTTACACAAGCGACAGTTAAAAGACCAAGGCACATATACACCTTTACTATTGAGCCATGTTTTAACAGGCAGCGTTGATGTGTGCAACTTAATAAAGAAATTGTTTGCAGCCGCTTGGATGCACATTTTCTTGACGCGCTTCAACACACTGTCATCTAAAAACGTCAGATATGGTTTACGGTAAATGGGCACTGGAAATAATAAATTAATTATTTCCAGTTCCCATTCAATTCAATTAATTAAAATTAAATTAAATTAAATCACAATGTCCGTCAATTCTTTCCTGGAGAGACCGTACAAATACTCGAGAGAAAAACGCACAATAAGAAACTTGAAAGTGTCAGCAACCTCTTTCAGAAAGCCCCAAAGCGGCCTAGGATTCGCGGGGTGAGTTGGAGCAAATAAAAAAGGCAAATGAGCACTCAATTTATGCTGAATAAAAACTTTTAAAAACGAATGATCAGCCGTTTTGATAAAAAAGAACCGCGAAACGAGATGGTGTACAAACAAATGCACCAATCCAACACCACCAGACTTTAACGGGAGGAAGAGGTTATCGCGGCGCATGGGCTCCCACTTGGATCGCCATACGAAGGTAGCCAACACTCTGTGAAATGCTTGAACGTTTTTTCGTGCGCAACTAAGGACCTGCAGAACGTAAACAAGTTTGGAGACAAGAAATACATTACACAGTTCTGCACGCGCAAATATAGACAGCTCCCGCCCCATCCATGCCTGCGTTTTACGCTTCACTACAGTAATTGCAGAAGACCATTCAAAAACCTCTTGATTTTTTAAGGTTCACCTTAGCACCACTTACATCGCAAAACCACTGTGTCAGCATCATTACCTCCAAAACACTTTTCTTGTCCGTACAAAAAAAGGCAAGGTCATCTGCATAGGCTAAAACTTTGACTTCATAGTTTTCCAGTGAGAAACAATGAATGGCACTGCTTTGGAGAATACTAATGCACAGGGGCTCAAGGTACAAACCGAATAAAAGGGGTGACATTGCAACGGGCAACCTTGCCGTACGGAAGATCTAATGGGAATAGGTCTAGAGAGTTTGCGATTTATAATCAACCGGGTCGTACAACTTTTATAACAGAGAGATATGCCTTTATACAAGGCTTCCCCAAGCCCAGCTGACTCCAGAACAGCAAAAAGGAAAGGATGGCTAACCCTGTAAAATGCTTTGTCAAGATCAATTTGAAGGAGCGCAACCTGCCCAGCACCATCGGATACACACTCCAGTACTGAACGAGCAATATGGATGTTGGTCTGAATGCTCCGCCCCTGAATACCACAAGTCTGGTGCGAACCGAACCTATCAGACTTGTGATTACAATTTGTAACCTGCGTGCCAGCACCTTCGCGAATATCTTGTAATCCACGTTACACAGAGATATCGGCCTGTAGCCATCCACGCTTTTCAACTTTTCTGCGTTGTCACTTTTCGGGATTAGTACAGTATAACCTTGGTAAAATGTAGGAGGCAGGACATTGAGTTCATAGGCCTTTGTAAATACCTCATGTAAGGCAGGTGCCAGAATACTCGAGAATTTTTGGTAGAACTCCGAAGTGAGGCCATCAGGTCCAGGTGACTTATGGGTTTGCAGGTTTGAAATGGCAATTTACACTTCTTGAAGCGTAATTGGTCCTTCTACAAGAGCCCGCTCATCGTCACTGAGCTTAGGAAAACGCTGGAGGAATACATTAAAATCAGGCGTACTAGAGGTACCCGTGTTGCCATTAAACAGTTTTTCATAATGAGCAGAAAATGCTCCAAGTATACTGCGGCTATCAGAGTAGCTTTGGCCCCCATACTCAATTTCGACTATAACTTTTTCTAGTGCTGTCTGCTTTTCATCTCCAAATGCGCGTCGTGTTGGCGGTTCCTGCAAAAACCTACGCGTTCTCGATCGAACAAGGGCTCCCCGATATTTTTCAGTCATATGCTGCTGCATTTGAGCTTTAACATTGCATATTTCATCAAAAAATGTCCCGGCCTCAGCTCTTTCAGCCTCATGTAATTGCATCAAGGAACTGCGGAATTCACGCATGTGAAGCGCTTCAAAAAGGATGACCGAGCCGACGTCTCTATAGCTACGTTTTTGATTTCTTTTTTTAGAAGGTCCCATTTTTGGAAAATACTAAGGCTTGAAAGTTCTAATGTATCGTTCAAGCAAGCTGCTACTGTGTGTTGAAAAAGTCGGTCCCAGAGTATACTATTGTTCAGTTTCCACAGTTCCCAACGGATGGGAGGAGCGCGCCAGACCTGTGGACCGATCCGTGCAGAGACCATGCAATGATCAGTAAAAAATATTGGCCTAACAACATAATCACGCACAATGGAGCACTTTCTCGTTGAAACATAAATTCGGTCCAGACGGGCACTAGAAAAACGATGAAAATGCGTAAAGTATACAGTGCTCCCTATAACGCTTCCTATGTCAACTAGGCCGTATTCACTTATCAGGTCACCGAGAACCGTGGCACTGGAATCATAGCGCCAGTTACCTGCCGAACGATCCTCCTGAGTATACACACAATTAAAATCACCTAGCAGTAGCACACTTCTCTCGGTGCACAAAAATTGAGCCAAGGAGAGGAAGAAACTCCTCCTTTCAGTCAATTTGTTGGGGGCATACAAACAAATAATGCGCCATTCAGTTCCCGATATGTCAACGTTGCAACAGACCAACCGCCCCACATCATCCACTTTGCAAGCAAGGACAGTCGCATCAAGGTTTTTACTAACCAATAACATATACCCACCTGATAGGCCAACCGAGTGGCTAACGCAAACACTGTATTCAGATAAAAAGGGCTGGAGAGCTGCCTGCGTGTCCTCATCTGTACTTAGCTTGGTCTCCTGAACGGCCACAATAGTTGTAGAATTTCTCTGAAAAAGCTGCAGAAGCTGATACTGTCTGCGTCTCTATCTTTATTCCCTTACATTAAGTGAGGCGACGTGTACTGCTGCTAAGTTGGCCATAGGAATCTGCTATTCGCTCCCCTCACCGAAAGAAGGAGTCACCCTAGTTTTTGATGACCGCTGAGACTGCCTCCGTGGGGTGGGCCGTACATTTGACCTGCTATCTCCCGGATCTCCCCTTGCAACTGCTGCAAGGTCAGGCGCCTGCCTCTTCTCTGCACCAGAACAGGTTTCCTCTGAATAAAGAGAGGCCGGCCGCTTTAGGGGCCCTGAAGCAGCATCCGTCATCTCTTCAGAAAAAGGGGATGCATCAGCCCACGATGCCGACGGCGAACCATTAGGCTCCGAAGAACCATCCTCAGCCTTGGTGAAGCTTTCGGAAGTAGCGCTGTCTTCCCTAGTCACTCCGCTGCAGGGAAGAGATGCGCTGTCACAGGAGCTCTCAAGCAGTTCGGCCTCCTTTGACGGGCCCACGTCATCAAAGTCCCTGGAATCTTCAGCTGAAGGCAAGACAGGCCCCACTGGCCCGCATTTCCTGGAATCTGAAAACCCACCATCGGGTTTTTTTGGTTCCCGGAGTATACAGGGTCATGCTGTGGGGTCTCCAAATTGGCACATGGAGACTGCTGGGAAACGGTGGCAAAACTCGGATTGAGAAAGGCGTAATAGCCGTGTATTTTCTGAGCGTTCGCTGCAAAATGCCCCAGAAAAAGGCAGCATCTCCGATATCTACAAAACAGTGATCAATTCTCTCTGGTCGAGAACAGAGGCGGCAATCTGTCGACCAAGCTATAAACAGACCCCGGTCTTTCATCCATGTTTTAACAGGGAGCGTGCCAGTGTGTAATTTAAAGAAAAAATGTTTTAACACCTGGCGGAGACACACATTTTACACACTCTATTGAGCACATCCTGGTACAGAAACTGGAGGTACGGAACACGATATAAAGGTATGGGAAAAAGCCCAGAAACCAGGGCATCGGAAATGGAGTCACGCGAAGCATTAAATATGTACTCAAGGCTAAACCGAGTCTGTAAGAAGCGAAACGTGTCCGCCACTTCTTTGAGGAAACCCCGCGGACTTCGGACTGCTTCCACAGACAGCGAAGACACCACAATATCAGGGAGAAAATGTACAAGACGTGTTTGCAGCAAAGCTTTCAAAAACGGATGTTGAACATCTCGAAAGTAGAATAAACGATAAACAAGCTACCAAACAAAAAGATGCCAATGGCTGGACAAGAGTGATAGTCAACATTTGAATAACCCAACCAATTCACCTTCTTTCATCGGTTCGTCAACGGTGCCCTTTATCCCCACTCCTTTTTTGCTTATAGCTGAAACCATTATAAATGTGATTAGTGTTAGAGGGTTTACGCTATCGTCGTTCTACGTAAAAATATTAGCATATGCCGACGATTTCACTTTATTTTGTACTGACAAGGCAAGCATGGAGAATTCTCTTGCCATTACACAAGGATTTTGTGAGGTTTCAGGTGCGGCCCTGAATTCCGAGAAAAGCTGTGGATTTTGGTTGGGAGAATGGGGAACGACACCCGATCGCTACGTCGGAATCAATTGGAATAGTGACCTAACGTATTGAGGAGTACCCCTCTCGCAGTTTCGCTACACTGACTAGCGCATTGGTCGGAGCAGGCGGTGAAAGTACAGTGCCAAGTGAATGACTGGCGGAGACGACAGCTGTCCATCTCTTCTCGTGCTCGGGCGTGTAACACGTTTCTTGTGACCCGACTTCTTTATGTCCGACAGGCGTTACATTGCTCTCGACTCAGGATACAGGCTTTTGACCAGATTTTTGCAACCTTCATTTGGTGAAAAATTCATAGCGCATGCGGACGAGGACAATGCAACGCTGCAATGCGACACCAACTCGCTCAGGAATCCGTACTCGTGAACTTAATTTGGCGTATAGTGAGCCACTGCGATAGCCTTTTTCTTCCGCCGGGGAGACTTGGGCTTGCTCCATTTCGACATGGTAGAAGCGGTTTGGATTTGGAGAGGACTGCATGAACATGCAAATTTAGACAGAAAAATCCTGCACTCCACCGAGTAAGGACAACGATGATCCGCACGAGAAAGCTTCGCATTCAACCACTGTCGTCGTTAGGCGAAGGGGTGCCTAATTTTCTTGCTGGAACTTTTCCAAGTATACTCAATCTCATTATAGTCCGCCGAGGTGTCTCAGTGGTTCAGGTGTTGTGCTGCCGAGCCCAAGGACGTGGGTTTGATCCCGGCCGCGGTGGCTACTTTTACAATGGGGGCGAAATTGAAAACGACTCAGGGCAGGTTAAAGATCCCCAGAAGGTTAAAAATAATTCGCAGCCCTCTACCACAGCGCGTACCATAGCCCAGTTGTAGCTTCGGCGCGTTAAACCCCTCAGTCAATCAATAAATCTCATTAAAGCAATGAGGAGATTCTGTGCCAGGCCCTACAGCTTCGTACCCTCGCTTCGGTCTCCATGTGACAAAAGAAATGAAAAATGGGTGTCTCGTTACCACCATGCAGCACGCACTCAGAAATGGGAGCAAGCGAGTCTGCAGCATGCGAGAAACAGACATAATTAAAAAAAAAACATGCCAACTAGACGGGAGTCCTTCGTTGAGCATCTAGCATTGTAATTCCGTCTGGTATGCCACACCGAGAGAGCGAGACAGTACTGTTGAGGCGAACACTAACTTGAACGGGTCTGGTTTGCCTCATCACTTTTTTTCTGTAGCAACGCGTGCACTTTCTAAGCTCCCAACCATTGGTGTGTGGAGGCGTTCATTTGGGGAGTAGGCGAGAGAGAAAGAAAAAGAAAAAGAAGAACAAAACGTAAGCAGGAAATCAATTCAAAATAACAAAAAAAAAAGCGAAGCCGTAGGCGTGCTCAACATGATTCTCCGAATATTTTCTTCAGAGGCATTTTAAGATGGCTGATAATCGTGGGTGAGAGCGTTGGTGCGTAGCTTTTGACAGAAAAAAAATATTAGTTGGAATTCGTTATTTTACGAAGGGCAGGTGCCTCGTCCATTGCCCGTTCTCTCCCTCTGAGCTTAAAAATTTCGAAATCCCAACCAACGAAAGTCCCAACCAACTAAAGCCTTAACAGCCTGCAAAAAAAAAAAAAAAAAGACGAGTGAAAGCGAACCAAACACGAATAAAATCATTAGAGGACCATCCTTTGAGGACTACTGTAAGAACGTCAAAGACGTACCGTAGCCCTAACTGTATGGATGGGAAAATATCTCACATCGACTCAGTGTCTCACAGCGACTTTTGCTCACAAAATGGCACTTCATTGCATCATTATAACCTCCACACTGCTCGCCCAGTTGTATGCTCGTACATTAAATAGACCCTGCAACACTTTCTTTCAACTTTTTAGATGCGAAGCATCTCATGCTTGGGGCTGTGTCCCTCCCTCCCTCGTTGTCGTTGTTGTTGTCCGCTGTCAGCACTCTACTGCGCATGCGCGTCTCTTCAGCCCCGTCAGCGTTCGGGCTGACGTCAGCGCAGTCTATAAAAATAAATAGTTAAATGGCGCCCGGTTTCGATCCCACGACTCTCTGGCCGCAACGGGAGGTACGTGGCGCTCTTCCCACTGCGCTACAAACCGAGACGGGAGCATGTGCTACGAAGGCGCCTTATGTTCTTCACTCATTCAAGCTACGTCAAGAAGCTACTGATACAATGAAGGCACGCGAAGCTGAACGTCAACGGAAACGACGAACTGAAAACTAATGGGAACTTCAGTCAACCCCATGGCTGCTTCGCACACTACTCAGGGTTCCCCTACGGGAAGATGGTGTAATTTTTTTTTCTAAATCTTAAATGCTTTCAGAACCTAATCAATAAACACGTCAAGTACAGGGAATAAGGAAAAGTGCATCTGCCAAAAATTACCGCTCTGTGCCCATCAGACAACTTGGAAACATGCTCAAAAGATTTTTCTCTTTTTACGAAGCCTTGGCGAACTTCGAGCGCTTGAGTTACGTCATTACAGCAAAGTAGTGGCTATTGACTGCTTCCTTTCTGTTGCAGCAATAAACACATTCGATAGCCACTTTAGAAAAAGCCACAAGACAAGCGAGAAACGGAAGGCGGATAGTTCTGCTGCGACGAGCAAACAACCACGCAGTGCCACTCCGTGCAGTTGATAACCATAGCTTTGACAATGGTTCCACACGCGAAGGAAAAAGTGAGAGCGTTTATCGAAAGTGTTGCAGGGTCTCTTTAACATGAAACGTTACGTAAAGTAACGTCGTTCTTCCTTTAAAGACAGACTACATCACGGGCGATTTCGCGACTAGAAGCAAGTCTCCGGCACGCTTTGTCGCAGTGTGCGATGAGCCATCAACGCTTCGTCGCGCGTCACGTGCGGAGTCCGAGCCTTGTGCGGAGGGCGAGCGCCGAGACAGCAGCCGTGTGCGGGGTCGTCGGCGCCTTCTCCGGGCCCCTTGGCGCGTGCAGGCGTTCCGGGGCATGGTCAACGCGGGCGGGCTGAGCTGGTGCGCGCGTATGCAGAGTGGCGCGTGGCAGCTACGCGGCCAAGTTAATGACCTGCGTCACGTATACGAGAAGCGAGGGCGCTACAGCTATTCGCTTTCAGTGGACGCCCGCCGTTCGCACGAGCACCGAGTGTACGCTGCCCGTCGCCGCATGACTGCGCATGCGCGGGCGATAAACAGGTTGAGCCTCCCAATCTTCGGCCGGCTGAGCGTCGTACAGTACTAATGGCATCCTTAATTCATCAAAATTTAAAGAAATACTCTCTATGGCCCATTCATACCTATCCAGCCCATCGTCTCACGTGGTATACGTACGGAAGGACTGATTTCGATGGGAAGTGGCCAGGGAATGCCTACGCATTCAAAAAAAATTGGCTCCAACCCACGCTGTGAAGGTGGTTGGAAAGCAAAGCTGTGAACGACACCCACAACAATTGCCCATGCGACGTCATTTGAATTCACACACGTGGCTCTACAAAGAGTGAAACCATAGATTCTGCCAGCCGTTACCTTGAACTCGTGGGGGCGGCGTCCCAAACGCAGCAGCAGCGTCGGCCACGGCCGAGCTAGAGCGGCGGACGCCGCCGCTGTAGCCCGGCCGTGAGTCGGGAGAAAGAAAACGGAGAGGAGCGTCTTTCGAAGTGTGAGACAGCGGAACCTAGCCATCCTGATGTGCTAGCTTGGGACTACGTCACCGCGCAACACAAGCGCAGACATCGAAACAATTCGGCATGTGAGCTTAGTGATTCCCACTTATACCGATTTAAACTAGTTAGTTTAGTAAGATTGAGAATTTCGAGAAAGCTAAGGGAACTTTCATAATCGCTATTTATCAGAACCAGTTGCCACGTTCGGCTTTTGTAATGCCTCTAAAAACACAACCGAATTTGTATTCACCAATTTAGAAAACGGAGCCCTATTCATGGCAAGCAGTGCGCAAAAGGTAGCGTATCTCTAGCGGCGAGATGTCTGTGTGGGGTTTGTACATTTTGTTTTCGTGCCCTGTAAACCAACCCTTAACGTATCTTTGCCGTACGACCACTTAATTCCGCCAGGTCAGGGTTACCCAGGAGGTGCTGTCGAACAAGTTAATCAAGCCGTGCAAACTAAGCGCGCAATGGACGCGAAGCTGCGCCAAGATAGGCCTAACACCTTCGCTAAAGCACACGACAAAGTGCACGGAAGGGTCTCGCCAACGCGGTAATAGCGCCCTATCGCCGCACCATCTACACCGTGCTCCGTGAGTGAAAAGCATCCCCCGCCTCCCCAGCCGCGTTGGGAGTTCATTGTCCCGCACGCCACGAAATAACCGCTGGCTGGTAGAGGTAGAAAGCTTTGCTTTAAAATGTTCTCGTTATCCTCCTACTCAAGTGGATAGTTAGGGTGACTCAGGTGCGTTGAATAGGACATGTTTTTGAATTCATAATTGGTAAGTAATGCTTAGTGGTGCTAGGGTTTTTTTTTTGTATATCTTGCGGCGCCGCTGCAATAAACTCGCTTTGCGTAGTCAAGTTTGGTTGGCACATACATGGCACCTTGGAGAAAATGACCAAACCCCTACTGTGCCGACTTACATATATCACTTCTTTAAAAGAAAATGAAAAGCTTCAATGGCTCAAAAACCAAAACCAGCACGAGGCAGCCCCATAAACAACCCCCAACATGTAATGCGCTATGAGGGGCTACCTGCATGTGCAATTGTCAAGTCTAACATGACACTTCCACTTTCTCATGCAGCCCTAGGTTTTTCATAACCCCAAACTCTGGCTATCCTCAAATCCGCAGTATTTGAATATCCAAACCTAAACCTTGCCCTATCAACCTCCTATGTCTCTTGTTTGAAAAGTGGTAATATGTGTACTCGTATATGTATATATAAACATACAAAAGGCACATGGGTATGCGAGCGTGCGTGTGTGTGTTTGGGTACGTCCACCATCAGCGTTCCGCTTTTTGTCAGGTTAACACTTCTTTGATGGGTTAACAAAATCAAACCATAGATATTTTCGCCCCTCTGTGGAACGAAATAGAGTCAGTGTTAACCGGCCAAGTGTTTAGGAATACAACCAGGTCACTGCGGGAATACACCATTTTCCTTGCTAGAGGTGGGCGCCGCCATTTGCTTTTTCTGACCGGACGCTAGCGCCATCTATGAAGCGACCGCCGAAACTTCCGCGCTGGGCTGTTAAGTGCTCCGTTCTTTCCGTGCGTCTGCTCGGTACCCGTGCGTTACTAAGTGAACCGTAGTGGTTAGGCGTTAAGTTAGCGGTTGCAGTGCTTGTATGTGTGTGTGTTCTGTTTTGTTTTCGTCATCTGCGGACGGATTTTAGGTCCTAATTTGCTGCCAGAGCAGAAAATGCCGATGCCGGCTGTTGCGAGCAGCAGTAGCAGTGTGGTGGTGGTGCTAATGCTCCGCATTTCCGCGATGCAAACGTACCAGTATGGTACCGACTGACATAGAAATCGATATCGTGGAGTAAATACGTGTTTTCAATGCCACCGTGCTCGTTATGTTCACCGATTAGTCATGTTTACGGAAGCGCGGACGTCGAATGCGAAGCGCGCACAGCATATGTGGGTCACGGTGATCCGTGCTCGCGATGGACTTTCGACGAGGCGATTGCTACGCTGTTGACATTGCAATGTAATATAATCTTTCTTAACTAGACTTATGACGGTTACTGACGAAACAAAATTACCTTGGCGGAAAAATAACACGACCGCACAACCAGTCAAATTACTATTCGAAGGTTGAGCAGAAGGGTCGACGTTCGGGCGAGTTAATTCTGGTTGATCATGATCGTGATTATGATTGACCTAACTCTGCGCAGCGCATGTGGCCTGTCGCTCGGAGCCCACCTTTGTGAAACCGCTGCTTGCACCACAAATGCTTTACGCGACCAGCAGTAACTGTTTTGTAATTGCAATTAGATTCCGTGACAACGCAAAAGGATTAGAAGCTTTTCCTTTGTCCGCGTTGTGAACAGGTTGATCTATTTTCCAAATGCAGCGTTCACGCGTATCTCGAGCTTCGTTTCCCCATTGGGCTGCCTGCTTATCCTGCTATCGACCAGCAGTGTGCGATGGAGAAAGTTATCCTTTCATATCGTTTGGCAGTGTAATGCGTTGGCCTGAAAAAAAAGTAAACAAAACGCCGTGATTTTAAAGGTTAGATTAGATGAAAAGGGTATTGTTTAATGCCAATCGGACGTAATGACCAAACAATATATGGTATTTTAAATTGACTACAAGGAACCAGAAGTTATTGTAATGTTGTATTGTATCGGCGCTCGTGAAAGATCCCCAGGTGGTCAAAATTAACCCGGAGCCCTCCGCTACTGCGCGCCTCATCACCCATGAAGCGTCGGGGCGTTAAACACCATAATGAATCAATTAATCAATCAACCAATCAATCAATGCTGTATGGTAAAGGATAAAGTTGCTTCTAACATTTCAGGGGGTTCCGTTCCCTGTCGCAGCTTTGCGTGTGATAAATGGATTTTGCTCCGTCTGCTTGCCGTCCAAGTGCACCCAACAAACCCTGGAGTTGGTCGTTGGTACAAAGTCGTTGCGATTTATCAGCGGCATCCACCAATATCTCAACTCGGTGTGTGTTTGGAAGCGATGCAGCAAAAACACGCCGCAACCGCACTGCATTTTCTCCAGGAAGTGTTGTGCACATGCGTGCTGTCAGCGACTGTTTCTCACTTTCTCTGGTTGTTCAATAACCCACCACCACGCAGTGCTGACCAAGTGACGTTTGCGCCTTGAACGGCATCGCAGCATTGGCTAAAACAGTTGAAAGTTCCGCAAAAACTAAGCACGCGGTGCCAAATACCCCCTGTATACGCAGTGGAGCATACCGCGCCGAGCGATGTTAGCAGCCCAGCGCGCACAGGCAACACTGGTCGGCCGCCGAGAGAACTGGTTTTAGAGTATTTTCCTCCTTTCCCGGCTGCTTATGGAAAATGGTGTATACAAAGCCACGTTTGGCGATCACGCTGGATAGCATTGCTTCCACAGTCGAGTGTTCATCAAAGGGAACGTAACGACAAAATACGATAACGTTTTATTGATTGATTGTAGGGTTTAATGCGCCGACGCAACGCAGGTGATGAGGCGCGCCGGATTAATTTTGACCACCTGGGGATCTTTAACGTGCGCCGAAATCTCGAACACACGGGCGCTTTTGCTTTTCGCCTCCATCAGAAAAGCGGCCGCCCTGGCCGGGAATCGAGCCCGCGACCTCGTGCTCAGCAGCACAACGCCTTAGCCACTGAGCCACCGCGGCGGGTACAATAATGTTTCAGCTCAAAGAACTAGCCTTTGGTGTCTCACACGAGTCCATTCCCGCCCCGAAAGACGCTGTTTTCACAAAAGAAAAAAGGTAAGGAATATTGAAAAGCTTTCAATCCTCGTGCTACGCGGTGTCAGCAGTGACGTAATATGATAAATATTAACAACAGGGTTATCATTGAACTTCATGTTAGCATCCAAGCGGTATGATCGAACGGAACGACTACACTCGTACAAGCCAGTCCCTGTGACGTCATAAGGGCGTGGCGAGAAAGTGGCTGATGAATCGTGACAAATTTATTTGTTTTCTTCAGTAAATAGGTTAATTTTTTGAAGTTTGCGTTAGAGAGAGGGAGATGACGCTAGCTAGCGCCAAGCTTTGCTTGCCACGTTAAGTTGGGGTCATTGTTATAGGGACAAAGCGGTCTTTTTAATAGCCAAACGTATATTGTTTAGAAGAACTTCCAGTTGGGCTTGTTGGTATACGTTCATGATTGAAAAAGCGCTACTTAGACACGAAGACGACTGAAGAGACACAGGACGAAGAAACACAGGCTCTTCGTCCTGTGTCTCTTCATTCGTCTTCGTGTCTAACTAGATCTTGTGTTTTGTCTTCTTCTCAGTGGCTAAGGCGTTGCGCTGTTGAGCTTTAGGGCGCGGGTTCGATTCCAGGCCGCGGCGGCCGCTTTTCTGACGGAGGCGAAAAGCAAAAAATTCCCCCGCATCTCCCCGAGGGGGATTGTGAGGATGCAGAAATGCGAACGTCGAACGCAACGTCCTCGGGTACCATGCGAGGAAGGCACCGCACAACCTTCGATACGTCGATGGGCACGTTCACCGCCTGTCCCTTGATTACAAACTGCCCGTTGCCTCGAGTCAGCCGCCTGATGCTCATGAAGGGGAGTCGAGGCGCGATGAGCCGCTCTTCGACCGGGTTCAGATCGGGAAGATGCGCCGGCCGAGGAGGATAACGGTAGCCAAAACTCACGCAGTCCTCCTCTTCGCAGCTTTGTCTTCTTCTCCTTCTTCTTCTTCAGCGGTTCCCCTACGGGAAGATGACGGTGGTGGTTGAACGCGAAGCTATCTCGTGATGGATTGTTTGGTTGGCCAATCCCTAGGGGCATCATGCCACAATCATCATCAGACGCGCTGCGCACGCCGGCCAAGGGACGCACGACAACCCCCGACTATAATGCGTTTCTGCATAAAACGCCCGCGTGTACGAGATACCGGCACACGTTAAAGATCCCCAGTGGTCAAAATTAATCCGGAGCCCTCCACTACGGCGCGCATCATCGCCTGCGTTGCGTTGGCGCTTTAAACGCTACAACCAACCAGTATTTTGTCTTCTTGGTGCCTTTAGTCTCGTATACGCTATCAAACCGTTGCATCTATTCGATTTCTGGCTCAAAGCGGTTAACATATCAGGTCACAAGACATGACGGAACCTATGAACATATAAAACACCACCTCCTCCCCACCCCCACCCCTCCCTTCAGGCTCCTTTTTTCTTTTTTTTTTTTTTTTGCGTAACGTGGTACGACCAGTACAACTCTGCAAGGCAAATTACAGCGGTTATCGGTCAGGTAGTCCGTCCAAAACAAGGACAGCAATAGCGGAAACAGCGTTCAACTGTATATGCCAGGTTGCTCGCACGTGTGCGGCCTGGCGTTGACCTCGTTAGGGCGTATGGGACGCTGCCTAGTTACCGTGCGTCGGATTGGAACAACCACACCCCCCGCCCGTGCCTAACGCGGCAATCTTGAGATCAGGTCTAGTCGTGGGGAATCCCCTTCTTACTCCTACCCACTCTGCAATTCTGACGCTTTCCTTTCCGTGTGCCGTCTGACCTCTCGACAGAAACGCCGGCGATATAGAATACTGACACAATTTCCCCGCACTTTCTTAAGCTAGTGACTTGTATTGGTCCTGTACTTTATGGGAAGCGCGAGTTGCCTATAAAAACATTTCCCAGCAGATAAGAACATTGAACCGTATAAGTATCCACTCGGGTAAGCACGCTTATTGCATCTGGAGCTGACAAGGCGCCTTACGGATAAGCCCTTACGAGTGCGTTATCGGTCACTTATCGTGCAAGTGGCTCGGGATGCATCGATTACGCGATGCTCCCGCATACATTGTGACACGAGACTCGCAAGACATTGTATGAAAATCGCAGGTTCAGGCGTTCCCCCCTAAGCCAATAGTTGCGCTGAGGCTCGACGGCGATTTTTCGCGACGAATTTGAGGAGAATCCGGTGTAATATGAATATGAACGCGTTAGTATATTCGCTTTAATCACAGGCCGCAACAAAAAAAAAAATGCGCCGAAAGCAAAAGAAAAATTAAACCGCCGTTTCCCCTTTTGTGTTGCAAGCAAGCTAATCCACAAGCAGCGCTTATGGTTGTCCTCTACTTCGTCCGCGCTATTTTTCAAGCAACCTAGTCACGTTTTAGTGCTTGCTAAACGTGATACCGTACAAACGTACGCCTGAAAAAAACCAGGAAAGCAGAGTGGAGATTTGCTTTATTCCGAAGATCGGGCAGTTCATACCTTACTAAAACTTTGTTCGGCTGGAAACGTTGTCTCCATCAAGGTGGGATTTGCACTTAAAAGGACAAATTTCAACTTGTGCGCTCGCCTTGTTATTACATGCTAAAATTTCCTTGTGAGGTAATGGCGGGCAGGGGGGAAGGGGGGGGGGGCACAAAATAATTCTGTCAATGTGCCGACTACATTTCAAGAAACGCAGTCCGGGAGGAACCAAAAACCGGCCTCTTAGCCAAACCTAGAGAAGCGCTTCACCTCTGCAATGGCGTGGCCACGAGTGTCGTGCTAATTCCTGACTACAAACCTCAAGCTTAGATTTACATCTCGCTGCAATAGGACAACGAGAGCTCAATTGAACTGTCAGTGTTCCAGTGAGAAAACGGGTGACCCGAGTTGCTGATATTTCTTTCGACTTTGACTGCGCATGCACGTACAAGTTGGCTGCTGACTTCGCCCGGTGACACCATTCAGTGGGTGAGGGAAACCTACGCTGGGCTTTTTATTATAATTATTCTTCCTTATGCAGGCGCACCTCGCGTTCGACTGGGCGCATTTGGTTTTCTGCTCAGGCGCTCATTTTATTGAACCAATGTTGTACGTTGCCTTCATTTTACGTTAAAAGAACTCCGGGACTCTATACTCTAAGCATCTATGCTACTGTTTACCTCGTTCGCCTATTTCGGAGACACAACAAAAAATGCTGCCTTGGCGCGTACAACAGTAACAATAAATGCATGCATCCCCTCCTAGTTTCAGAATAAGCAATTCCTCAGCTATATTGACCTTTACGTGTACCGTTGCGCGTAATGTTACGGGCAGCAGAGTACACGACTCATTTCAAGGCCCCGGAAGTTCCAGTAATCTCGTAAAAAAAAAATGAAGGACACCGAATCACCACCCCAACGTGGCTCCCACTTTACTGCTTAGGCGGGAAGGGGGGGGAAGGGGGGGGGGGGGAAGGGGGGGGGGGCATTGTCATCACCTCGAGCAAGGTATACGATTTGTCTGCAAGAACGCAACAGCGTCGTAACACGGGTCTGCCAGTCAGCAGCACGCACGCTCGCCGCCTCGTGTATCCTGGTGGGGCGCCCCATTAGCGGGCGACGCCGCCAACGCGGCCATCGGCACCCGTTCCGAGAAAGTGGACTACATCTGCGGCCACTGCCACAAGCGGCCCAAAGAGGAGCAGGAGCGTCGAGGAAGAACACAGGGTATACGGGGCTTCCTTCTACGCGAGGGGTCCAGCCGGGACGTCACACCACCGGACAACAACAGGCCGAAGGAAACATCTCCGGGCTTCCTCCTTTCGTCGTTAAGCCTTCGACTAGCCGGTGTCACTGTTAGGCAGCACGTGTTCATTGTTACCTTGACCATTTGTAAGGTTATGTTATCGCTGGCGCGACGTCGACGCACGTTGCCGGAGGTTGCCGACTAGATGGTGTTGGCAGCGTGCACGGGCCTCGAGTCACGGCCACTGTGCCGCGATGCTGGCAAGGCCACTGCCGGACCATCCGCGTGACGCGTGCTTCTGCTTCCTCGTGCGTCACGGCGTCGTCATTTCGCGGAAATAGCTGCGGGGAGTCAGCTGACCGCTACGGCTGCTGTGGCGGCCTGCCCGCATGCATGTGCCAATCGTTGGGATTTTATTTCGCTAGGCGTACGCGCTGTCGGATGGGCGAGCGTGGTCATGTGGTTACGAGTGATAGTAACAACAAAACCAGCCAAAACAAAAGCGGAAAACAAATAACGTCGTGTACATCTTTTTGTGTGTGTGTGTGTGTGTGTGTCCTGGGCAAGGGTGTGTGAAAGCCGGGGTCGGGCTGAGTGCCACGGAGGTACCATGTGTGTCCTTAGCACATTTCCTACCGACTCCCATGATCACACCAAGACGGATACAATAAAAAAACTACCACCTCCCCTCGCGGGAACCCCTGTGTAGATGCGTCGCATAGGGGGTTCACGTTGCAGCGTTGGACAGCGGAGGAACGGCGCTGGAACGATGGAGCGGCGCAAGCACCGCGTTTTATAGCGCGCATAACGGTGAGGGGACGCGCCGACGCCAGTGCGTCTGCCGCGGCTATGACGCAACACAATTCCACACAATCCACTTTAATCCAATCCAAATCCAAGCCAATCCAATCGAATCCAATCCAATGCCCCTCGCGAGAGAGTGTTCGCTATCGGAGAGGAGAGGGGGTGAGCGGCGGAGAGCGAAGCTGGCGCGGCGAGGATAATGGGGGAGGGGCGGACGCCGACAACGACGCCGACGCCGGATGGAGGGACAAGGCGGATGAATGAGATGCATGGCATCTAAAAAATGAAGGAAGCTCTTACGCGTAAGACTTGAAGGTAGCGAAGCTGCACGCAACCTTCACGACCATCGTGCACGACGGTTTAAGTCCGCGATTGCAGCCGATTTGATACTTCTTCGCTGACCCAACGACCTTTACTCCATCGATGTTGCAATAAGTGTGAGCTTTGTTCACTTTTTTGGAAGTGATAATCATTGGACATCACCTTGAAGGGGCGTACGCTGTACGTGTCTTTCTCGTTCCAAGCAAGTGTTGCCACGATCACGGAGAATGCTGGATTGGATTGGATTGGATTGGACGAACTTTATTGGTGCCTGCAGTACGCACGTGCGCGCGTACACTAAGCCTAAAGAAGAACGGCTACCCGCTTTCGTTCGTGAGAAACACGCAGAGAAGAATGGTTCCGGAGCGCCCTCTACTCGAGGAAAATGTAACAAGCCAGAACACAGAGAAGCCAAAACGCGCCGTGGTGCCATATGTACCTGGGATCAGTGAGGCCCTGGCACGTGTTTTCCGAAAGCACAATTTGCAACTGGCGCACGCACAAGCAAGCTGCGCAATGAGCTGGTGAATGTGAAAGACAGGCTTCCGCGTTGCAAATTTCCTGGTGTTGTTTATCGGATCGCTTGCGCCGAATGCCCAGCAGTATACATAGGCGAATCCGGTAATTTTTGCAAACGCATAAAGCAACACCAGTACGACGTGCGAAAGAAAAACGTGGTCTCCAACGCCATTGCGGAACACGTGGCGAATACTCAACATGCGATAAACTGGGAACATTGATTGATTGATGATTGATTGATTGTAGGGTTTAACGCGCCGACGCAACGCAGGCGATGAGGCGCGCCGTAGTGGAGGGCTCCGGATTAATTTTGACCACCTGGGGATCTTTAACGTGCGCCGAAATCTCGTACACACGGGCGTTGCTGCTTTTCGCCTCCATCAGAAAAGCGGCCGCCGCGGCCGGGAATCGAACCCGCGACCTCGTGCTCAGCAGCGCAACGCCTTAGCCACTGAGCCACCGCGGCGGGTAACTGGGAACATTCCAAGATACTGACGACGGAACGCAACATATCTGCACGCCTGAATCTGGAGTCCTTGATTATTCAGAAAACTCCGCACACAATCAACAGGACGGACGGCTGCATGAATCCTGACTACGTCAAATCTCTTAAAAGATTACTGGGGGCTATATAATTCGGCGTCTTCCAGTGGCCGTTTTCATCGTGAACAAGGGAGCCGTAGCGCTCCCGAAACGTCTATTTGTTTTTTACTTGGTCAGTGACCTGTGTTTCTTGTTTTGTAGACTAAGCCTACGTCATCCTCGGGGCAGGCGCCCGGCGTGGATACCCTTTTGCCGGTTCGCGGAGCCCCAGCCTGGCCAATGCCTCGAGGGCCTGCTGGACAGCCCAAAGTTGTTGTTCTTGGTTTTCACTCATTGTCGCGGCTTCCAGTCGCGGCGGTATGCTTCCTTACTTAGCTTCGCTGGGGTTCTTGGTACAGTCCCACAGCATGTGCGTGAAGGTTGCCGTCTCCCGGCGGCAGGCTGCACACTTTTCGCTCTGGTATGTCTCGGGGAACATCCGGTTTAGTAATGTTGGACTGGGTAGGGTGCCCGTCTGCAGTTGTTGGAACAAAACAGCCTGGGCTCTGTCCAGCCCTTTACAGGGAGGTGGGAGAAGCCTGCGGCTCAGTCTGAAGGACTTCGTCATCTCGTTGTAGTTCACCATGCGGTCTTCGCTGAACTACAGCGGTCGACAGCCGTTGCGGTCGCGGTCGGTTAGTTCTCGCGCCGCGGCGTGTGCCGTCTCGTTGTGGTTCTCGTTTCTCTCCGACGCCTTTCCTGCGTGCGCGTTTTTGGCCACCCTTGGCCAATCTACCCGAGTGGGTATGCTTGGCTTGACAAACGTACGCAGGGGACGCTGGGCGGTCGTCGCGAGGCACGCACACACGAGCACTATACGCCTCGAGCGCGGCCTGTAGGGGCGCCACTGAAATCCCCCTAGCGGCCTGTTTCGAAAGCAGGCGCGGGAGTCTCCGTCCCGGTCCCCAATGTCGCCGCTCTTTTTGCGGCATGTTCACGACTAAGATTTAGCGTTTGCGGGCGTTGGAAATCCATGTTTATGTGGAACAGTCACTCTGCTCGTAAATGGGGTGTGTTTACGAGAGTGTACATGTTCTGACGCGATCTTAGTGTGGTATATTCGGTCTGTATAAGCGCCAGGTGTGTGTCACAGGCCAGCGTCGGGGAACCGGCGTATGCATGGACCTGCAGGCTGCAGCTAGATTGTAGTTACACTGCCCTGAATTTACTAGCAGTGTCTCCGTAACCACCGGTTCCTCAGATGTTCATGCTACGGGTATACACTACGATGCAAGTCAGTTTTGTGCGCTTACATAATCAGCGGAACACTCATACCTGACAGCACGCCAGTTACTTTTGCCAATAATATACCTCAGGTATTGATCACCACCATTTACGAGCCAGTGTGTGTTAATTTTGGGAATATTAAACGTAAGTACGACGGATAATGCCGAATTATACTCGGGGATCAGCACACGACAGAGAGTCGTCTTGTGAGGTTAGCGCCTGCAAACATTCATCTGCTACATATATCATCTGCGAGGAGCGCGTAGACGGGATTAGAATAAAATCGGCGTCCGCGACTAAACTTTTCTTCGAAATATCGCCACATGGCACAGGGAGCCTGCAGAATAAAGGAGAAACTGAAATCAGAGGGCCTTATCACATACCACACTCTTCCGACGACACCTTTCATTGCTTGTGAACTGCCTACCATGTATACATCCAAAAATGCGACCGCCGAGCGATGAGCTGTTCGTTGAAGTCGAAAAACAAAAAGGCATTGAACGCGAGATTCGTGTGTGTGATTACTAAAACGCTCATTGCTTGATTCCGCACCGCATTTGTACACAACCTCCCCCTCCCCCCCCCCCCCCCCCCCCTACGTCTTGCCAAATAGCAGTGCATTTCGCTTATAGTTTGTCTGGTGAGCCGTACCTGGCTTTAGTTTCGACGACTGTCTTCAGCATGTCAGAAGCTGCAGTGTATTTTTTTTTTCATTTCCGTTAGAGATATTATGTTTCTTCCGCACTTGCACAGCATATATTTTTTCGTGGTTTCATATTAGATTGCCTTGGTTCTTGCTATAAGGCGTGTGTGGGAACATATTTAACGACGTACAGGCTTGGAATATACTTAACATTTTCGCATGATTTCTATTCTTGTAAAAGGCACAAGTTATTGTCCGAGATTGGCTAATCACGTCACCGAAACATATTTTTCTGCGACGTATATATTCGAAACGAAGCCGCATTCGTTGTCCACGCTGCAAAACGAATTAAGCCAATCTCTCACTGTGCCAGTATCATGTCTAAACGAGGCGACAGTAGAATTCATTTGTGCCTGACGCATTTGGAGGCGACAGGGGTGATATGCTGCTACCGTCGCCGATGCCCGGAAGAGCGGTGACGAAGCGCGCAGAACCGGGTCCCCGGGTAGCTCTTGCAGGCGATCGCGTACTCTACGAAGACGCAGCTGCTTTTTAAGTGACCTAAACGTACTCTTTGCTTATAGGCGGCCACATAACAAGTTTTTTTAGGGCGCGGAAAGGCGAAAAGAAGCGAAACAGAACCAAAACACTGCATGAGCCCCTATCAGCCGCTCAGCGCACATCCCGTCAACGCCGCGGAGAAGCGGCGGCAGGCGGCGCAGCGATCGCGAAGCTCGAGGCGTATAGGCGTTTTCCTGGTTTTGCTAACTGTCGGGCGGTCGCCTCGGGTCCCGCGCTCACGTGCGCGCGCTCGGAAATTTCATGGTATTTTTAACTGCGCGCACGAAAAATTACGATTTGCCAAACACCTTCGCTGCTAAAAAAGCCGGTGAGCATGTAGCATTTTTTGATTAAGTCATAAGCTTTAAATCGGCACATTTTGTAGGCAATTTTGTGTGCTGGGAGCGTACACAACTCACAATGGTAACGGCGGTGTGCGGCAAGGGGAGGTAACTTCATTTTTATTGTTTAACTCCCGTCATGTTTTTAACGTTATTTGATATGACGCAGCCGAGATTCTTACTCTCGATGCGGCACGGCCGCTAGATGGAAATTCATGGAGCGACCGTGGATGTGGTAACTGCACGAGGAAAAGGGAGGGAAGTTTTAAATGTGTTTTAAGAAGCTGCCTCTTGTAATCGACGTAACGAGGAACAACTAAAGAAGTTTAAGTGTTAGGCGGATCATGAATACAACGTGCCACCTTTGCTTTAGACTACTGGATGATTTGGTTCAGCCTGTCGCTTGCGCCCAAGCGCACGCACAGACGGCCAAGACGGCGTGCTATCACTGGCGAAGCTAAGCGACCAAGCGCCGGCGAAGCGGCCGCTAAACCCTCGCCAAGTCACGTGGTACCGCGGCGGTGAGGCTCCGATGGCTAGCGCGAGTGCGACGCCTCTCCGCACCAAACCTAGTGTCGTGACGTCACGCCTGCCACACTTCCGCGCAGGCTGCTCATGGCATCGCGACGTGTTGAACAACATTGCAATAAATGGCGTAGTATACCTATAGCTCTAAAACTATGGTATACGGAGTATGCATAAGAGCCGGCGGCGCAATGCATTGTGGGTTAGCGGCCATTTTGAAGTTCTTCGTTTCGGCACGACTGCTGCTGCGGGGCCGTTCCTGAAGCAAGAATGGTGTACTGTGCGGTTGTGGGCTGCAATAGCCGCACCCAAACAAAGGCGAAGAAGGTGCAGACGAAGGAGAAAGACTGTGGATTCTTTAAAATTCCGAAAGTGCGCGTCCTAGAGTGCAACAAAACTGAGGAGCTGTCCGAGCGGCGTCGACGCGAGTGGGTGGCACGCATCAACCGACGCGGTGTTGATCAGAACCCAGACAAGTACCGAGTCTGCTCTCGACACTTTCTCTCAGGTATACGTGAAAGACTTGGTACACATTGTACTGACGAACCTGGGCATAGTTAAAACGTGGAACATAATTTTGACGCGGCAGTGTTCTCGGTCGACTCGTACGTACGTACAGGCCACGTTGTTGGCGAAATGTTGGAACGATAACAGCGTGCAGTACGTGTGTCGCTACAATTTCTGAGATGCATGTCGTGGTGTAGCGTGACTCATCTTCATTGCTTCATTCCAGGCCGTCCAGCGAATTTGTTTGACGACTGTAATCCCGATTGGCTGCCATCGCAACACTTGGGCTACCCGTCGAAAACGTTGAAAGGGCAGCGCTACGACCGTCGAAAGGCTCGTTCCCAGCAGCTAGACCGCAACGGTAAGACTCGACCCTCTGTGATTTTCGGTGTGTAAACCCTCCGAGATTTTCGGTATGTAAAAACTTCACAGCCACAAATGGCTTTTTGCAGGAGCAGTCTCGCCAGTGGTCGCCGTTTCGGCCCCAGAAGAGCCTTCGGATGGTGAGCAAGCAGAAGAGGTTCTCCGAAATGTTGGTATGAGAAATTGTGACTTGGAAATCGTAGTGCTGTCTCTGATGTTGTCACAACCATGCTTTTAATCAGCTGACATGCTATCGTGTTTTGAGTTAGTGCATGTCGTGCAGAGCAAGAACTGGGGGCAAACTTGATATGAGTACAGGTTTTGCGAGATTTCAAGATAAATGCAAACACCATGTGGAAATATCAAACTATGTAAAGCTACGTGCTTTCATTCTCCCTGCATTGCATTTCAGTTGGTGTGGAACATAACAGTGATATTGTTTGACATCTTCTTTTTCTGTAGATGCTTGCTGCCAGACGGATTTTCTTGGGACTGACATCGACACAATGAGGAGCCAAATTCTTCAATTGCAACAAAAGCTGTCTGAGACAGAAAAGGCGTTGCAACCACTGACATTCACGGAGGAATCCCTGCAAGGAGACGACAACAGGGTGGCCTTTTATACCGGGCTGCCATCATTTTTAAGTGCGAATGCACTTTATAAGCGACCCTGAATTCCGGCGACCGCCGTCCGTCCACATAGCAACAGCTGCGGGTGAGCGCGCTCCTCGTCTTCCTTGGCAACGGGGGGAGATGGGCGCGCGCTGCCTGGCCGCTGACATGGCACGTACCCACGTGGGTGATTGGCCAGGAATCTCCTCGTCTTCCTTGGCAACGGGGGGAGATGGGCGCGCGCTGCCTGGCCGCTGACATGGCACATACCCACGTGGGGGATTGGCCAGGAATCGGGCGTGAGAAGGGCTAATGCACCCGCTTAAAGGAGTACTGACACGAAATTTCAAAGCTGAGATCCGCTCTAGCAATCAAGTACAACGACAACACAAATAGGTGTCTGTGCATGGCACATACCCACGTGGGGGATTGGCCAGGAATCGGGCATGAGAAGGGCTAATGCACCCGCTTAAAGGAGTACTGACACGAAATTTCAAAGCTGAGATCCGCTCTAGCAATCAAGTACAACGACAACACAAATAGGTGTCTGTGAATAAATGCATCTTTCTTTCTTTGTAGTTGTGTGTGTGTGTGTGTGTGTGATCTCTCTTTCGCGAACATTACCGAACCACGCAAATTCAACTCGTGCATTCGCACTTTCACGTTCTTCCCCTCGGGAAAATGCGGGGAAATTTTTTTATGTTGTGTTCCGTGTTTTGCCTTGTGAAAGATCATGTTTCCCATAGTGCACGACACGCACTCACCCGGTTTGAAGAGATGATGGTGTGTTTGATGAGACTAAGACTGGGCTGCCAACTGCAAGACTTGGCGTATAGATTTGGCGTCTCTCAGTCAACAATATCCAGGATATGCGACAGATGGCTGGATGTGTTTTCGGACAGATTAGGGCGTTTGTTGCTGTGGCCAGAAAAAGGCCAAGTAATGAAAACAATGCCGGTTGCATTCGTAGACAGTTTTGGTTGTAAGGTGCGAGTGATTCTAGACTGCTTTGAGATATTTATTGACAGGCCGAGTTCGTACCTGACCAGAGCCGAAACATGGACAAACTATAAACACCATAACACTGTGAAATTTCTATTGGGGATATCGCCCCAAGGTGCGGTCACTTTCCTTTCACAAGCATATGGGGGACGCGCAAGTGACAAAGTAATCACAGAAGAGAGTGGGGTGCTGGACTTGCTCGACTATGGTGACATTGTTCTTGCGGACCGAGGCTTCCTGATAGCAGAAAGTGTTGGCATGCGCCATGCCTCCCTTGTGCTGCCAGCCTTTACAAAAGGGAAGACGCAACTGTCTAGTCACGAAATTGAACAGACAAGAGAAATCGCCAATGTAAGAATTCATGTAGAGAGAGTCATTGGTACAGTGCGCAACAAATACAGCATTCTGAAAGGCAGCTTGCCAGTGGAGTTGCTACAATGCAACAAATTTGGAGAATGCCAGATCGACAAGATTGCTCGTGTATGTTGTGCCCTGGTTAATTTGTGTAACTCTGTTGTTCCGTTTGAGTGAGAAAAGAGAGTACCAGTGATCACAGTGGATTGTACAATAAACCTTTCATGCATCTGTTTTCCTTCTCTTTGGGCAAAAACACAAAATAAACATTTCATTGGCATAAAATAAATTGCACTAATCACAGAAGCTGCACGTTCAAAACATTTACAAAATTTCTATGCTGTGGTATACATGATACAGCACTGTTTTAAACGCTTAAAAATTCCAATGAATATCACAGTAACTATATAACACTTTTCACACTATGGCACACTCGAGAACTTGTCTGGTGGTGTGAAAATATTGCACAGGCATAAAAATATTGTAAAATATCACAGTAAACGTGTTCAATCTGAATTTGCAGAAGAAAAGGTTTCCATGGCATGGTTAAAAACTCTGGTATGCACGGCAGGAATCGCAGAACCACTTGCTGGCTTTTGGCGCTTTCTTTAGCCCAACGAACTTAAAATGGTACCATGTAATAGCACATGCTGGACTGTCGCATGCAATCATCCTTCCTTTTTCTGGCCCCCGGCACACACAGTACTGCCCTAAGCTGGCGTCTGTGACATTTGCAGTACACTTTGGTTGAGCCGGATTCGCCAGCGCAGATGTGCTCAGCTGGCTTGGAGCAGGAGGCTGGTTGCCTCTTGCTACGTTAGCAGCTGTGGATGTGCTCGGCAGGCTTTGAGCAGGAGGCTGGTTTTATTTTTCTGTTGTGAACCAACGACACACAAGTTCAGGCAACAGGACTGTTTTGAAAAATCCCTCTGCTGCATGTAACAAAGGAAGCAGGAACTCCTTGTCTGCCTTCACCCTCTCTACGTGTATCTCAGTGCAGGTCCACAACACAAAGTCGCAGTACTCCCTTTTCCACACAAACAGTTGCACCTGGATCTGGTAGTAGTACCGGTGACTTTTTTTCAAGCGAAGCGACCCTTCACACTCTGATACACAGTTGCTTTTTTCACGCAAGAGATCGCACAACTGCCCATCCCTCACAGTCCACGGACATTTCACCTCTACTGTGCCCTCACCACAGCAGCTGCACTTCACAAGCAGGTCTGGAGTTGCCCCCAGAAAAAATTCCCCGCATTTCCCCGAGGGGAAGAATGTGAAAGTGCGAATGCACGAGTTGAATTTGCGCGGTTCGGTAATGTTCGCGAAAGAGAGATCACACACACACACACACAACTACAAAGAAAGAAATATGCATTTATTCACAGACACCTATTTGTGTTGTCGTTGTACTTGATTGCTAGAGCGGATCTCAGCTTTGAAATTTCGTGTCAGTACTCCTTTAAGCAGGTGCATTAGCCCTTCTCACGCCCGATTCTTGGCCAATCCCCCACGTGGGTATGTGCCATGTCAGCGGCCAGGCAGCGCGCGCCCATCTCCCCCCGTTGCCAAGGAAGACGAGGAGATTCCTGGCCAATCCCCCACGTGGGTATGTGCCATGTCAGCGGCCAGGCTGCGCGCGCCCATCTCCACGTGCGCGGACATCGCCGGTGGACGCAGGTTCAGGGTCGCTTAAGAAGTGCATTGCACATAAAACATATTCTTGCGAGATTAGAAGCACTGCTTGGTGAAACTCCACGTCGTGGTGCAGCTCTTTTGTTAGCTGCTGGTACTTCGCAAGGGCGTTAGCTTCGTTCTGCCTCCCATATTTCAGCTGAGGTGCATTTACTTGATTCTGGTGGGGGTAGCAGATGCGCTTGATTAGGCTGAGGGACGGAGTGTCAGTGCTTGTGTGACAAACATCATACAGAGTTGATGCCGTCACACGACCAGCCCTGTACTCGAACCACTGAGTGCTCATGGCCTGCCTTCTTGTCCTGGCTTCAATGCTCTTCACTGCTTCTGTAGTTATGGTTACATTACTGTAAAGGTCATCACAGTATGAAACCACACTTTGGTGATTTGAAAGCTCCAAAGATCGGTCATAGAGGCGGCGCAAATCAGCACCTTTGCAGCTCCTAACAGCAGGTACAAATCTATCACTGAACGCTGGGTGCGTGCTGGCTACAACTGGGCGATGCCCTGCCTTTATCAAACTGGTCAAAAAACACGTCCATTCTTCCTCTGTCGGGGCCGGTGCAGTTTGTCGCGTGTCAGGCTTTACGGTAGAAGTGTTCATAACAGCCTCAAGCTGGCGTTTTTTCATGGCACTGGACGCGAAATCCATTTCAGAGACGGGCCTCGCGTGAATTTTGCGAATGTGAGTGGGTAACCAAGAGTTGTCCGTGTCGGTGCACGAGCGATCTTTGCGCGCACGTGCGACGTACTGCATGTAGAACAGAAGCGCGGCTACGTGAGAACATGCTTCGCCGTTCCCGGCCATACACGTGCAGTGTGCAGCAAGGATCTCGCCGTCGCTTTTGGCGAGCACCCACGCAGTCAGTGGCGTCTGGCTGAGGCCCTGCGAGTGATTCACCTGCGTGCGTACATAATATCATTACTTTATGGGGAGAACAAAATGCATTAAAATGAGGATCTTAAGCGGATAGCAAAAGGAATGTTACCTGTGTGATGGCAATCGCGGTATCTGTCGATACTTCTTTCAGCCATGGTTCCCGGACCCAGCCGCTCGTCACGAAATTGTGGGACTCCAATCCCTTCTTAGCCTTCAGTTGCTTTCTTGTTAGAAAGCTCGTTCGCAACACAAGGAATTCATTTATGTCTGCTTCATCTACGCACGGCCACCAACTCAAATCCGTCATGCAGTCTCCGGCGCGCAGGACGAACGGATCGACTCCACACAACTTGATTTTTTCGCAGTAACGCTGTTTGTCGCTACCTTTTAGGCTAGCGGCGTAGTCCTGAGGAGGCGGTGACATAACTGGCTACATTCGTAGCCGAAAGCAAAGCGAAACGTGTCGATGCGGTGAATGAAACCGAGCTAGCGGCAGCACCGACGGCGAAACTGCGACGACTGCCTCGACTGGCCTTCAGCAAGAACTTCAAAATGGCCGCTACCCCACAATGCATTGCGCCGCCGGCTCTTATGCATACTCCGTATACAGTGGCGGCCCCTCAAGGCGCTGCCCGCACTCGCCGACATGAACGATAATTGCACTTTAGTATATACAACTTCGCAAGAGCTCTTGGCCTTTTCTTTTTCATCTTCGTCCAGGTTAATTGGTATACCCCGGAAACTAGGCGTTGGTCATCACCCACGCCACACCACGCGGCACGGTCTCGTGCCCCGGAAGAGTGTCTCGATCTTTGGCATGCGTGTTCTCGTCGCTACTCTGATGGTGAAGAAAGTACATAAATGCCTCCATAGATCTTCGCACAATTATTGCCATATTTCCGTGTCCTGTCCTCGTTTTGCCGACTGTCGCGAACAAGCCTTCAAAACTGTAGGATGATTGGCTTTATCCAGGCAGTTCCAATCAGAGCGATGAACGGCGCCTGCTCGCCGCTCTACGAAACCTTGTCGAGAACTCTGGTCTTCACCTTTAATTCCACACCCAATTGGATGTACCATTGGATGCAACCTACTTTTTCCCCAACTCCCATTACCTAATCCCTCTCCCGTAGACACCAAAATTCGCTAAAGCGTAACATGGCGTCTTTGTATCCCTTGTAGATAAAATAAATGCGTGTTACTACCACTACCACCACCACACAATTATTGTGCGGAACATTATTTGCCACACCACCATCTACAATCCGCTGCTACCGTATGGCAGCGCTGGGGATAAAAGATGGCCGAGGGAATTAGTTGCGAGAGCGAGCAGCGAACGTTTACCTTAGCGACCGATATAAGCTGTTCGCTTTGGCCTCCTGCATCAAAAATCCCTGGCCATCTCCACTAAGGTGAAACCTGGGGAGGGGCGAAGCATGCAGTGTATAAGTGTATCCTTGGCGCCTTGGCGTTTTTATCAACGGAAATGAAACTGTTGGGGAAGGGGGGGGGGGGGTAGAGCTATACAGCTTTGCTGTAAAAGTCTCGTGTCTTAGAAGCACCAAGCTCTCTGGCTCGAGGCGTAAACGAGTGTCCCGGTGGTTTTTTATTACGCGTTACGTTCCAGCGCAAAGCGTGAACGAGTTTCCCGGTGTTTTAGTACCGTGACTACGTGAGACAACGAGTACGACGACGACAGGAGACGCCAACAGCCCCCGCCCTAAAACGCCGTAGCCACACATGGTCAACGGGCTCAGTCGGTCGTCTCGTGACCTGCATGGTAACGCCCGGACTTGACATTCTTCCATCATTTGTTATAGCACTTCGCTGTTAACAGAGGAAGCGTCGTTGCCGAAGCCTTCCGCTGATCAACGCTGCAGCTGCGGCTGGAGCGCTCATCACGATGCGTCAACGCAGCGGGTTGGATTATCGCGTTCTCACGCGCAGAAACCGGAACGCACTTCCGCGAGCGTAGAGGTCGCCGGATTTGCCGTGCCTGAGTTGCGTGTCCCGCAAAGAGCACGCAGCCTCGTTTCTCCAGTAAAGGCCGCTCACGGTGCAGTGGGAAACACCCCCAAGACGCCCCTGCTTTGCCTACGATAACGCTTTCTTTTTTCGCACGGCTCTGCCTGGGCCCCGTCCAGCAGCCGTGACGCAGTGCTCCCATTGGACCCGAGCCGTACACGTTACGCAACCACACGCGAGAGGCTTACGGAGTTTTCCGGTCTATCAAAGAAATTGTCCCCTCATTTTACACGCGTGACTGCGTCAGTGAAGGGAGCATCGTAGACGGGAAGCATTTTAATTAGACGTCTAAATAGGCGTCAAAGCAATGAGAAACGGAACGGCGCCGCAGTTACAGGCGAATGAAAACACCGTGTTGCGCACATCGAGTATACTCGATATAAAGTCCAAACGCAAAAAAAATAAATATAGGGGAATGGGAAAAAGTAACTAAAAGCAACTGCACAAATAATAAATTACAAGAAACTTTTACATTAAGAAGTGAGTTTCTGTAATGAGCAGCAGGGCGCATGAAGACGGAGATGCGCTGCTCAGTCAAATGTAAACGTTCCGACAGCAAAGCAGCCCGCGTCGTTGTTGGAAATGGCGGACTTCAGATGTTGTCTTGTTTACCTGTGTACCTTGCCGTCCTCGCGAATACCGTAAAAACCCGCGTATAATACGGACCCGCGTATAATACGAGGTGTAATTCGGGGACAGCAAAATCAGAAAAAAAAGTTTTCATCCGCATATAATACGAGGTAAAGAGCATAGAAAACATTTATTTGCATTGCAGTTACCCTTCAGTCATTGTCAGTTTTCGCTGGCACTGTCTCCCGACGTCCGTTCAGGCATCATCAGGTTCGCTGCCGCTGTCTCCTGAAGTCGCCTTGTTGGAAATGTCTTCCCCACAGAAAGTGGTCCTCAGTGCCATCAAGGGCGTTCGAGATGCCGCATTTCTTAAAAGAGCGACTGACGAGCTCCTCTGGGATGCTGGCCCGCGCATCCGCGATCCAGCCACAAAGCACAGCTGGAGAAGCCCGCGTCAGCCATTCAGTAGCTATCACTTACGGGTCTCCTGACCTCATCCCCTCTTGGTAGCAGGACCTGATGCAGTCATTGAAAGGCTTGTTGATGCAAACGTCTAGCGGTTGCAGCTGGGATGTCATTCCTCCTGGAATGACAATGAGTTCAATGCGCAACAACTTCTTCGCGGAATCGGCCAGGTGGCAGCGAAAGGCGTCCAACACGAGCACTGACGGGAACCCCCAACAGTGCTCCAGGCCGCCGACACCACACAGACTGTATCCAGTCAAGCACCAGTCGCTTTCGCCACCCGCGAATGCTGCCTTCGGTGACGCCGAATTGCCGTCCTGCGGCGCAATTCCTGATTGTCTCGGCACATAAAATAACTTTTCTTTTAATTGCCGCTGAATACTGCCTTCGTGCACCCGACATCGTGATAGACTTCCGGTGAACGTGCCGATCCTTCGCATGGTCAAAACAATCAAAATGGCGCCGGCTGAGAGAAGCTGCAGTATAGTGCCTAGAATATACTATATTCTAGGCACTATAGCTGCAGCCAGCTAACGCCACCGCAAGATGGCCCACCCTCCGCTGAAACCGAAACCGAAAGTGCAAATTTTCGGCTGAAAACTTTGGGATCCACATATAATACGAGGCACAAATTTTACGTAGTAAAATTTGGAAAAAAACCTCGTATTATACGCGGGTTTTTACGGTACTGTCCCACTCGTTTACGCCTCGCGCTGGAGCGCTTCGTAACGCGCGCACTAAAAAAACACCGCGACTGGAGCGCACCGATAAGCGTGCTTTCACTACATCACAGGCAAACGCGAAGTATAACCCTGTTTTCAGTAAGACGTGTTGCTGGGCGAGTTGGTTCATATTACAGAAATGAGATTTAGCGCAGCGAAAGACACAGACGGTGAAAAGGACGGGACGGGCGCCCGTCCCGTCCTTTTCACTGTCTGTGTCTTTCGCTGCGCTAAATCTTATTTCTGTTATAACCCCGTGTTCACTTATACTGGGCTATCAAAACAAACAGGTTGATTAGATAATAAGTTACTTATTAATCATTAGTAATGAATGGGTAAACCGATGAACAAAGGAGTAAATAAATGGCGTAAACGAGCAGAAGAAGTAACTTCAAGCAGTATTTTACTATTATGTAACATTATATCCCTTAATAGCTAATGTTCTTGATAAATTTGTTAACAATACGTCCTAGCAGGTATTTTACGAAAGGATTGTCGCTCTAAATAGGTCTGCATTTTACACCAAGTCGCTCTATTAATAGCAGTGGACACGAAGCCATGTCTTGGTAGTTCCAAAGCGTGAACAATAAGAAAGTAAGCTAGCCCTGAAACGTTAGCCCGGCAAGAAAACAAAAACTGTTTTGCGGGAAAACGGCCACGAGTAAGAGAAGAGTCCTTTATTAAAATTGCAGCTTAGCACATGCTGGCGTCTTCTTGCTGTGTACTTGTTTATCTCTTTCACTGCATTATTTTTTTTTACTATCGCGCATTTCCCCAGCTAAGCGCATCGTCAGTCATCCAAGTAATGGTATTTATTTATTTATTTATTTATTTATTTATTTATTTATTTATTTATTTATTTATTTATTTATTTATTTATTTATTTATTTATTTATTTATTTATTTATTTATTTATTTATTTATTTATTTATTTATTTATTTATTTATTTATTTATTTATTTATTTATTTATTTATTTATTTATTTATTTATTTATTTATTTATTTATTTATTTATTTATTCGCTGTCAACCTTTCGTGCAACGGTAATCCGGCATATAACAAGATCAATGGCTGGCAATGTTGTAAGCGCTTCCACAGGTCGAACTAGTGCTTACTAAATGCTGCAAAACTGTTACCTAATCACAACGATACAACTACAATAACAAATCATACGTGCATATTCCCCTGAAAGCACGCCCCATCTAACACAAAGCACATCCGCAAGTTCGCTAAGCCGTATACGCGAGCACCAAGATTCCAGTAAAACTGAACTTTCCTTCTTTTCTTTTTGTCGTTGGCGCAGGAAACGACGTAACGAGCACCTCTCACTTCTCCGCATATTTTTTTTTTTTTTGTCTGTACACGGGTCGTGGGACCCGGGCATACCAGGCGGGAGCCTTTCTTTGCCCTACGTAAACAGCAGAAACAGCAGGAACTGCAATTGGCTCACTCCCCGAATCGCTTCCCGGCGTGGATCACCGACTGAGCGTGCAGTATTGTTCACCGAAAGACTTCCGGGGCGCAGGGGCTTATTTTTAGGACCCAACGGGTACGGCGCCTTGGCGGCTTTTGCCTTTCGCGTCTCGCTTGCGTACGAGAAAGAAAAAAACGCGCAAGAAAGAAGCACCGGTAACGGCCAGGTGAACAAAGCAGCCGCAAGCAGTTTCGCTCGTAGATTAGCTCATGTGCTGTTGCGGTATCTTTGAAGCTATTATAATAAAACAGAGAGGGTACAGGCGGCCAGGACCCAGAAAAAGTTAACGGCATCACTCAAGCATTCATACGTCTCTTATTTCGGAATAAATTCTCAAAATGAACCCCTCTCAATTGTTCGACATCTAAAAAGCCGTTTTATGATCACGCTTAGATTTCTGATAGGGCTGTGCATGTTTCTCAACCAAATTAATTTGCTTAATGAAGGCCCAGCTCCGTGGCGCTTAAGCGAAGCATTAGTGCGACAGTCACAAACGCCGAGGACGGGACGTCCTAAGCATGTCAACCTTGCTCTCGATTGGCACGCCCGTTTCGAACATCGCTGCGCTTTTCGCGCTTAGCTAGCCTTGCATTGTTCAGAGAACGCCAGGGTCTCGGCGAGAGCAGAAAAAGCACGTGCCGGGAGAGCTGTTTCCGCTCGCTCGGCTTCGGCGCCGAGCTACATTCGACTTAGGGTTCAGTGTTCAGGCCCAGGGTCACCTGCGTCCCGACACGCCCTTGGCTTACATTCGCTAAAGCGCGTGTGCTGCGCCGTGTCTTTTTTTTTTGGTAGCACAAACCGATGACGTCGGTATTGTATGATGCCTCGAAAATAGTGCCTACGAAGCTACGCAAAGCCTGCAGCGTTGCCGGTGAACGCTGCGTGCACTTTGCACTTGCAATGTCCGACCGGCGTCTTAAGGACACAGGGTCAAGGCGGTATAACCTGTCGCTTGAATGGGCTTTATCAGGGGAATAAATTGAACCACGGCAGTATAAATGTGAGGCCGATTTTTTTTAGTACACGGTCTGAAGGTTGTGTAGTAAATCGTATACTAAATTACGATCGTTTATATGGACATATAAACGATCATAGTTTGCACCAACATGTGCGTCACAAGCAGATGTCGCAAGAGACAGACAGACAGACAGACAGACAGACAGACAGACAGACAGACAGACAGACAGACAGACAGTGAGTGAGTGAGTGAGTGAGTGAGTGAGTGAGTGAGTGAGTGAGTGAGTGAGTGAGTGAGTGAGTGAGTGAGTGAGTGAGTGAGTGAGTGAGTGAGTGAGTGAGTGAGTGAGTGAGTGAGTGATCAAACGATGGGGGTACAAGAGAGAACTTGTCATGAAAAGCAAGCGGCAGAAAACTATCATTAGGGGAGCCTATCACTGGGGAGTGGGATTGATGCGGGGCACGATTAAGACGGAGAGACGACAACGCCTCCATTCGTTTGGAAATGGAAACTAGCTGGGAAACCAGGCGCTGAAAGCTAGACAGTTGAATATATTTGAACACCACCCAAAGAAAGTGTTCAGAAACGAAAAAAAAAAAAAAAATTCCGCTGACTTTTTTTCAGACATTCCTCCAGTGTACGAAATGCGAAAAGTAACAAAAGCAAAGCAAATTAGGTAAAGATGGCGAGCAGACGATCCAGAGAGCAAGCGAGCGAGCGAGCGAAAAAGTCCGATACGCAAGGCGAAATCGAAATCAAGCAAGCGCCCGGACAACCTGGGAGCGACCATAAAAGCGGGCGAGGGGCAAGAGTGAGAGAAAAAAAAACGAAAAAGAGAAAACATTTAAATGAGCGCTATAGTGAAAGTGAAACCGCAGTTCGAGAATCCATGTGCTTCCCTAGCCGCTTCACCCGGGTAACGAGTAGGGTCAGTTGGTCCCCTTCACAGTATCTACCCCAGCTCAGGGGCGGAGCGGGTGTAGAGGGGGCAGGGCTGGGTCGTGTGCCTATTGGAGGAGAGCACGAGAGGTTCAACCATGAACTGATCTGAAAATGCGCCCGTAATCATGCGCTAACAAGAATTTGAAGGTGGTAATATTCTCCAACAGAATTGCTTGGTTTAAAAACAAAAAATAAATAATTCAGATGTCCCGCGTGCCACTCGCGTGCCGGGGATATTTTCATCTCTACTTCGATCTAATGTCTTTTCGTGCAGCCGGAAATATTTTGTAATTAGTGAGGGAGTGACTTCTATGAGTGTGAGAAGGTTAACGGTATTGTCGGTTTGTTTCGACAAAGTTTAGTGGGGGGGTATTTTAGGTTGAGTGCAAACTCTGTGTAAGCATATGCTGTAACGACACATTTACGTATCTCACACTGCCCGTGTGGTCGTCTACAAGAAGTACGCTTCGAACTTATTTTTAAGCTTCGACTTCGATAGGTGAAATGCTCAATTGATATAAAGCAAAGCAGGTGACCCAGACTATCATCGGGTTATACACATTTTTTCTCATTAGTTATGCACGTTTTCATTTGTACCATGGTCAAATACCGCTGTAATCTTGAACGTAACAATAATGCGATTTCAGGAGCCAATGCTTCGATTTATGTGACTGCAGAGGAGGTAACTTAATTGGAAACATCCAAGAGAATTTTCCACAAGCAAGACTTCTAAAGGAAGCGTAAGGCCACCTTCGCCTTCCCCTGCAGGCAAGAGAAACCGTTGCATGGTTCACAGTAGAGCACTGCACGGGCCTGATTTTAAGGCCCGAGCCCGGCCCGAGCCCGCTTTGTGTAGCCCGAGCCCGACCCGGGCCCGTAACACCAAGCCCGGGCCCGGCCCGGGCCCGGGCATTCATAAGTGAGCCTAGCCCGGGCCCGGCCCGGGCCCATCATCTCAAGCCCAGGCCCGGCCCGGGCCCGTCGTCTCAAGCCCAGGCCCGGCCCCGGCCCGTCGTCTCAAGCCCACGCCCAGCCCGGGCACGGTCTTTTTTTTAGCCTACAGAGGGCCCGCATGTATGTGACCAGGCCTGGTTTTAGACGTTGAAGAAAATTAGTTTATTATATTTGGTCGAGTATCTTCGTAGCGGGAAATCAGACGGAGCATCTAGTCTGTACAAGCACGCCCTGAATTGTAACGCAAAAAAAAGGGTTGAAAAGTACACGTAGTTTAGCTCACACCGTCTGCAGTTCACGCCACATGGTCGTAATAATAGCTCGTATTCTTACACGAGAGACACCATCACCTTTGATGGCCAGACTATTGGCAACTTCATGTGGTTAATGAAATTTCTTGCTTTCCATTTGAATCCACGCGTATGTGCGTGCGTTGAAATATTTTCCCTGGAGTGGTTGTTAAGCGGTGGTGCTTCTCTAGCACGCGAGTTTGATTTCCAGCCACGGCAGCCGCATTAAGATTGGTTCGGCATCTAAAACACACGTACATAGACATAGGTGCACAGCTTTAGGGTGGCTTAATTAATTCCTTCCCCTCTAGGGCATTCCTTGTAACCGTATCTTTGATATGTTATACACCAAAATATAAAATCTTGATGCAGCACATGAAATGTCATTAAAGTTACAGTATAGTGACTATCAGCCCTAGCAAAACACGTTTTCAAAACAATGTGTACAACTAACACCAAGAAGCGCGTAAAAGTATACTCAGAATATTCTTTTTTTGCTCTTTTCTACACTTCACGTCGGAACTATTAACGGCCGGGCCTATGAATTCAAGCCCGAGCCCGGCCCGGACCCGTGGCGTCGAGCCCGAGACCGGCCCGGGCCCGAGGCACTGAGCCCGGGCCCGGCCCGGGCCCGCCGATAATCGACTTCGGGCGGCCCGGCCCGGCCCGCGGGCCGGGTCGGGCCCGGGCTTTCGGGCCGGCCCGGGCCCGTGCAGTGCTCTAGTTCACAGCTCAAAGAGACAAAACTCAGAGAAGAACAAACACAATACGAGCGCTTTTTTGTTGTTATTGTTGTGTATGCCTGTTTACCGTGTTGTGTACTCCTCTGTATTTTGTCTTTCTGCGCTGCGAACCATGAATCTAGTCCAACAAGCTCAGCTTTCAGCACATCTTTCCTGAAGAAAGAGTTAGGCAAAGTCTGTACGCGTCTCTGAAGTGAGGGGGGAGAAGCTGCAGCTGACATGGCCGTCACCCAATACGGGCTCGGGAAATTACTGCGGCTGAGAGATGAGCGGCTTGTAACGAGGGGGGTGTAGGCCCGACCCGGGTGCGGGGAGCGGGAGCAGCGGAGCGGGGCGCCGAGGAAGAGGAACCTGGCAGCGTCGGCGAGCGCGATGCAAACAGAGTGCGCGAATGTGGGTCACTCAGCTGTTCTCTCCTCTTCCCCCGGCGCGGCTGCTTCTTCTTCGGCCCGTTTCGCTTTCGGCCTCTCACTGGTCGCGGCCGCGGAAGGGAACAGTGGCGGCGAAAACGGGCTCGGTCCACCTGGATCGCCAGCGATGCGCTTCGCAGCCAGACAGCAGTCACGGTCACTCAGCCGTGGGCGCAGCAGCAGCGGCAACCCAGACGCCACAGACAAGACCGTTCGCCGACGTCGCTGACCGCGGACTCAACGTCTTCCCTCCAGGACAGGGCTCCAGGAAAGCCGGCCGCGGCGCGCCCGCAGAACATCTCTCCGGACGTTGAAGAGGGCATCGGACAGAGGATATCAACTGTACGGATGGTCGTCGTTGTGTGAGCTGCTGAATACGCGAGGAATGTTCCGAAGGAAATCTTCTCGTAGTCCATTAAACAGCCACACACTGCCGCACTGCACAAAAGAACAAAGATGTCTTGGACGCTTGGAACTGAAGAGCCCTACTGAAGGCCTTCCTAATGGCCTTCAGACGTCGCGGGAATCCCCCTAAGGAAGCCGGTCGAATTCGTCGCTACAGAAGCTTCTGCGTCCACAGTCGGCTCAAACGACCTGGTATAAACATGGATTGGCCCATTGGACAGTGACTGACGACCTGAAGATCTACAACCCGCCTGACAAATTAAGGGCCTCGGCTACGGCCCCGAAGTTCGTGCTTCGAGGAAGAGGTGTGCCTGGACGTTGCCTTCGTCGCGTCTTTTGGTTCGCTGACCACGATCCTCACTGAAGCGACTTCAGAGCCCGTGCTTCGGTTCGCAGTTCCTGCGTCCGGAGGACGCGATGGGTGACATGTGTTGACCATGTGAGAGGGTTGCGTCCACGGTTGGCTCGCGAATGTCCCAGCTTACGTGGGCCAAGAAGGCTCGCGGGCCTCTCAGGCTCGCCCTTATCTTGGGACTTGCACTCCTCACACTTATTCTAGCAGGTAAGTGTTACTCGCTCTTCTGATGTAAGGAATATAGTCTCCCGCAGCATGTATTGGAAACCCTCTGAAAGGCATAGCAGCCCACGAGCACTCTGCGCCACTCTTTAATAGATTTGATTCCGAATATCCACGACAGTGTTCTCGTGTTCCGCGCTTGCATGAGCTGAAAATTGAGCGCCGCGAAAGCTCCGAAAAAAAAAAAATGCCTAGGTGCCTGTTGCTGTTAAATTTAGAAAGAAGGTTATACGGACTGCGATTGGTGAACTGTACCAACCAGATCTGCGCGTAAGCAGCAGTTGTGTTGCCATCGCTGTTTTGTTTGAAATATTATTCGTGCGAATATAACGCGAGAAGCTTAGTGAGCTCTAGCTCCCTTGTAAGAAGTTGAGAGCGGCCACTCGTATATGGTAATTTCAATTGGTGTTCTGGCGAGTGTGGGTGCTTGGTTTTGGGGTATTCAGTTGCATTTCGTTTCGAAACAGAATAGGCTGTATGAAGAAAAACGTGAGATGTGGAAAACACTTCGTGGTATGGTTGTGAGAGCACCCATTTGTTGCGCATGCATGTTATACGCGTTGCTTCAGAGCGGATGCAGAAAGTTAATACACCCGTCATGTCATCGTTCAACACGAAAGGCGTGTTGAACACGAAAGTCGCACATCAACACGAATGGAGACTACAGAGGCAAACGTTAGTTCACTCTTTTCAGTGGGTGTTGACGTTTCGGTTTCGCGGAGAAAATTTAGTAAGCCTGTCTGTCGCACTCACAACTCCATAATTTTGCTTCTGTCACCACTATGAAGCTGCCGTCATCGACAATACCTGTTTCGATACTCCGAACTGTAAAACTTCATTCATGCCATGAAATGATTGGTTGATAGTAGGGTTTAACACGCCGACGCAACGCAGGCGATGAAGCACGCCGTAGTGGAGGGCTCCGGGTTAACTTTGACCACCTGTGGATCTTTAAAGTACGCCGAAATCTCGTACACCCGGGCGTTTTTGCTTTTCGCCCACATCTGGAAAGCGGCCGCTGCGCCGGAAATCGAACCCGCGTTCCTGTGCTCAGCCTTAGCCACTGAGCCACCGCGGCGGGTTCGTGCCTTGAAATGACGTGCCTATGTTCTAAAGACGAATACGTTACTGCCTTAAATTCGTCTCGTAGCCCGCACACGTTGTGAAGTGTGAAGCCCGTTCACCCTATGTACACGTGTCGCTTTAGGTACACAGTGCGCAAGGACGCGCCACCACTGCTGTATTAAAAAGGATAGGCTTATCGCGGTTGTGCTGTGGATGAAGCATTGTGCTTCTCAGCACGGGCTCACGGGTTCGATACCCTGCCGTGGCAGCTGCGTTTCTTATAAAAAAATAAAAACTCTTCACGACATCTTTCCTCGTAGTGCAGTTATTTCTTCAGCGCTAACACCAAATGTTATTGTAATTTATTTGTTTGCAAGCTAAGCTTTCGCAAACTGGGACAGAGCAATGGTATTTCCATGGGCCCGATATTATTTGTATGCTTCCATCGAGTGTCCGTCCTAGAAGCCACAGTTGAACGCCTGCACGTGCGTTGGCGTGCGAAAATGTGCATGTGTGTGAGTGACAGCGTGAGCTCTTTTTTTTGTAATTTGACCCTTTTACATCACCTTTATTAAAACCTGAAAAAGCCAACCCTGCCGTTAGCAAGGCTGGTCATTTCAGTATTCATTGCAGATCTCTCTCTCTCTCTCTCTCTCTCTCTCTCTCTCTCTCTCTCTCTCTCTCTCTCTCTCTCTCTCTACTGAACTCCTTCAGATATTTTTGAATGGAACTTGCACCGTGATGACGCTATGCTATCGACGCTGCCCTTCAGCAAGATGATCATCACCAGAAATGCGACCACGGAAACCCAGTTTCATCCATCAGAAAGTCGATAAGCTTCCGGGCCTCATAACAGGCCAGCAGGTGCGAATGACCCCTTACTTCCTGATCGCACGTGACAAACCCGATACCCTATAAGGGAATATGACCTTGATTTTCCTCGCAAATGCCAACGGTGCTGCTTCCGCGAGTGTACGATAGCTTCCTTACCACCTCATGGCAACTGGAACTTGTGTGTCGGATCGCTCCGTAGGTTCGTGGAAAACGATTCTCGGCCGCCGTATCGGACCAATGGTGCACAACTTGCGGAACGTACACGCCGTGCATAGTGGGCAAATATGGTCCCATTGTCCATTTACACAATACAGGGCCAGCCTTTTCCTACCGGCGGGTGTGGCGATTAAAATGAAAGATAGCCCGAGAGGCGCAGCAGAACGCGTCGGTCAGGGCGTTTTCCTCGATCGCCAGCGAGCGACTTTCGCTTTTTCTTAACCCTCTTTTTCTCCTCCCCGCGCGCGTGCCAGTGAGAGTTGAAAACTTCTGGAGGAAGGCGTTCCAGAAAGGATGGCCGCGCGCTCGTCGTACTACCGCTGTCCGCTGTATCTAGATGACGGGAGAAAAAAAAAAAGGAAAATGAAAGGTAAATAGGAGGAGGGGAAGGGGGAAAAATATCTCCGCCACCGTAGCAAGCACGCTCGGTCGGCGCGTGGTCAAGCAGAGAGCCTAGCCCGGCCCACTGTACCGGCCCGGAGAGCGGTGGGCGTTGGGAACGAGGATATGAAGAAGACAGCCAGCGCGTGCCGAGGGAGGCCAGCGAACTGCGCGCGCGAATCGCTTGTGCGGCCGTGGCGAGGTCGGCGCAAGGCCGCCGCCGCCACGATGCAACAGGCGCGGCAGGTGGGCTCCCGCGGAGGCTGCGGAGCGCGTCAGCTGAGTACGACACCTGTCAGAACGCGAGGAGGAGCGCCTGTCTGATGCTCTTCTTTCTCGAGTGTTGTCGAAGGGGCGCGGAGAGAAAGTCGAAGAGGCTGACTTGGCCGGATCGCAGTCCGAAGGAGAGCAGGAGGATACACAACACTTTGCTTCTTTTGTAGGCGGCCGTCGTGGCCGTGCCGCTCGTGTCTTCGTGACCAGTTGGATGGCCGTGCAGGGGCCCGGAAGGGGAACGCTGAGCGGCACACATCCCTTTGTGAAGAGGGAACGACAGAGTCACGTTTCTCTGCGCGGCTGTGTGATGGTGCAGCGTTACGTAAGCATTGTCGCGAGCTGCACGACTTGACGTTACGAAACGGCTGAGTCCATTTAGTGGAGCTGCTTCGTCGTCACAGCGAGCAGTCGAAATAGAGAACTATTACTGAGATGTTAAGGGTATAATAAAATAATAAATGAATACGTTGTAGTGGAGGAAGAAGATGGCGTTCTATTGCCCGGCACAAAATGCCGTATTGAATAAATTCTTAGTTTAGTGTCGTTCAAGGAAAGCGAACAGAGGAGCACGCGTGACTAGGCAGGAGGTATCACGGCACTTCACTTCTCACAATCTCGCTCTTTTTACACCTTCCAAGCGTCAGCATCACAACCAAAAGCGGCTTTGATAAAGACACACGGGAGACACGAGAAAGTCTGAAATCCTTTGTGGAACCATTCTAGACGCCGAAATTAGCTGCGCTTCAGCGTGGTTCGCTTCTAAACGCTGAAAAAAAATTAATTACACTTCCTGGCTCGTAAAGCAAAAACTCCAATTGAAGAAAAAGAACCTTGTATTTTAATTAAACACATTATACGTATATAAATATATATCTAAGACAGAATTAGCATGATACGAACATTACTTTTGTATTCAACTTAAAATGAGCCAACTAATTTGTAAGACATGCCGAATAAGATAGCCGGGGATCAGTTTGAATTATATCGTTCTTCCGACAAGTGTCGCATGCACTCTTTGTATTAGCCTCCATCGAATGCGCTGATGACCAACCCTATCCAGCGCAGTAGCTTAAGCTCAGCGGAATACACAAAAACGCCTAAACTAATAAGAAGACGAGAAAGAACAGAGTAGTGTGACAGTGAAAGCTTCCCTTTGGATTTCCAAAAGTACCAGGCGACTTGTCGTTTAACAAATTGCTCGATGAAATGAATGGTTCCAACGCAACACAGCGGTCGCGGTACGTTTGTGAGGAAAAAAAAAAAAATCCCGGGCCATCTCCACTAACGTGAAACCTGGGAAAGGGCGAAGCATGCAGTGTATAAGTGTATTCTTGGCGCCTTGGCGTTTCTGCTCACGGAGATGAGACCGTCTGGAGGTAGAGGTACACAGCTTTGCTGTAAAAGCCTCGTGTCTTAGAAGCACAGAGCGTTCTTGCGCGAGGCGTAAACGAGTTACCCGGTGTTTTAGTATCGTGACTACATGAGACGACGGTTACGACGACGACATTAGACACCGACATCCCGAGCCCGTAAGGGGTTTCGCCCCCTAAAAAAAGCAATGGTTCAGCCCACTCACTGCATCTATGAACAAACAACTCCGCAGTGCTATGAACAAACAACTGCGCAGTGCTAAATGCAGGCATAAAGGGGGCGGGGAGCACCGGTCAACGGAGAAGCTACACTCACCAGCCTTTCGGTGTTGCCATTGAAACCACGTGCCGTGGCTTCGAAAGCGGACAACGCCACGCGTTTTTCGTCAGGAAGAAAGCGGGCCAAAGAACGCATACAGCGCCAAAAGGAAGTCGAAACCGCCGAACATTTTCCGCTGGGAGGAGACGTCAGCGTTGTCTCGACACAACAGGGCCTGCGCGCGCGTGCCTTCACGGGCGAAGAAACTCGATCGCTTTCGCTGCTTCCACCGCTCGTGCGTAAAGCGCGCCAGCGCAGACGACGACGCCAGCCCAGTCGGCTTCCTGGAATGATTTCACTGCCGCACTCCGGCGGCGCCAGGAATGCTGCCGCCGAGAGCTGCTCGCCCCTCCGATTGTGTCCGTTATCGTTGCGTCCAGTGAACCGGCCGCTCCTTGGACACTGAATCATCTGGGCCACGGCGGATTGGGGTTGCTCCGCTGCCCAGATAAGCGAGCAGTTCGCTGTGGGCCCGGCGCTCTTTAGCTGGGCCTCATTTAACTAATTTAAGACAAAATATTGATTGATTGTAGGGTTTAAGGCTCCGACGCAACGCAGGCGATGATGCGCGCCGTAGTGGAGGGCTCCGGATAAATTTTGGCCACCTGGGGATTTTTAACGTGCACCGAAATCTCGCACACACGGGCGTTTTTGTTTTTCGCCTCCGTCAGAAAAGTGGCCGCCGCGGCCGGGAATCGAACCCGCGTCCTCGTGCTCAGCAGCACAACGCCTTAGCCACTGAGCCACAACGGCGGGTAATTGAAGACAAAAGAAGAGAGGGCTGAAGATGCCATCTTTCCTGTGGTTAATGAACTATGCGGCTGTGTTTCTGGGTCAGATAATGAAACAAAATCTTCCGGGAAATAACATGTCTGTTCATCTGACCAGGCGAACGTCGACAACGCGACACTTGTCACAACAGTTCGGCCACTTTTCAGAGTCTTGCTTCAGGTGGACTACAACTTGGCGAAACCTATCGTTTGGTGCTGCGCTAGCATATTATAAACCCCCTAGTGCGATGACTCCCAGTTACCGAAACCGTTCATTTGACACCTTATTTGCGCACGGGCGTTCAAAAACTGTCAACTGCCTGTACAACTACCACCAAACCGTCAACTACCTCAATACATTTTCATTGACGGCCCTCGCACCTTAATGGGAGCACTTCTGGGTCTGCATTAAGGGTCCGAAGGTGGGAGCGTACGGCCGAAGGGGTACAGCCACTCACGATAGTATATAGCAACTTTTCGTTTGACTACGCCAGTGGTATCTGGCGACTTCGGCACGCTGGCGGCCACGTCCCGCAGGGGAGGGTGTCGCTCACAACGCCACTCGCCGCGGTATGTATGTACTCGAAGCTTACCCACGGAGGTCTGGTAGTTCATCGGTGGAGGTGCACCGCGTGCCCCGGCGCATGCGCTGAGATCGCGCACTGGACGGCCGTCGAAGCGGTGGCGCCATTTGTCGGTCCAGTGGGGTGGGTACCTTCACCTGTCGTGACGGGCATCAACGGACATCACGAGCCCCTAAACAACTCCCCTTTAAAACTCAATACACGATCCTCTGCAGTGGCCTCCTTACGCCGAGTTCACAGGTAGTTCGTCTTTTTTTTTTCTTTATAAGTAAGCTTCACTGAGCAAAACGCCATGTGGGAAAGCCAGCTTGCAAAGACCAGGCTTACGCCGATCTCCTTAAAGTCGTCCTCACTTTAAAGCAGATATGTATTGCTGGGAAGACGACGTTTTCAGGAGCAATATACGCAATATTTTACCAAAATATGAAGCGCCGGGGCAATAGGTGGCCGAAAAGAGAGTGCGTGCATAGGCCCGAGAGCTGAGAGAACAAGTGGGCTTTCTCGTTCTACGGACTTACAAAAAAATTAAAAAAAAACAGGGTAACTAACCTACAACAGCTCCGCTGTAGCAAAAACATCTCATCTAACAGTAGAATGACGTGAATCAGAAAAACACCAAAAGTGCAACACTAGTTGTTGCCGTTTGCCGCAGCTCTACCTACAGGTGCCGGAATGAGCCCATACCACGTAAATCAGCGCGTCCCAAGAAGCTACGAGGAACGTAACCTATGTGCAAGAGGAAAAAAAAACACGGAATGAAGTCCAACCATTGGCTCATAAATTACAGAGGTAAAGCCAAAACAACGTAACGTGCACAATGATAGTGACCGGTTGCTACATAGCCAGTTCGAGTTTTTAAGTACCCTTTCTTATTTTACAAATGCAGTATTGATGCCCAGTTAAGTCAGAGAAGAATCACGCAGGACACCGAGGCTCTTGAGGGAGTTGGTACTGGGGATGGGTTCACTCATGCATTTGTTGGCAATTTATTCGCTGTGAAAACCGGCCAGTATCTATCAGTTGAGGGACTCGCCGACAAGGGGCTGGGTGTCAGAAGGGGGGTGGGGGGTCAAGGGGTCAGATAACAAGAGCCTGGACAGGCCAGCCATTCTTCGACGTACGTCACTAGAAATCCTACCATCGTCAGTACCTGTCCGAACAGACACCTGATATAGAAACGGGAATATACGTATGGGAAAGCAAAAGCTCCCATTCCTGCAGAATGCGGAGCTTCTAAGCCAGACCTATGTAAATGTCTACTGCTGGAGCCCGAAATACTATGGCATTAAACGTGACTTTTAGGTGCCGGGCCAGGCTCGGGCCCATGAGCTTCGGGCCCGGGCCGGGCTCGGGCCTGAGTGAGGCTCGCATCGGGCCCGGGTCTCATAGTTGTGGGTAATGGCGCGTGTATGGTAATATTTGGCTCTATCGGTTAGTATGTTCGCTCCAACACAAAATTAAGACACGCAACCCAGGCAAGGAATTCTAAAAGACCAAGAACACAGACAGAGAGGAGGCGCCGCGCCACACCACGCCCGTCTCCGTCGGTGAGCCACGGTGCCGCAACGGCGCCGAACGGCGAACGCGTGATATGCATGGAGGAAGAAATATTTTAGGAGGGAGCATATGAAGTCAGGCGGCCCAGCTTTGGCAAGCCAACCTCCTGTGATGCCGCATTCTCCTCTCGTCGGGCTCCTCCCGCGCAATGCATCATGGAAGATGCACCTCTTTCAGGCCTGCGGTAGCATTTAGTGGCTCCGGCTGGCTGCCGGTCTCAGCTACTCAGCCTGGCGTAATCCCACCAGGAGCAGTTACAGCACGTTTTTTTTTCTCTCTCTCTCGTTGCATTCTCTCTCTCGCTGCAATAAACGGAGTTTGCAGGAGAATTTTCTGCTGTTGTTACTCAACAGTCCCTGCTTGTCAGCGAGTAATGTAAACTCAACTATAAATGTCCACAGTTTTCCACTTTATGTGGGCGTTCTATGTTGTAATCATTCTTTTAAATGCAATAAGAACATTGTGTGGTTAGCACTGCGTGCATGAGACAGCCACCTATGCCTCCACTTGTAATATTGCCCTGCAATTACTTCGCAAAAAGTGTTACGGGCGTAATTAACCGAAGGTACACACAGTACCACTGAAAATCGTGACAGTCTCAAGTTCTCACAGCAATTTCCAAAAAATATCTTGTGTGCTGCTGGTCTCTTCACAATAACTGAGGATTGGACGGTGCCTCGTTTATGCTCAAGGCATAATTGGCTGAAACGGGACAGGACGGGCCGGGCCGGGCTAGGCCGGGCCCAAACCTTTCGGGCCCGTCCCGGGTACGGGCCATATGGGCCGGGCTCGGGCGGGCCGGAGCATGGCGCTTTCGGGCCGCGCCGGGCCCGGGCCGGAAAAAATCGGCCCGTGCAGTGCTCTAATCCAGCGACCCAGGCGTCCCGACAAGTTTTCAACGAAGACAGCCAGCACAGAGCGCGATGGTCCGTGACGACTCTGAAATGTCGGCCGTAGAGATATGGCCGAATGTGCAGCAGAACCATATGAGCTGTGGAGATCGACTTCGGTGGCATTGCGGCAGTGACGGCACTAGGTGCCCATTGCCTCGCCCATCTTATCTGCCACGGTGCCCACCGTCATTGCAGGGGTGCTGGCTGCCATGAGCGAGCGTCGGGCGCTCTCCCGGCGTCGTCCACCAGGCGCGAGTGGCTCCCCGCTCTCCGGGCAGCGGCAGGGCTCTTCAAAGGGCGTGCCCCTGCTGGTCAAGGTGCCCTCTCCCGGCGAGGAGAACGGACGTCACAGGGCTGGGGCCAGGGCTCGCCGCAGCATCGTGCAGCTGGCGAACATGCTCAAGTGCGTGTCCGGCTGCAATCCGCTCAGCTACCGCGGATACGGATGCTTCTGCGGTTACATGGGTGACGGCACCCCGGTCGACCACATCGACAGGTATACGGGCCATGCATGGCCCTTCTTTACGCAATAAGTGGTTTCGTGCTCTTTTATCATATGCCGTGCACCATGCAAACATTCATCAGCGTGCTCGTAGGTACGTTAATCAGAATATGTCCATCACCATCGTCATCATCCCCATGGTCCGCTCTTCGGTTATGTGAAGACCGTGCGATGGGCATAATCCCGTTTCTCATTTAAAGGGACCATGCAAACAAAATACAAGTTGGTTTTATTCGAAATATTTGGTGTTTTATAGTGCCCCCATCGCTGTCCCAGCCGCAAACGAACGGTACTTTAATCACTGAGAAATCAATCAATTTAAGTTAAAATTTTGATTTTCCCGCAAAATCGTGTTTCGTAACGTCTGTCGTGACGTAACAAGGGTGGGTCTTCTGCGCCATTTATTCTGGAGCGTACGGCGGAGCACGGCGCCTTGTTTACCTTCAGTCCTCCTAGATGGCGCCACCATACTGCCCAGAACCGCTGTCCGCCTCTGCTTTGTTTCTGACCGTATTTGCACCTGGCTTGTTTTTGTTACGGTAGGTAGTAATAGTTTCTGGAAACATGGGGTATGCTCGAGAAGAAGGGTCACGTAAGGCAATGTCGCTTACGCCAATCGGCCAGTGTCGTGTGAGACAACCCCAAAGCGCCAGACTGCTGTGCAGCCATGACAGGTGTAGTTCGTGCAGTAGCAACGTACGCAAAGTGCTCGATTAAGAAGTACGCACTGGTACTTTTACATGTACTTTTGTAACTTCCATTGTTTTCCCCACCATTCTTACTGCTATCAAATGAATTTACATTACATTTCTACAAGCTTATAAGCTCTGCTTAACTTGCGTTTGCTTTTGCCGTCTTCAGCCAATCGCACATCTGCGCATATTACGTCATAGGTTCTAGTGCGGGAAATGATCTATACTGGGTCGCATGGCCATTCTCTTTTTTCCTGGTTATAGCGCTTAGTTCAGCGAAGTTTAAGTTAAAAGTGGTGTCAGTGTAATTAAAACGAGGCAATCTTTGAAATGAACCAAACTTGTGTTTTGTCTGCATGGCCTCTGCAGTATAAGTGAAGCATGAATACACCAGTCATCTGGGATCGTTATTCGGTATTATTCAATATGTTTACCAATTATTTTTGGTCGAGTATGAGCTGTAACCTTTTCTCAGACCTTTGGTTTACTAATTCCAACGTCTTAGTCCTTATTTGCAAGTGTATAACTGTAGCAGCGAGAGTGAGGTTGGAAAGGTAACAAAAATGAACCCTTCCTCGCTCTAACAAAAAATAAGCACTTAGTCGGTACTCACGTTCACAAGCCAAATCACTTACATTATCAACCTCATCTTTGCTGAGTGGTCAGATTTAGCGGCTCTAGTTAGGCTAATATAGGCACCAATACCGCCCACTTTAGGCGTTTATTTTTCTGTGTGTCTGCTGCATTTCTTACACCGTAATTCATGTCGTACGGCAGGACAAGTGCGAAACTTCGGATAGCCATTTTCTACATAGGATCACTTCACGCAACGCCTAATCGTACTGTTATTTCATTTCATGACGAATACTTTTTTCGTTGCCATAGCTTCAAAGGAGCAAGCACATCCCTTCCTCCAAACGACTCAACCCTGCCATACAAGTAGGCTTCACCATGTCGTTTGTGTTCTGCGGCACAGCCATACCAGAGTTGAAGGACTCTGGCCATACTAATAGAACATAAGCAAGGCGTCGGAACAGGAAGAGCCTTTAATTAGGGACGTAAGCCCTAGTTGATATAACACGTTACCTGTATTAACCAATGTTTGTGCGGCTGCTTGACAGCCGCATGTGAAAAGACACGATCACGATTCAGAATGGGCAATGTCATGCGTTAATTTGTTTCACAAGTACACGTGAAAAAGATTATGCCCCAAAGAAGCATTGGCGAAGAATTGAGCAAGCTAAGTTTACCTTCCAAAATCAAATTCGAAACACTGTTACTATTTCTGGCCTCTCCTTGTGGCTTTGCTCTAGTTCACTTTAATGTCGCCTACATATGAACAGCAATACACGTAAGTATAAAACTCGTTGCCCTTTGGAATTACTCACTCTACGGCATACACAGGACTATCGTCAACTTGTCAACTTCGCGTTTCTGGTGAAACTGAGTTGATGAAATTAATTAATTGGTTAATTGATTGATTGATTGATTGATTGATTGATTGATTGATTGATTGATTGATTGATTGATTGATTGATTGAGTGAGTGAGTGAGTGAGTGAGTGAGTGAGTGAGTGAGTGAGTGAGTGAGTGAGTGAGTGAGTGAGTGAGCGAGCGAGCGATGCGTTTTGTTTGTACAGTCGAACCTCGTTATAGCGAACACTGATATAGCGAATTATCAGATATAGCGAACTAAATACGAAGTTTGTTTGGTCACGCTTCATTTGAATGACACCTATTATTTTTATAATGAAACCGAAACCTCGAAATCCGCGCGATATCGGCTATAACGAAGAAATATTTGGTTCCCGCCAGGCTCAAAACTCGACAGCCAAGATAGTAAAACTTACAAAAAGTGAGACGAAACGACCATTTTTAGTAGCTTGAAAAGCTGCAAAAGTAGGAAAGGCCCTTAATTGCGCGGTCACTGTGAAAAACTTCCTTCCGCTCAGACTGTGAAAAGCCACCAGGCGAAGGCCACATCCTCCTTCAAGTAAATAAGAACGCAGGCTTGTTTTGCCGAACGAACTTTCTAGTGTTGTAATTTCACTTTCTCATGTTCGGGTGTGCTTAGTTAATGCCACAAGGAGACAGATAAGGACTACCTCGTTTAAAGTGGGTTCGAAGCCTAGAACAATACGCTTTTTATATAGGATTGTTGCGCGATCCAGATTGCCGATTTATTACAGCCGATTTTTACCCCTACGGTTGCAACAAATATCGGATATAACGAACTAATTCACTGTTGCGATACTACTTCTTTATAACGAGGTTCGACTGCACTAAAGTTTTGTTTCCTTATCCACGTTCACCGCTTATACCATGCTGAGATGTGGTAAAGCCAACCATGTAGGCAGGGGCGAATACTGCTGATGCTTGTCTCTGTTCTCCACTCGGGGTACTACTCTGTTGGCGCTGTGTTGTCGTCGCAGCTGCTGCCTGGAGCACGACTGGTGCTACTCGCAGTCCCCGTGCTCCAAGCTATCCCTCTACCTGCTGCCCTACGACTGGCACTGCCTCACGCCTGGAATGGCGCACTGCGGTCAGGCACGCTCCTCACTCCTCTCCTTTGTAATTTTTTTCTTTCGGGGGAGGGGGGATGCTTTAGGAACGTAAAAATGCACTATTGACGACCCGTGCCCACAGTCAAAATCATGCTTCAAGGCAGACAGTTGCAACCATTCGTTGTTCGCCTGTGTACAGTTTGAGCGCTGACATAAGAAGTAAACATACTAAAGGACTAGAGCAAATACCACTGCTGGAAACCTGACAATAGAGCGAAAATTCGCCAACGTTTGCATCCTTGTGATCCACATGGACGCTCCCTGCTAGGTACATTCAGTAGGGGAAGGGAAGCAACGGTAGGGAAGCGATGGTATATAGGGAATCGGCAGGGTATTGGAATTTGGTAGGGAAGCATTGATTCCTCTGTTTATTTGGGACGGCGCATCTAAGCTCTTGTTAAGTACCCCATGTAATGCTCCTACCATAGAAGAACCGTTTGTTAATTTGAAGTCTGATGTAATGAAATAGTGTTTATGTATGTCCGCGAATTGCCATGTCCGTTGTTGCTGCTGCCGTTGACGTATAGTTGTTTTACTACATTAAGGCACTCCTTAGTACTTTTTGCCAATACATGTAATACTGTGCTCGCAAAGTTCCATTGTTCTAGCTTGTCCGTTCTGTCAGTTAATTGCTCAGCTAATGCCTTTATATCTCCTGCTTTAAGACACAGGCCTTCGTCAAGCTCAGCATTTGGCAGCCTGTTTGTCGAGCTCCAAGCGTCGTGTGTTGATCCGATAACGATAATAAGCGTTATTAGACTATTTTATGCCTTGCATAAACGTTAATAAACAGTAGGAGTATGACTGAAAGTGCAAACCACCGAAGTTTTGCGGGCGGGAATTCTCGTCTTGCTGTAGGTTTAACTGTAAGTGCTAAACCAAATGGATGTGACAGCAGTCAGATTTTTTTCTTCTTTAAACTGCCTCTGCATTGTGGTCGGGTGAAAGTCGTTAAGCGTACACTGAAGTTCCTCTAAATCCCATTTATTACTGCATTGCGTAGTTCAACTTGTTTTGTAAATTTTATGGTTATTTATGGGGAATATAGAGCCTTAGTTTATCAGTAATTGGCGGCAGAAAACACCGTTAGCCGTTCGCGGCCGCCGCACCAACTACAATTATTACTTCACAGTGGTTTGCGATGCTACCTCGGCCTTCAAAGCGGTGATTTTCGCCAGCAATGATTATTATCGCGTCTTCTGCTTGTACACGCACAAGTTGTCCACATGAGACACTTTGACATTCCTCTGAATTTGGCTTGCGGATTGACAAGCGTGCTGTCGCAGCCGACTTCAGCAAACCGGGAGTCATTTTCGGAAAAAACTTTTCTCGTCAAAAATGCTTGTACGCCGTCCCAAAGAAACTCAGAACGTGGTTTTCGAATTCTAAACTTTATTCTGATTATGTAGGCAATGTCTAAAATTCACTGCAATGTCCCTTGACTGGAGTGATTTGTAAATAGTAAACACTGAAGTGATTTGTAAAAAAAAAATAATGCGGAAAGTACGTTCAAACGGGCCGTCCCTCTTGCAGCACGTTCCCTATCGCTAAGCTGACGCGGCTATGACGACATACTGGCAAATCCGCAGAGATAAATTTAGCCGTTTGCTAGCATATTTAACATACTCAACATATTCACGAATAAATAAACAGCCTATATTAACCGCAATTGGAGTTGAAAGCAGAGTTCTGAAGGCTGGGGTAGCGTAAAAACCCATCGCCAGCCAGTGTGACTTTACAACGGTAGTTAATTGTGCGGCGGCTGAAGAAGCCCATGGTGTTCTAACTTCTTCCACCTTTTGCCCATAAACATTGTGTTCCCGCTAGGTAGTCAAACAATGAATTATAACAACAACAAAAAAAAAAAAACCAATGCTGCCATAAGTAAGACGTAAAGGAGCCATGAAGACAAAGTTTGTGTTCTTCGAAAGATTTCGTGTTTTATAGTACCCCAAGCGCTTGTTCGAATACGAACGATGCTTTATTTACCGACAAAGTAACTAATTTCAGTAAAAATTTTGATTTTCCCGCTAAATCGTGCGTTTTCGTGGTCTGCAATGACATCACAGGGCCTTGTTTACCGTTAGTGAACCTAGATGACGCCACCACACTGCGGCAAGCCGTTTTCTGCCTTTGGTTTGTTTGTGAACGTATTTTTACCTGGCTTGTTTTGTTCATGGAGACAATCGTTTCGTGAAACATGGTGCTTGCTCGACAAATGCGGTCACGTAAGACATTGTCGCTTACGTCAATCGGCCAGTATCGTCTGAAACAACCCAAAGCCCTGCAGTACTGTGCAGCTAAACCAAGCATAGTGCGCACAGTACCAACAGCAGCATACGCGTCGGTACTTCTATGTTTACGTGTGCTTTCGTAACTTCCACTGTTTGCCCCACCATTCTTACTGTTTTAAAGAGAACGTGCCCTACATTTAAGCGCAAATAGCTCGTTGGGCAAGCTTATAAGGTCTGCCTAATTTGCGTTTGCTTTTGCCGGCCTCCGCCAATCGCAGGGCTAGCTGTTATGACATCATAGGTTCTGTTACGGAAAATGAGCGAGTGGGCCGCATGGCCATTCCCTTTTTTTCCTACTTATATAGCTTATTTCAGCGAAGTTCACGTTAAAAGTGGTGTCAGTATGATTCAAACGAGGCAATCTTTTGAATAAACCAAACTTGTGTGTTCTCTTCATGGCTCCTCTAATAAGGAACACTTAAGAGTTCATTTAAGGCGAAGACTAAAGCATTTCTGGGGTACCGGACTGAGGAGTCCACTCACCGCGCTCTTATCTGATTGCAAAAATTTTTTCTCCTCCTCCTTTACGGCAAGAAAAAGGCCTAATGCTTGCATTTTGCAATACTTAAGTCACTACCTAAGTATTAGGCCTAACCTAACCTGAGCTAGCCTGAGCAGTTTCTAAGTCTTAGGGACAAAGACGCGATGCTGGCCGATGGTGCTAGGTTTATACTTAGGTCACCTAGAACCCTCGGCCAGGGCCACATCTTTGTCCCTCAGACTCATAAATTGCTCAGGATAGCTCAGGCTAGGCTAGGCCCAGGACCTCCTTGTCGAGATGATAGTATACTGCCCCTTGGCCGCGACGCGAGAGCGGCTACGGTGTCCCCAACATGTGCTCTGCCCCGCATGCAGCGCACCCGTCCTCGCTGAGCCCGCACGCCCACTGCGGCCAGCAGCTGTGCCAGTGCGACCTGGAGTTCGCCAACTGCGTGAGCCGCTACCCGTGCCCGCGCCGCAGGGTCTCCTGCCAGCACAGCAAGTTCGCCGCGCTGCACACCTTCCTGCACGGCAAGAAGAGATAGCAATTAACGAGCCCTGCCCCCCTCCATTGGGGAGGGCAGGGTGCAGACCGCCACCACAATGGACTGCTCGCGCACCAGCTGCACGCGCACCAGCTGCCGGCGCCGCAGACGCCGCTGCTGCTCGCGCCCTTCCCGGCGTCTCCCCGCCGGCCGGGCCACGGCACGTTCTACAAGAGACGCAAAGTCAAGGGCCGCCGCCAGCCCCCGGGCCACTCGTCGCCACACCGCCGGCCCGGGTGGAGGTCCAAGAGACCCGGATACGGCTCGACTCCCTGGACCGCCATTTGGTTCCCGACGTCGTCGCCGGTGCCGTTCAACAACAGTGTCGTCGCTAAGGCGCCACCCGGCGACGCCAAGAAGACGGCAAAGGTGTCGCCGGAGAACACAGAGCCCGGACAAGGGACAAACGTCACGGAAGTTGATCCCCCGCAGACGTCTTCCTTCTTAACTAATCTAACGGACGCACAGACTTCTAAGCAGCCTGAAGAGTCGCACAAACAGGAATCGAGCAGTGCCCTCGGCGTGGACGAGCTCGCGGCTAAACACGAAGCAGCGGACCCACTGATGGCCCTTCCCGATGGACTTAAGACTGTCAACATCACGGCAAAGCCCCCTGAAATTCAGAAACGCCGCACAGAGACGGAAATTGCTGCTTCCGAATCAGTGCCACAGGGAGGCATCGGTGTGATCTTACCTGAACCCCGACCTGCGTTGACTAGAAAAAGTTCACCGTTGTACATGGCTGCCTCACCGGGAACTGGTTTCTTTCTAGACACAAAACCAAAACGCTATCCAACGGGAAGAACCGGTGTCGGAGGAAGAGTGCGGCCGAAGCAGCGGCAGAGCCACGAAGCGTCGACGGCAGTCTCTTCCATCACCACCGCATCGCACGCGATGCGTGCGCTGCCAAAGCTGCAATCAGCCCTTGCATTGCCTGCATCGCTCGAGCTTGTACCCAGCTCCACGCGAGAAAATCGCCCAGTAAGTGCCGTTCACAGTGCGCCTGTGCGTCTCTCGTCCGCCATAGAAACTCTTGACGACGCATCTGCGCCAGCGCAACGGACGCTGGTGGCAAGTCAGCAAGAAACTGTGAGTGAGGAACCTCCAGTGTCAGACAGCCCACCGATAGAGACGGAGGAACTAGAATCACCTACCACCGAACAGGAGGCGAGTGTGCGCTGACAGCACAGGCTGGAGATTTCTTCCCGTTGACTTGAAACACAGGGTTGCTCACCTCCCGGTCTTCGCCAAGAGAACGGAGAAGACGTGGTCTATGAACATATGCAATGTGAAAGTTGTTTCTTCGCCGCTGTGAGTAGACACATTGTGTTAGCAAAGCATTTTGTGAAAGTTGTTTCTTCGCCGCTGTGAGTAGACACATTGTGTTAGCAAAGCATTTTGATTCTGCTTCATGGTACTTGTTAAAGCCAATGTGATTGACATCGTGGTGTGCAAAGTGCAAATGAACCTACTTGCCAAGTTGTACAAACTGCACTGTTACGTTACGCAAACGTGTTTGTTTTAAATGTTGTTATCGTAAAGGTGAAAACATTACTTATTTTTGTTTGTCTTGCAGTAGCGAGTGTTAGAGCATTTGTCAGTTGGTCGATCGACCTATGAGTTTTCTGAAAAGAGACGATGATTTCCTATCACGAAAGCGAGAGAAGGGACTTTATAGGATGTCCGTTCGGGCTGGTTTAGGACAAACAGCGTTAGAACGCAAGGCCAATGGCAAGGAGAAGGTACTTGCACTGACAGAACAGCGCCTCTACGCCCTGTGTCGTCTCTTAGTCGGTGTTCCACTGCGAAGTTAGCCTCACAAAAAAAGAAGAGCAGAAAGTCATGTCCACTTTTACTATGCAAGTCTTTCAGCATGAGTCCACATCTGCGTTCACGGTGTGTCTAGTCTGCACAAGCAGGTGCGTTTGTGTTCAGAACTAAAGTGTTGTGTCGTCGGCTGTGCAGGCAGTCGCCCAAGTTTTTATGTTTACCGAAAAGGAAAAAAAAAAAAAAAAGCGCCGTGCTGACAACTGCGACAGCGATTCTTTGAAGTTGCTCCCCATCCTGACTGTTCAAACTTTTATGTTCGTGCTTTTTGTATTGTTGTTGCGCTTTTGTATATAATCCAGTGCAGGTCGGCGCCGTGCTTATGGTGAGACACAGATCGGTAGCTGCGGTTAAACCTCCATGCACGTGTGTCAATGTAACGAGCCTTATTGAAACCTAACATCGTTAAAGCGAGGCTGTGTTCGTGCACTCGCCATGAGTGATTTTAGAACGTCATTGAACAAGGTTCATTGGACGAGAAAGTGATGTTAGGATGAAAGTGGTGAGCCGTTGAAGCTCGTTAACGCCTTTCCTTAGATACGTAGTGATGGTGACGGGGTTACATTGTAACTAGAACTGCATGCATGACTTCCACAACCTACGTTATGTCTCTGTTTGATTCATGTATGCGTTTCCTTTTTACGCAGTGTAAATTATCGCATGAATGATGTTCTGCTATGTTTTGTTACCCCGCAATGCTAGACGCTGTTGCCTTCTTCTTCACCTAACAAATTGATGTCTCGTGCGTCGCTTGTAATACAGTAAACCCTGATTATAGCGAAATCGCTTTATTCGAATTTCACTTTATTCGAAGTTTTTCGCGGTCTTCATTGCAGTACATACAGAACGAATCATCTCCGCTTTCAACGAAGTACCGCTTATAATGAAGTCGGTTTCCTGCCCAGAGGAATTCGATATAGCGAGGGTTTATTTTATTTACTGTACGTGCTTCGTATTACAGCGGATTGAAGGTACTCGCCCGGCGGAGAGAGCGTCGGAATTCATCATCATCACCAGCCTATCTACGCGCACTGAAAAGGCCTCTCCCATTAATCTCCAATTATTCCGGTCATGTGCTAACTGCGACCAATTTATCCCCGCAAACTTCTTGACTTCATCTGCCCATCTAACTTTCTGCCACCCCCTGCTACGCTTGCCTTCTCTAGGGATCCACTCTGTTACCCTTAATGACCAACGATTATCGTGCCTTAACGTTACATTCCCTGCCCACGTCCATTTCTTCATCGTAAATTCTACTAATATGTCCATACCAGAATAAAATTAAACACGAGAGCCGCGGCTAGCGGCCTTTTGTTCTGTCCAGTTTCCTCTTGTCTGGATAATGAGTGGGTGAGTCTGTGTATGATTTGCTTTTAGACATATCGACATGTTCGTAAAGCAATTTGGCACCTAGCTGCTGACGTTTCGCCGTGAACTTCTTCAACGGCACATAGGAACAGCACTGGTTCAGGGTTGGCGTATTTCTTCAGTGTTTCCAAGAAAACGGAAAGTCAGTGAATTTTCTACTTATGCCAACGCATTAAGGCCGACCTCCATGCAGCGAAATGTAGGCGAAAAGGCGGCGAACGTCGCCCGGCGGCGGCCGCTCCGCCGCCGGCGTCGAAAATACGGCTGTTCGCCGGCGATCTACGCGAGCTAGATGTCGAACGCGCGGCGGCGAACGCGACCGGAAGCGGCAAACTGCATTTTGAGGCCGCAGCCAATCACAGCCTCGTACTTCGTTGTACTTCCTGTCCTGTCTTCCATCGGCGGCGTTCGCCGCGTCACGTACGGCGCGTCAAACCACGGCGTCCGCCGCGCCAAGTTCGCCGAGAAACTTCGCTGCATGGAGGTCGGCCTTTAGTAGAAAATTCTCAGAATTTGTGAAGCTTTTTTCAGTGGAATGCGCTAACTCATACCCACGTCGCACGAGGGCGACGCAACAGAGTCCGCTGTAATGAATAGCGGAATGACAAAGTTACTCTTTGTAACACGATCGCTTTTTCAGCAAATTATTCAGACAAGTAGCCGGCGATACATTGTTTCCCATTTTTTATCGTTTTAACTACAACTTGTGTTTTTTTTTGTACTGCTGACACTAGACCTCTTTTGTTAACCCTTTTGGGCTAAACGTGGACAGTCCCGGTGTGACTTGAATTTGTCTTTTCCCGTCACTGCAGCAGCTCCTGAGTAAGGAGTGCTTGCGGGCTAACGGCTATATAGGTATATACAATCTATACAGCGATGTATATGTGGTATTCATTGAAAAGTTTAGCGGGCGATTTCTTCGCTGGGCAACACTGAAAACCACCATGTCGGCGGCCACTGTGCCAGCGCATGCGCTTTGCGCCCGAATCTCGCCGAAAAAAAAAAAAAACACCAGCTTCCCTCATCTGCTGCGTTTCAACCTGATTGTCGCGGTAGTGGCGTCAACAGATATAATATTATCGCACTGACATTATGTGTGGCGCTCTACATGCCCTCGAGCACTTTGCATCACCGGAGGATGAAATCGCGGCAACGAACGGCGCGCATAAGTCCGACTCTGCAGTTGGCTGCCGCCGTGGATGTCGACGCAAATGCACCCGCACACTATCCACGACTTTATGTTTGGTAAGTGTCCTCTAATACGTGGTTGAGTACAAAAACCGAATAATCTCTTTGGAGAAATGTTTCACGCGTACGCCGATTTAGCGCTGGCTTTCTCGTGCGCTAAATATTTCACACTCAGCAAAACAACTCACCTCTGACAAAGAGCGCGGCGGCTGGCAGTCAGCTGATCTGCGGCGGCGACTTCATACGCGTCTGGCGATAGGTAGATCGTACTGTGCTGCACTCATTAGTACTTGGCGTCGAGGTATTAGTTTGCGTTCAGTGGGCAACAGTTTGGAAATGATGCAGTTCCTGCTGTCAAACGGACCACTGTGCTCACGTTGCAACATTTGTGCCACGCCGTGACCATCTCGCACTCGCTCGTATATCTGCGCGCCGAGGTTGGGGTTGAATTGCAGATAAGGTCGTCAGACTCGTGAGCGGAACCATGACTTTTCGCGTAAACAACGCTATCGCGGTACAACTGGCTACCGAATCACTCACACACGCCTTGCACGAAAAGACAAGGTCACGTCGCGGCCCGCGGCCTGCCTGGCCGCCATGAAGGCATGGAGGAGAAAAGCGGTGTCTGATGCGGGCCGTGCGCACAACGTCGACTTAGCAACAGACGCTTGGCCACGGATATGGCGGCGCACACACATGGTTTCCTGCATGCATTCCGCGCTAATGAATACCTCCTATCATTTACCCCTTCGTCAAGAGTACGACGATGGTTGAACGCAAAGGTTTCTCGTGATGGATTCTTTGGTTAGGCAATCCCACACTGCGAGTATGTGCTACTCTGGAGGTACGCACCACCTTTCTAGAGTACCCACAGCGACTCTCTGATGTGCATTCCGTAGGCCTAACGTTTGGGTTTGGTGTGTACGGCGCGAATCGGTACCTGCTGCTTGGCGTTCAGTGAGCAGTTTTTTTTGAGTGGGTGCCGGTTTGAGCTGTTAAGCGCGAAGATGAGGCGTTAGGCCTAACATCCCAAACCTCAAAATGGCAAGTTCGGTCTAACGTTTTGTGGCAGGCATCCTTAAGCCACGCAGAGTAACGCCATTCTCATTTTACGTCTGTCTGTGGGTAACGGCTGTCGATGTTCACCTTACAGCGTGATGTTAGGCCTATTTACGTCGCGCCGTCGCACCCGTGCGTCACCTCCTCCCTCTGCTGCACATCAACCTTCAGCGGAGGGGGCGTAACGGAGCTGTTACCGAGCTTCGCAAGGAAGTGTTTTAATTTTGCTACACTTCACCCACAGTCGTCATCATCGTCAGCGAAAGCTGGCTTTCCTGCAGGGCGTATTCGTGTTACAGACGCAAGCAGTGAGAACACTAAAGCTTCGCTTTAAAATTCGTGTCTCACCACTTGGAACTTCGTGTCATGTGCGGATGACGTGGCGGCAGTATAAGGTGAAAAAAATTTCATTTGTGGACACAAATTAGTCGCAAAAGCGGAACTGCTAGTGCAGACCCTACCGCATGCTGTTATGTGTTGTGATGAGCGAAATGGGTGAAGCCTTTAGTCATCGAACACCCAACCGGTGGAAACGACGCCTCACAGTCCTTGCCCTCTCCCAGACAACGACCAAAGTAATTATCATCGACTGTCAAGCAGCCTTCCAAACAAACCAAGCAGGTGGAACTTCTAGGCAAGTGCTTTCCTCCTCCAATGACTCCCACAAAAGCTCGTAAAAATTATAACGAACCCCGGGTCTCTCTGGCCTTCGCGGAAGCCATACGGTCACGGTACACTTCCTGGCCCGCCCAGAGGGCGCCACTGCAAGAACAGTCGTAGCGGACCTGACAACTTCTCCTCATCACGCAGACATTATGCAACACTGCCAATCAGTGAGACAACTGTGCCCTAAATAACAAGCAGTGATCACTGACGACTCCAATGCAAACACAACCATACCCAATATACCTACACTGCATCTATCCCACTCTGTAAATCTCTCCTCCCCCCCCCCCCTCCACCCCCCCCCCCCCCCGTATACGCTGTCAAGCCCCAGTTACATTCTTCCACTAAAGAAGAAGAAGAACCAGATCTTTGTCAACCTACCCTACAACTGCCATACCTGCGAAATGCCGGGATCTAGTTATCTCCCCCACAAACCAACACCTTCGATTTGCCTCGGAGCAGTGGGAGAGATATGATTGACCAGCTCGCGTCTGAAGACCAGGATTACTTGACTAATAGAGCTCGAGCAGTGGCGGTAGCCCGCGGCCTAAGGAAACTAGGAGATACCACCCAATTTTCTTGTCTTTTTTTATATTTTATCCAATAAATGCATATCTTCCTCCTCCATGCCCAGCCCCTCACGCGAGCAGTTGTGGGGACTTCTTGTTACTGCTGATGAAGCACGGACATCATGGCGCCATTTGTTGTGCATTAGCCAGGTGATAAAAAAGGCGCCCTATTCGCGCCTTTTTTACGACAAAAATTAGTGCTCACCAAGGCACGGCGCCTTAGGCTTGATACCACATTCCCCCTTGCCATGTAATATAAACCCTAACTATTGCGCAATGCGACACACCGTTTGAATGTTTAGGAACATTTATAAAATTGACTAGTACTTGTAACAGCTGGGTAACTAGCCATTTTTATTCATGTTCGAATTTTCGCGCCACTGCCTGCCACATCATCTTCCGGTCACTCCTCCTGTCGAGGGTGGACGACTCGACGACTCGGCCGTACTCCCTTCCGTCTACCACGTTCCTCTTTGCAACGTTGGAATTCTGTACCGCTCCACTACCCCACTGGCGTAAGCAGGGGGGTGACCGGGGAGGCCGCCCCCCCCCCCCCCCCCTTCCCCGCACCCACCAAAATGTTTGGGGCGTGGGGTGATTTTCAGGGCTAGATCAACCCCAAGCCATTTTTTTGTCTAAATTTTTTTGCTTTTGCTTTTTTGTTATTCTTTATTAATTTTTTTTTGTGTGTTAATAATTGTATTTGGTAACGTTTGTTTGTTATTATTTTCGTTTTTTTATGTGGGCCCGGCCCCCACCGCAGCCAAATCCTGCGTACGCCACTGCACTATCCCCCACCGCACCCTTCACTAAACGCCTGTGACGCCCACTTTTGGCGCAGGCGCCAAACACAAACGTACTTCGAACACGCCCATTCTACGCTACATCTCTGCTTTCACCCAACACCCCTAAACTGTCCTTTTTAAGTGCAATGCACTTCTTAAGTGACCCTGAACCTGCGTCCACCGGCGATGTCCGCGCACGTGGAGATGGGCGCGCGCAGCCTGGCCGCTGACATGGCACATACCCACGTGGGGGATTGGCCAAGAATCGGGCGTGAGAAGGGCTAATGCACCTGCTTAAAGGAGTACTGACACGAAATTTCAAAGCTGAGATCCGCTCTAGCAATCAAGTACAACGACAACACAAATAGGTGTCTGTGAATAAATGCATCTTTCTTTCTTTGTAGTTGTGTGTGTGTGTGTGTGATCTCTCTTTCACGAACATTACCGAACCGCGCAAATTCAACTCGTGCATTCGCACTTTCACATTCTTCCCCTCGGGGAAATGAGGGGAATTTTTTGTCAGAGTCCGTGCACCGCATAACACATCATGTGGGAATGCCCCTACAATCCAACGTCCCTCCCTTGCCCATCTCCGGAGCAGTGAAAGTTGACCAAACCGCCGGTCAAGAACTTTTAATTTCACGGGTCTGAGCAGTAAGACAGATCGCGGCTTTCTAGGCTGAGACGGGGCCACCCACAAGCATTTATACGAGTAATCAACCAGGGAACCCATCTGCTCGTCTGCAACGCTGGAGGAGCCACATTGTCGCCACACACGAAAACGCGGCCCCAGGGACTTCATATTACAGAGGAGCTGTTAAAGACTAGGTTTTGACGAAAACTGCGTGCGTCGACGGGGTCTGTAGAGGACAATCGGGTAAGCAAAACTTTAATTTCGCAGCAAAGCCAACTTTCTGGTGAAGGCTCTGCAACTATCAATCTAAGCTAGGAAACTTGAAAGAAAAAATCACACTGAAATTGTCCGCTAGGATGACTCTGTAATTACGCCCGGTGTCATTTATCTGTCATAATTAAGTTATTTCACACCGAAGTTGTAAACGTTACGGAATTCCCGGCTGCTGTCAATAACATGGTCTTCTACGGGAGGGAGCAGACAGCCCCATGTTTGTCCGCTAGAATATAGCTCTAGTCCTTCAAATCATAAATTTCAAATACCGCGTTTGTTTCGTGAACTTTTTGTACTGCACCCAGCTTCACTGGTCATCCTTCTTCACAGACTGGAGGGGTACTTAATTTCTTTTTATAAGACCGCTCATGTTGTTCCCAGAAAAAAAAATTGTGGTTGATCCCTCTTTAATAGGAATCGGTAAAATACGAAAGTGAAAGGTGCCTTCGCAGGAGCAGTTGAATGTTAAAGGAACCACCTTCATCTGCGAACGGTTCGCGAGCCTGACCCCGGCAGATGAAGTGACACCGACACGCAAAAAACAAAACAATAACCGGTTTGTTTCGGGACAACAAAACCAAAAATGACATGCACAGGAACAGCAGCTTGAAGCACATAACGGTCATGTGAACAACACATAACGGTCATGTGAATTGAAACACATAACGGTCGTGTGAATTTACGCGCGTCCCCCGTACACGAAGGCGCTGGCATCGAGGCGCCAACTGTCGGCTTATTAGCGTCATGATGCGCTACTTCGCTTCGCCTGTCCTAGACGCCAGCCCCATCTTAATGAGTCATAGCAGAGTCCTCTGGTCATAGGTAAGGACATAAGGCGCGTTCTTAGAGCTGCTCCCGTCTCTGTTCGTAGCGCAGTAGGCAGAGCGTCGCGTACCTCCCGTTGTGGCGAGAGGCTAAGAGAGTTCATGGGCTCGAATCCGCACGCCGCCGCATCAATTGCACTTCTTCTGGCGACGTCACTTTCGTGGCGTATATGACGGCTGTGAGATCATTGTGTACCCGGGCATAAAACACTTTTGTGTTAAAAAAACGCTTTTGTAGCAATGCCTTCACCTGAAGTACGAAGCCGACTTCAAATGGGTTTGAAAATGTCTTCCGAGCAATTTGTTTGTGCGTAATAATGAAACCGAGTTTTAAGAGATTCCCTCTGCAGTAGAGCGACTTGATGATGGTAGGATGTTAATGGCGCAAGGCCAACTGGGACAAAGAGCGCCAAAGCAGCAGAACAGCGACTTAAGCAATTACCCGGTTTTCGCAATATTTTTGCTTCTATTTGGCTCCAATACATGCTTTACTGACTCAATCCCTCGTTCCAGGTGCCGTTTGCATCACAAGGTCATCCACAGCACTAGAGTGAGCAATTCAAAGTATATACTCGATTGCTCCTCGATTTGTCATTCCTCGATTTGTCCTCATTCCTTAATTTATGGTAATCTCCTCGATTTGTCATTCTGGTCTGACCAGGGATTCACATGAACAGCTCCGCATCTTTCAAAGCAAAGCTTATTACTTTTTTTCCAGCGGTTTCGAGGAGGATGCGCAAGGTGACCTTTTGAAAGGAGACACACCCCCAGCGACACACCCCTCGAAGCGCATCGCGTGATTTGCCGGGCTCGCTGTCGGTGCTGCGCGCAAGGCCACGTTTTCAGTCGTTCTGCGCAGAACGAGCAGCGGTCGCCGCCGCCGCCGCTGCAGCCGAGACAGCCGACCACCCCCTCAGCCTCCAATGCACGCGGGGATGGGTCGTCTCGGGCAATGTGACTCGTCTCGCGCCCGGCGAAGAGGAACGGTGCGTTCGCCGTGAATGAACGCCGCGTTTGCCCGACCTCCTTCTGTGAGTGTTGCATGGAACCGCACGGCTTTGAGACGTGGTCGGCAATACAGCAAAATCAAGGGTTAACCAACCGAAACCACGATCAAGAAGACTAAGCTAAGCTTTTGCTTTGCGTATCCAATGATAGCTGAGCTAAGCCGCAGCCATTTTTTCGAAATAAATTTCTATGGCGATGCCGGCGAACTCCTCCGAATTCTTCGGGGCTGGCAAAAGAAAGGTGGCGTTTTTTTTGTTTGTTTTTTTTTGTTTGTTTCTCGGGACACGGAAGACGGCGCATATCAGCCGCAGCATGGGAGCGCCGCGTGCAATAACATCAGCCGAAGCCACAGTGGCCGAAGCTCAGCAGCGCGCACGCACATAGAGGGACAAGCTTGAAAAATCGCCAAGCAGGCAGGTTATCTTTCTCCGTGACGCAGCATAACATGCTTGTCATGCTCCGGTCACCGCGCGGCCACCGCTTGCAGCGATAACCGCAAGCAGTAGTTGGAAGTCCTTTTCTGCCGTTATGTTTTATGTCTGGCAGAAGTTCTGGAGGACGATAGCGATTTGAAAGAGTCGAAGGGTAGGCACAAACCAACCAATCGCAGCGCGCTATGATGCTTTGATAAACGCGTTTTACAGGAGACTGTGCGCCATCTTGCCCCGCTGCGCCGCTGCTGCGTATTGCACGCGGACTAGCCGGCGCGCCGTGCTTGCGGCGTCCATAGGTGGGCGAGTGTTATTGGTGCAGTACTGTTTAGCGGAGAGCTTTGTTTACGACAAGTAGTGTTTAAATTCTTAATAATCTTCTTCCTTTTTAGAGTCGTCTTCTTTTTGTACCTGTGCCATTCACCGCTCCCAACCGTCTGGCTCGGACAAGCGTACACGCAAGGGCCTCGCGAACTTTCTTCAGGTGCCTCACAGTCTTCACTAGCAACTCTTCCAAGCGGTGAGTTCCGTGGCCGAAGGCCCGGGGCGACGTGCGGCGTGCCCACGAAACCGGCTTTCGTATCATTCTTTCGCGAAGCCAAACTTCCGCGTAGTTGACTTACGTTTCTAACCGAGCGCACGTTCGCCTCGGAGCCGGACGTTTCCTGGGCCGTCGCGACGGAGGGACTCTGACTGTCACCATAGCTTAGCGGTGGCGGTGCGCGTAGGCTGTAGCTTTCGGGGCAGCGGCGCAGTGGCGGGGTTGGAGCCCTTCGTCGCTGCCTCTACTCTGGAACTCTTCAGCTCAGAAGCCCCATTAAGCTCTGGTGATAGTCGGTCTTCCTTTCCGAACGCCGCGGTAGCCGAGGTTATGCATTTTGATAACGCCTTCGGCTCGCACGTCCTCGGTTCACGCGGCGTTCGGAATACTGTCGCCACCTTCAGCGAGCACCACTGAAGCACGGAACGCATCTCTGCGGTCCGCGGCTCCAAATTGGGGTCGTGGCAAAGGCGAGTGATGGAATTGGTGTCCTTGGTTCCCTTTCAGGTTGGCGTCCGGCACCGCCTCCGTCCCCCCTTTTTCCTGACCCTTGTGTCGTGTCTTATTACAGTTCATCCTTCACGCAAACATGCACTGTGCATCTGGCTAGGCAGGTACACGTCTCCATCTGTCCTATCAAGCTCGATGTCGCGTGTTTTGTACTGAGGTGTTTTCGGGTAATAAAAGTGGTTTTTGCCGCTGTTCGTCGCCTGTCTCGCATTGCCTTCCAGCGTCCCTTCCTGGCCTGTCAGGCGTAATCCCGGACACCGGTAAGTAACGACTGCCGCCCACGAAGTCTGCATCTTTCTATCTTTTCTTTATCCTCTTTTTTTTTTTTTTTTTTTTGCAGTCTCGCGCTGTCCGTGTGGTCACCTGGACCGTCCCGCCATGCTGAGGAGTCGACGTCATCGAGTCGCGGACGTGCCATGCCGACCAGCTTACCGCTCGCGTCAAGCTCTCCACCAACGCTCCTACCGTTATTTGACATTAAACGTCATTCCCAAATATAGCGCAGTCTTCGTCGTTTGTGCGCAGTCGATGTGTTGCGCTCGCTGGCTCTGTCGGCTCGAGCGCCCTTCGAGACCTGCGCCGATGTCTTGTTCCTCGGCGGTTTGTTCTGTCATCCAACCAGCTACAGGGGGGATTAAAAGAAATACCAACAACGGCGCACACAGCCTCCAACACATGCCGCACCGTCTAGATGCACTCTCAGTAAACAGAGGGCATGCGTAGTTCTATTAGAGCGTTTGAGAGTGGCCTACGGTTAGGGGAAATGCTTGATAAAGAAGCGACGACGGGCATTTATTTTGAGTCGTCTTTAGGCGGCTCATGCGTGAGAGCCTCATTCTGGCTGGCGCATTGATTCGCGGTGCCCGTTCCAGGCTTCAGCCACCTAAACAACACAGCTCGCGGCAATGAACTGTCAAACACAATTTTGTTTTACGATTAGACATCCTCCTAAAGGAACAAAGAGATTCAATCGCAATAAGGTAATTACAAAAAAATCTCCCATCCCTTCCTAAAGAAGCTTGAACGAAGCGCGACAGCGACGATTTTTTGCGCACTCAGCAAACGCATTTACTAACCTATATGTATAAAGATACGTGATTTATGACATTTATACTATTGTCCTCCTTCATGATGGATACATGGCGCGTATTGTCTTATCCAGACCCTTTCCTTTTTCGTGATTTTCAACTGACCGTATTAGCACAATAAAAGCTCGGTTTCACGATCACGAATGTAAAGTCGTATTAGCGGGTAATTGTCATGTAATTTGTTTCGAGATACTTTTGATAACCACAGAGTTAGAGCCGTTTTCTGTAATCTCACTCCCTTCGTCGATGGCCATGCTTCACTGCAGAGCTGGCACTGTGGGGAAGCCAGCTTACAAAGACAAAGCTTACATCGATCATTTATCATCATTGTCAGAGAAAGTTGGCCTTCCTGCAGGGCGTATTGGCGTACAACGGCATGAGTGAGGACCAAGCTTCGTTTCGTAACAGCTTGGTGGAGCATAACAATACATACAAAACATGCAAGCACGTCGGTTCGGCGTCTTTAATTCGCACGCTGTAGCACCGAACTGCAAGTACCACGTACCAAGGATTTATACGCACCCCCCCAAACACCCCAAGACACCACCCAGGAGGATTACGACCCCCCCCCCCCCACCCCCCAAATCGAAATTCTGTATAAGCCCCTGCCACGTACTCTTAGCAGCTGCAGCTGGCGGCTTCCTTTCACGGAAAGGGTCACACGCAAAGGCGGATTTCACTGTTAAACTTCGCAGTAAACTTCATCTCATAAAAGCGTACACTCTTTCGTTAAATCGGCGTTAAAGTACCAGACACGATAAACCAATTGAGATATTTCACAAACGTTTGCAAGTGACATGGCTGCGGAAGCAAGAACAGTCGCGGACTATCGCATGAAGCATGCCGAAGTTTCAGGCTTCCATCAATGCCGGTAGACCGTGTGCAGGCACAGCAAGAGTGGGAACTTGTTCTTAGAGATATATTCACGACGATTTCAACAGCGATGCTGTTGAAGTTGGTGGTTGGGCCGGCGAACGTGCGCAGAAAAACCTCGCCGAGCGATGACGTCATCGCGCACGCCGGCACCACCAACGGGCACCACAGCTTTGCCGCACCTTTGCCTCACGGCGCTATGGAGGGACTCGTGTCGCCACGTGTTGGAGGCGCGATATCGCGTCTCCTTTGGAAACGCGTCGGGGGTGTCACAGCTTTGGAAACGCTCTATAGCTTTTCTTTCCTCCATGCTCTATCGCTTGTAGGGTTGCCACCTTTCCCCGAAAAAAAAAAAAATTGGCCCTTCGGGTGAAGGGGTGGGGCGTGGTATTTAGAAGGTTGAATTTGTGGTAAAAAAAATCCATGTTTTATACATGCAATGCCATATGCATTGCAGCGTTTTTCTAGGGCGGATTCAACATAACGTTTGTACTGAAAGTTACTGAAATTTTGGTTATTGCTCTGAATGTGCTGCACTGAAAAGTAACCGCACATACTTTGTCCATTAAGAGCTCTTCTTTGCATCTCGCCCGCATATTTCCGCGCGATAAGGTTAATCAAGTTCTTAATTAGCTTCCCACACGCCAGACCACACAAGCCGATCGATGGCCACCAAACGAGTTCAAAGATCTTGAGAAAACGCTCGTCCCGCTGCTCCCTCCGCTACTCTTGAAGCTTCACCCTAAAGCCGGTGGGCGCACGTACATCGCACATACTTTAATGACCGAGTGTTCACTGTTCTTTGGTGGGCTAATGACGACACCAGGCAGAAAACTGGACCGAGTCTCGAAGCATAGCCACGCAGAAAACTTGGCCGAGTGTCCAAGCACTCCTACGTATAAACTTCGCCAAACCAAGAATAAGCTAGGTGGAGCCGCCAGCTTCGCTGTTTGCCCAGTCTTCGCGCCACTAACGCGATGTTGCCCCGTTATTTTTTTTAAGCAACGATGGGGAAAATGAATGAATGAAACTTTATTAACGATACGGGGGGCTTGGTAGCCTAGTTGGGGAAGAGTGGAGAAGGGAAAGGGAGTGGGGCGGCCGTCAGAGTCGTCCGGTCAGGTCTGCCGCTCGCACGAACTCCCACAAAGAAAGGATCGTGCTCGCGGCGTCCAAGTGAGGGGGCGGAGTTGTCCATTCTTCCAATGATGTAACGCCGGCGCCCTTGTGCCTGTTCCTCAGCGGTGAAAGGCCGGGGCAGTCCCACAGTAGGTGCCTTAACGTTGGAGAGGCACCGGTACTGCACGTGCAGCACGTCGCAGTGGCTGCCTGGTCGCCCTCCTCGTTCTGATCGGTGATGTCCACTTGTGGGTCACCGCCACGAGCTCTTTTGGATGCAGCGTGTGCTCGCCACTTTGCCAGAACATCTTCCGTAAGGGCAGCACCTGTCCTAGCCTTGTATATTAGCACTTCCGCACCGCGCGGAAGCCCTTTGGGAAGTGGGTGGGGATTGTGCGGCACCTTCGCCCTCAGTTCTCGTTTGGCTTGCACCTTCACCCGCTCGCGTTCCTCGTCCGGGTCAAAGAGCAGCGAAGCCTGAGGGACTGTGTCAAGGGGGGACGAGCGGAAACGTAACAGCTCGCTCGCCGCGTCATGGGCGGCGCCGTTTCTGATGCTGCCCGCATGCCCCGGGACCCAGTCCACCCGCACCATCACGCCGTAGAGCTCGTGAAGGGTTGCGCAAGCGAATTTCACGTTGTGCGCCAAAGTGCCGGCTCTAGGTGCCTTCGTCAGATTTTTGAGGGCGTCCAAAGAGTCGGTAAAAATTGTGAAGGTTTGTCCTCGCACAGAAAGTGGGCTGGTCCTTGCACATTCAGTCAACTTCTCTAGTGCATAAAGGATGGCCTGCAGTTCAAGTGACCTCACAGGTTGCTCTTGGCAGTATTGAAACGCCTGCGCATCCCGCTGCTGTCCGAAATAATTTCCAGCTACGGGTGCATAGATATTTCGTGCTTGCGAGCTCCGGTTTGCTACCTTTCCCGCAGCACAACTGTGCTTGCTGTAGAGCACCCTTTAAGGGCAGAGTTCGAAATTTGTGCGACAGCTACGTCGGTCAGACGCTAGAACCTTCCCGGAGATGTCAACACGTTAATAGTTCTCAATTACTCTTTAATTCAGAAGGTCGAAAAATGCATCGTCGTGGCCGACGGATGGCACGCAAAATGGCCGAAAGTTCGAAGAATTAACGCAAATCAAATAATGTTAGGATTGATGCCTAATTTCACAGGGAAGCTCGTGTAACCAATGTTAATTGCATTGAAAAGAAAATTGGGGAAATTTGGGTCTGAATGGGCCTCTGGGCCTCTGGAATGTGAGTTGAGCGCGCATCCTTGCGCTACCGCACTGCAGCAGCTAGTTGGCTTCAGGGGACCAATTGTGGACCTAGTGAATGCGTTGTCGCCTTCGACTTAGATGTCCGTGTTAGAGACACGTCACGAGGCCTACGTGAGCAATTTCAATATGCTACAATCACGCAGGTAGCACAATTAGACGAGTATGTTGCCGCTAAAGTTCTCTGTGCTTGGCGATGCATACGCATGCTAGGTGTGTGGTCAGTCGATCATAGTAAACGAAAGAAAAAAAATAAGCGAAAAGAAAATTGTGATGATAGTAATGAAAGGACAGGGTCACCAATAGGACACTCATGCTTTCACCATCACTACATCGTAAGGAGTGCTTAGGTAGCCTCGCGATTCATTTTAGCCCTTGTCACGCACTCTTTCGACCTGCAATATCAGAATGGAGTCTTGAGTTTTGTCGCGTGGCACGTTAGTCCTCATGCTGCGCTGTACGCATGTTGCCAGTGTTTTAAGTGCAGAGCAATTTAGGGGCTCGCCTTATCGCCGTAGCTCGCTGTAACGCTCGATGTCAAACGACTGCCGGAATCAGGCGATGCCCCAACACAACGGACCCTAGTAGAGCCCAACGTTCCGTCGTAGGGCGTCCCGCACAGGCTTCGAAAACCAAGCGGTTTAAAAATAGTCATACCCGTTTGAAACTCACGAACCGCTGGCACTTGTCATACATCTCCCCGTTGGCTAGCGCAAAGAAAACTGCAGGTACGTTTGAGGCAAAATATATAGGTAACTAACCAGCAGCGCCCACGTTCATTTAGTTCGGAACGCTCGTTGGGTTTGTTTTTACGATAGTAAGCGAAAAAAAAAAAAAGTGGTAGTGAAACGCGGGCACGTGCGGGAGGAAAAGCAAGAACAAAAGAAACAGAACTCCCGCTGGCGCTGTGTCAGGCAGGGGGCGCGCCAGCACTGAGGAGGCGGGAAATTTGAATTGGATTGGGTGGTAGCAGTGAGCGGATAACGGCGCTACAGCCCAATATTGCTACTCACTGCTCTGAACTTCCGACAGCTTTCATGTTGAGTGGAACGGCTTTAATTTTTTTTAAGTGAAATCCAGAGAATTCCGTTCGCAGCAGAGACATTCGCCTTATTATAGGTGGAGGAAAGTACTTGGCCGAGGTACGTTGTTCAAGGTTGGTTCCGTAGAGGTACTCACCACGAAGCCACAAGGGTCGAGAGGGGCGCCGGCGACATTCGCAGCCCTTTTTTAAGTGTTCGAAGTATCTTCCAATTAATTTCATTACGTGTAATACACATGGCCTGAAAGTCGTCACTAAACAGTAAGAGAAACTCGTCAAGGAGTTTTTGATGCACGATGGCAAGTGATTAATTTTTGATAAAACGGCATTCGTTTTAAACGCTTCGATGAAATAAACGCTTCGATGAAACCTACATTCCTTTGACGAACGGCGTTCAATAAAACGGAATTCGATTAACAGTCCCAACGTGTAAAACGAGCAGTGAAATTCAACATAGTCGTCAACTTTCCCTTTCCACTGGCGCAGGAACAAGCAGCAGCTGGGCAATGCATAAGGAACAGACCGAAGCTATTTGAAAGAGCTATAGGATTGCAAAGCAAAGTGCTCCAAACGGGAACATTACAAAGTCCTTCAACAATGCAAGGCAGAAGCAAGGCTACTCAGGTGTTCAACTGGGCATTCATGCTTTGCAATTCCAACCCATAAATGCTTAGGTATCTTTGGGGGTTGGTTTGTTTGTTTTTCCCTCTATTGCCATACAAATTCATCAGTTAGGTGTGATAAAGGCACCTTAAAACCCATTGAATGTTTTTTTAAGAAATGGGACAAGGTGCAGGTCATATTGTATGGCTTATAGATGATGTGTGATTGACTGGGACAAAACCAACCAAGTGCAGGCCATTGTTCGAGTGAGGCAGCTGCATCACTTACCTGCAAAGGTGCGCATGATTGAGGCGGCGCCGGCCAGATGTCGCTCAGCCAGTGTGAACTATCAGTTTGAGCAATCCCAGACACAACGTGTCTCAACTCTAAGCCTGCAAATTCTAACAAGTTCCAAATAAATGAACTTATTTGGTAGTGTTCTTCTCTAGTTGTAAAGCTTTTCATGCTTGTTGACCATACGTTACCTCTGGTAACGTAGTAATTTGTGGTTACCTCATCGTCTGACAGGAATGGGGGAGTGGGCATTTGGCTCCTCAAAACTTTGCGAGAGACCTCTTCTAAAAATTTGTCATCATAAGAAACTACAAGTATAAACACAGTTTGAAGTCCACTATACGACTTCTGCAGTCACGTGACAGACGTGAGTCTTGTCAGTTACAAATGCAGGTCACATCACTTGTATCATGGGTTTAGTGGCCTTCCACAGTGAACAAGGCCAGCAGACAGTCCTTTCATTGCCAGAGGCTGGCTTCGCGCTGTTCATTACACAGTTTGAAGTCCACTATACGACACAACCCGATGGGTGCTCGTTATAGATTAGCAATTTATGAAGCTACAATAAGTGGGCTGTCGGCCACATCAGCAAATTTTTGTTCACTTTGTTTTCTTCGTGAAAGCAACACGCACCTGAGTGAAGAAGGATGATCTGCGAAGCTGGACGCAGTCCACGAAGTGCTTGAAAGAAAACGCGTTTGTTCGCAATTTGCGATCGAGCATACTTTCTAGCAATTAGCTCAATGAAACTTGGAAGGTCCCAAGCTTCAGTCTCGCGGACAAACACGGAGCTGTCTGGTTTACTGCCGCGTAGTAGGTAGGCATCTTACTGTTTTTGTAACACACCAACCCAATCCGCCCGATCACCCAGAGGACACCGTTCAAGTCACATTGGGAAGTTCGATGTCCACGTTTAAGCCTTTCGCCAGCACAACGGGCATGTCATCAGTAAGGGCATGAAACCTATAACTTTACGTGCATTTCCGCCTCCCCCCCCCACCTCCCAACCTGTGCACGCTGGCAACCAGTTATGTGCCCCGGCTGTGAAGTGAAAAAACCATCGAAAATGTCGCTCTAAAAGCCATTTAAGTTTAACAATATTGCCCCACACCGGCGTTCCAAGAGGGCAAGTTGCTGTTCATCCGGGAGGGATTCGCAGCTACTTGGCGAGCTAGAACTAGAGGAACGCAACGATGGCTGCAGCGGCATTCTATTGTTTTTGTGCCTATTTGTGCTTCTGTTCGCGCCGAGGCTTCTTCGATTCCCGCTATACCTCCAAGCGAACGACATGCGTCCGTTCCATAGCCAGTTAAAGCTAAAAGGACCCAAGCTTTATTCTAGCGGACACACACATGACTGTCCGTTTCTCTCCCCCGTCGTAGGCATCTTACTGTCGGTGCAACCCATCAATCCAAGGCGAAACCACTCGATTACGGACAGCGGACAGGACGCGTTGAGCCATGAGATTACATTGTTTAAATGTCGAACCAGCACGACGGGCACTATCGGTAGCGGCACAGAGCCCAGCTGTGCGTGCACATCCCACTTCCCTCCCCCCACCCCCGCAACCTGTGCACGCATAAACCACACACCGGTGATGGGCGTATACTTAGGCGTGAAATACATTGGCGAAAATGTCGCTCCGAAAGCCTTTCAAGTTCAAGAAGAATTATGGGCTCACGCTGGCGTTCCAACCAGACAAGTGTCTCTTCAATTCACACTTTCGGTCATTTTTACGCACATTCGTGCATCTGTAAGTTCCCTGCAATCATCAGATAATGGCGCCACCGCCATTGCCAGCCGATAGCGCAACTTGTGAAAGATGCATCGGTGGTGGCGAGGGGAGAAGCGGTTGTGATAGAGCGGTCGGCAGTGGCGAGGAGGAGCCCCGGAGCGGCACCAAGTAAATCGGCATCCCCAAAATGAAAACTGGGGGGGGGTTAGACATATACTGCTTCGCAGTGAAAACTATTATTTGGACATGTGCTGAACTGCGAACATCACAGCGAACAATACATGCTTGACTGAAATGAAAAAGCATTGAAGAATACATTTGCAGGGATTCTAGAGTATGTAGCTCTGAACAGTCACTTCACATAGTCTGAAAAAATAAGCAGGAACTTGACTGTGGGGAGATAAGTGTTTCAGTGATGCACGAACCACGTCCAGGGAGCACATAAGCATTGTGTGAAGTCACAAACACATGCTCTGCACTGAGCATGCTGTACTGAACACATGCTAGTACAGCATGTTTAGCTCTACTGGTTCAGCTTTCCAGCAGATCTAGTTTGCCCTTAATGAACCTGCCCAGCTTCCCCTAACTTTGAAGTTTGGTGTGAAAGGAATGGGTCTGGTGGTTGTCCACCCTAGCCACCCTTTCTTTATATGGAAAATGGCCCCCTATCTGCTTCGAGCAGAATCTAACCCTCGCTCAGTGGACAAAAGTTCAGGTGAAGCTTCCCCGTACATATATTTCTGGTTGCAGTGAATGGACTGCCAAAAAAAACCCCAAAATCAAACATCAATGTTGCCGGAATCTGTTTCAGAAAGGCTGCCAGTGTAGTTTCTAACTTTCAACCAGAGGTGGACCCCAGAGGACTGGGGTACGTGGTAGGGGTGATTTTACTGCAGAGCTTGCACTGCCATGGTGGAGGAAGGAACTAAGAGGCATGAGTGCAGCAGCTGCTCATTACCATATGTGGCGGCTTCTGTAGCAGCGGAATGGACTATGCACCGTTTCAGACCACACAAGTTCATCATCTGGAGAGCCAACGTACGACGGCAACATTGGACATTGATTCCGATGTGGCAGCGAACTTTGCTCTACAAAGCAATATGATGCAGGTCAAAAGTAACGCGAAATGACATGTCGAAAGCGATGCCAAGTGAATTGATGCAAGTCCGATGCAACCACAAAGTGGCTCCAAAGCCATCACTGTGCATGCTTAGATACCGCGCTCAGCTGGGCCCATTGTTTGCTAGGCTGTTCCTTTTAAGAGCGCCATAAGACCGAAAAATGGCCGCTCGCGCACGCTAGTTAAAAGATTTGACCGACTGTACTCATGTTCCGGTTCATTGAGGTTGAAATGCAACAAGGAGAAAGCTAAGGGTTACCTTGGTTATAGTGGATGCAAAGACTACAAAATGCATTTTTATATCAGGTATTTTTGCGGGAGCCAGATTTTTTATTTGTTATAGCCGATTTTTACCTCTACTGCTGTAATGAATATTGGATATAACGAACTAATTTGCTGTCCCGATAATACTTCGCTATAACGAGGTTCGACTGTACTCGCCTTTGCGGGACGGCACAAAACATAAAAATTCTGTAGTGTAAGGCCATAATAAAAACTGCAAGTACTTCTTCTTCGGCTTTGACAACCTCATGTTATCTACAGAGCTATATAAAAGACGGCCTACCGGCTCACTTAACTCAAATGGCTTGGATACGACCTCCACTGACTTCACCTGGCTACTCAACTCATGAGAGCAACTACAATGCATCGGTGCTGCTTGATGTGTTCTGTCTTTTTCTTTTTCCCATTTTTTTGCGGCGCGGTTGGGGCACTTTTTCGGGAGATTTACAACCGCTCCCATACATACGGGAGTATAGGTGAAAAATCTGGAGTCTCGCAGGCAAACCGGGAGTAGCAGGTATGTATGGGAGTCCTTAAATTTTTTACCTGCCTGACCACCATCTGAAATGGCAAACTTCGGCTGTCCGTTTAACTACCTACACGTAGCTGCCTTCCTTGAATGGCCAGCTTAGATTTTTCCCTTCCCTTAAAGGAAGGTCTGGATGGCATAACAGGCTAATACGACAATGTGCAAATAATGTGACCCTGCAACACAAAAGCACCAGAGATTCCAAGAGACTTATCGGCATCCATGCTTTATTCTGTGGAATGAACACTATGGCATGATAACTTCTCTGGCACTGTTTCTTTCGCAAAGTTACAAAACCTTTTCACAATATTGCCGACAGCTATACCAAAACGTCTTTGAAAAATTGATAGTATGTTAAGGAATAAGAGTTAGGGGGAAGGGCAAGGAGCGAGAACATTACCGTAAAGTTCCGAAAGAATGCCCACCAAAACTACAGAGATATCAAGTGAAAAATGCAGGATGGGCAAACTTGCTGGTCGGGTGCAAAAAACTACAAAAGAGTGCCCGCATTGCCAACCCAAACTGTGGAGATATCAAGTAAAAAAGCCAGACAGGTTGTGCCTCTTTTAAAGCAAAGCTTTACTACTTTCGTCCAGCGGTTTAATAGAGGATGCGAAAGTTAATCTTTTGACCGGAAACACACCCCTGGCAACACACCCCTCGAAGCGCATCGCGTGATTCACCGGGCCGGCTGTCGGCGCTGCACACAAGGCCCCGTTTTGAATCATTGTGCTCACGTAAGGCGGCGGCCGCAACGGACGCGGCCGCTCAGCTGATCGGCAGCCGACCAAACCCGCAGCCTCCCACTCAAGCGCCGCTGGGTCGTTTCAGGCTACATGACTCATCTTGTGCCACGTTTGCCATGAAAGAGGAACGCCGCGTTCGCCGAGAATGAAAGTGAGGCCGGGCCTCCTTTTGTGAGCGTTGCAAGGGCTCAAACGGCTTTGGGCCATGGTCGGCAATAGAGCTACATTAAAAGCTTACCAAGCGAAACCAAGACTGAACCAGACTAAGCTAAACTTTTCCTTTGCATATCCAAAGTTAGCTGAGCTAAGCTGCAACCATTATTTTCAAAATCGAGACATTGGCGGTGTTCGCGGCTGCAAGACGTTTTCGCGGAGGGAGCTCCCTGGGCTTTCGAAGGCGTCGAAGCTAGCGCATTTTAGGGGTGGGCAATCTTTGGGGTCTTTTAGTAAATTCGATATTTCACCTGTACAGGGAAGTGGGCGATGTTTCAGGGGAGGGCATTGTCCCAGAACTTCACGGTAATTACATTAATGAAACCTTTGCACAATATTGCTGACAGCTATAACAAAACTTCTGTGAAAACTTTATAGTACGAGGAATAAGATTTAGGGGGGAAGGGTCGAGAGTAGAAACCTTAATTATACTTCATGTCACTTCTTCGCGCCCACCCTGCAATGTAAATACTTTGCGGCCCAAGTCAGTACACAACTGCGACATGATGCCAAGACAAAAGCCAACACAAGTGTGGGTAAAAGTTCTATAAACTCGATCAATATGTACAACCATCTGACAGCAGTAGCAAACGTGTATACAGATACATCATCAACAACAAAAAAATACACACAGAGAACTGCTGCCAAGGTGACCAAGACAACTAGTGCACTTGGAAGGGCCTTCAGCCTGTTTTTTACCCATCCTGTTGAACCTGATCTCGCCTGCCTTTGTAAATACAGAATAAAAACTTTCAGAAGTACTTAAAAATGGCAAAGGTTGAACAGAATCTGTAAACTACTACAATCGGGCAGGTGGCTGTGACCAAACACGGCTTAGTTCTGAGCACTGGTGGCTGGTCCGTCTAGCGCGAAAGTTGGCAGAGCATTCAGGCAAGCAGCCTAATCCCATAAGATCGACAGACATCACATAACGTTGATTCCTCCCATTATATTAACCGGCCGGCCCTTGTACCTCTTGGAGATGTCCTCTTGTACCTTCAGAAAAAAAAGAAGGACACAAAAAAAGTTCACTGCAATGTGCTCATTGAATAAACAAAAAAGGCACCCTCACCGATTGTTTGCATGTAAAACTGACAAATTCCTTTGACTAAGCTAGGGGACCTGTTGTTAAAGTGACAGACAAACGATTTTTGTCAAGTATTTTTTCTTATCTCAAATAAAAGGGCATAACTTGAAACACCCTAACCCAAAACGGTTTTCCTGATAGTGCCCTAGAACTTTTGAAATCGGAATTTTTTGATCTACTGGCCATACAGGGCCAACCAAAAGAAATGCTGGCAACAATGACAGTCACCCATGCGGCAACACAGTTTTAACTGCACGTAATTAACTCTTTCGCGACCGCGCCTACTCAAAATCGTTCAATTTGAAAGATACTTTGGGAGCGCCTATTCATAGCGTTCCAGGCGTTGCTCGAACAAGTAAAGCTGTTTGGAGTTAGATCAGAAAATGGCCTTTCAAAATCAGTTTTGTTTTCATTTTTGCAACGAAAACATGATTTTTGACACGTGTTTGAATCACCTGGGTGTGGCAAAGGGGCGTGGTCATCGCGCGTCACTGCTACCAACGAAGAATGCGTGCCACTCGTAATTACTCTGCACCAGCATTTGTTTTTTGCTATCAGTCCATGAATGGTGAACCAGCAAACAATTTTCAATCGTCAGGTTCGCACACTGAGAGTAATAATCCCAGAAATCGGCTGGAAATATCAAGCAGTGCCCGTTTGCAAAGCTACTTATTGATTTTAGGCAGTTTTATTGCCTCTGCGCACGTTGTTCTAAATTGTGTGGTAGTTCTACTTACCCCAGGACCATTCGCCAACAGTTTACAACAGTTTCAGTTTCGTTTCTGCACCGCAAAATTCATATTTAGCGCTACTACGCAGTTACCCAATTTCAAGTCTACCTGCCATGACGCCTTGAGCATCCGCGACTGATCCTCGAACAAAGCACACCGCTCCTGATTTCCCCCCACCCTAACCCGATTTCTGCGATAAAAACTTCAGGTTCAAGTCAAAAGATCACACCCAGTCGCCAGATATCTGTTCCAACGAGGACAGTGCTTTAAACCGTCCTTACACACCACCAGCTGTTCGCCTGCCAGTTTCGTTTCCATCCGAGGGTATCTCCGGGTGTCTAATGTTGCTGCTTAGTTGAACTCTCTATTCGAACGGAGTCTCCGATAAGTTTTTGTACTGTTTCATTTCAAAAATGTTAGGTCACTGCAATAGAGGAGGAACAGCTACTCGGCCAACGTTTGCAGGGCACGATTCGAGCACATCGCACCTCATTCCTGCAAGCAAGGCTACAATTGGGAGTAAGAAGATGATAATAAAGCTCAACTTTATGTTTTGAGAGATAACTGATCGTGAACGTCAACAAGCATCAACCACGAAGTTCCGTTTTCAACTTCATGCATGTTTTTCCACATCGCGTGCTTGTCCCAAATATTTTGCTCACTGTAAATACAAAGTCAGTCATTGACAAGGTGTTTTACTTTATGTGGGGGCAAATTGGTGCCTCTGATAATGTCAAACCGCCAGATTTCTTCCAGCGAACCACCCGAAATCGAAATAGCACATTTTGAATTGGAGGTTGGGCTTCACCACATGACACGAGCACCGTGCATGCTAACATTTTTTTTTGTCTGACAAACTGTTCTGTGCAAGTCGACATTTTTTCCATGGAGTGTTTTTGAAATGTTTCCCTACGAAATGTATATTCTAATTTTTTTCTCCTACTGGTGGTTTGATATACTACACAACTCCTTTTTTATCCTTTTTTTCGACAACTTGACAAAAATTTTGATTTCAATATTTTTTTTCGCAACTATGATGTATGAAAACATTTAAAAACTGGTGTTATTGGAAAGGCCGTTAAATAATCTGCATTTTGTGTTCTTGCAATTAGCGCCTAAACAATTTTTCTGGCAAAAAAAAAAAATGTTTTTGGACCCATAAAAATCGGTCAATTTTCCGGCGGTCACAAAAAAGTTAAGGAGAGAGAGAGAATAACTTTAATGAAAACCAGCGATGTTAGCCGAGCCGTCGGGCTGGCTTGCTACGCTAGATGAGAGAAGAAAAACAAAAAGAAAAAAAAGAGAGAAAAAAAATGTGAAAACGAAATGATGTCATTTGATGCGGCCAAAATTTTCAATCACAAAACTCTGTCCAGTTCTGTTCTCCGAAGAAACTCCAAAAGAGCTTTGATTGCACGCGCAGCCTGACTGGGACCCGACCATGGACCCAAAACAGCCCTCAGCTCAAGTCCCGCACCAAGCTGCCTGCACAAAGATAATATGAGTTTCTGTCTGTGCACGGTGTACTTTGGACACACGCATATAACATGATGGATGTCTTCTCGTGAGTCACATTTGGAGCAAAGAGGTGAAGATGCCTGCTGGATTTTGTACAGGTAATGTCCCTTCAAGCAGAGCGCACCTTCAAGCGTAGCCTATGCAGAATGGCTTGCTCGCGCTTGCTAAGTCCAGGTGGCATTCTGAAGGTGCACTTGGGATCAATCTCATGAAGAGGTGCGTATTGCTGCCTTGCATCAGTCCAGATAGACATCTGCGCATTCGATGCGGTTGATGAGGCGAGTATTGCCGCATCCTTTCTCGTGAATGGGATCGGCACAGCTTCAGTGCAGAGACTGTGGGCAGATGAGGCGGCTTTGTCAGCTGCGTCGTTGCCGGCAACTCCACAGTGGGCAGGAAGCCACTGCAGATCTACGCTGTGTCCCCTTTGTATGGCTTGTAAGTGCAAGAGATTGATTTCCCAAGCCAGCTGTTCTTTTGGAAGCGACTTCAAGCTTTCGAGTGCTGACCTGGAGTCTGTAAATACAGCCCATTGATTGGCCGGCTGCTTTAGAATATACTGAAAAGCAGCGCGCAGCCCAGCCAGCTCAGTAGCTGTCGTCGAGGACTTGTGGCTCAATAGGACGCAGATGGTAGTGAGCGACGAGAGATTTTGAAGAACTTATCCCTGGCTAAAAAAACAATAATTTGCAACATTTCCTATTCCCTTATGCGGTTTTTGAATCACGCTTTGAAACCAATGGAGCTGTTTGGACACGTATGGTAGTGTCCCATTTAGACACTACATGGCGCCACTTTTCAGGCTTCAGAAATTTTAGCGCAAGATTAAAATTATTTCCGCCTGTTTATTTAGAAATTCCTTGCAGTTACCCCAGTTTATAAAACATGGGCTTTCGTACAAGCTAGAGGATATGCACTCCACAAAAATCCATTGTCTGTCATGTTTTAAAGCTTAAACAATATAGAGAAAATACATTTTCAAGTTCATGAGGATGCGAGTTAGATTCCCGGCCGCAGCGGCCGCTTTTCTGATGGAGGCGAAAAGCAAAATAGCCCGCGTGTTCAAGATTTCAGCCCACGTTAAAGATCCCCAGGTGGGCAAAATTAATCCGGAGCCCTCCACTACATCACACCTCATCGCCTGCGTTGCGTCCGCGCGATAAACCCTACAATCAATCAATCAACATTTCCAAGTTAACCCGACTACATCATTATGCTAGCGTCCTGGCTATTTATTCTCTGGCTTCCCAGTCTGCCCCAGAAGCTCCACCACACATCCTTCCTCTACCGTGAGTGTGTGACTGAAGCTTTATTTCGGGGGACGCTGACCACCCTGCCTCCTTGTCGGCATCTACCAACGCGGCAGCGAGTACAACACCAACCTGCTTCTGCAGCTGTCTTGTCTTGGCTAAGATGAGGTCCAGCTTGGGCTGCAGCTGCCGCTGTTCCTCGAGTGCCTCCTGCCGCCGTGCGGCCACAGCTTCCCGCGACTGCAGGTTTTTGTCCGCCTGGTACAGCTTCTGCTGCAGCGTGTCCACCAGGCGGTCGACGTACCTGCACGTTCAGATTAATGCACGTAAGTGACTGCTCAAACTAACTGTCTCTGGCCTGCCACAAGCTGTGGTAGACAACCAAAAACGTTATGACCTTCACAGCTTCCTTCATTTACCTGCCTCACAAACCTTCTTGCTCTAAATCAAGGTCAGTTGAATATCTGTAAAATAAACTTAGGAGTAGGCAGCGAGCATCCTGGATGAGAGACAAATTCCTAAAAAGACATCCAGTTGCAACACAGAGCAAAGGTGGAGTTGGGTGTAGGGCCACCCGGGTGACAAAATGGCTACCGACAGAAAGGTGAGATGTAGGCTCAGGTGAAGGAATGAGACCAAAAAAAAAAGAGAGAGAGAAAGGCTGAAGATTACTACAGTAGAACCTCATTGATATGTTTAAAATAAAAACGTTAGGGAGAAATATACTATCCAGGAAAATGTACTATCCGGTAAAGAAACATAATACTGGGAATTTTTACTGTTCACAATTCAGAGCATACTAACCGGGAAATCGTATGAACCTAGAACGTACCAACGGGGTTCTACTGTATACTCGCTAATGCGAAATTTGTGTGCAATACGAACTGCAGTCTCCTCGGCCACGGCGCATAGCTGCCGCGTCTCAGGAAGTGATCGCGTGATCAGCGGATGGACGGCGTTGTGCACTACTCTGCCGTTATCTTGCAGCACGCTGCTGCCTCCTAGCTTGTTGTAAATCACTTTTGAACCTCCAGCGCAAATGTCGTGTGGTCCGGATAAACCACGTAACGAGGAGGATGCGAAGCACATCCACCGGTTGCTTCGCTCCTTGTTCAGCACTCCCTCCTGAGTGAGTGCTGAACAAGGAGTGATCTTATGACGGCAGCAACGGTAAGCGACAAACTATGCCTGCTGGTGGACTTTTCTTTCTATGGTTTAATAACAATAAATTTGTTTATCCATTCATTAGATTCTTCCCTGCCTTTGAAAGGATGGTCTGGATGACACTACGGGATAATATGACAAATGTATCAATGATGCGACTACAATGCGCTAATGCAAACAATTTAGGCCAAGTCGGGTCGAAATTGTTTGCACTGCTCCAGTGTCCACGCCATCAAACCTGAAATAGTTACACACCATTTTCCTCCATCTCCACAAGCAGCATTAAACAAAAATTAAGGGGGTGCTGGTATGTACTTCAAACACCTTGGAATGGAATCACTTCAGAGGAAGAGACACCACTGACATTTAAAAGATGCAAGGCTTCACTGAAGAATAAGATTTATGGCACAAAAGATACCCCTATTAACCCACTTCAAAAATAGCTACACACCCAAACCCTTCACTTGCAATGCCATCCACCGATGAAGTATAGAAAGGCCTCAAGTGAGATTATTTCTCCTGCTTTTTATTTTTCCATTTGCACTAGCCGCGGTGGCTCAGTGGCTATGGCGTTGTGCTGCTGAGCCCAAGCACACAGGTTCAATTCCCGGCCATGGCGGCTGCTATGCTGATGGAGGCGAAAAGCAAAAACACCCATTTTTTCAAGATTTTGGTGTACGTTAAACACCCCCGGTGGCCAAAATTAATCTGGAGCCCTCCACTACGGCGCGCCTCATCGCCTGTGTAGTTTCAGCACGTTAAACACCACAATCAATCAATCAATCAAATCAATTTTTCCGTTTGCATCTTTTTTCTGTTGCAACACTGAGTTAACTGGAACGTAGAGCTGAAAAACTTTGTAAGCCTTGTCCTTTCAGAGCAGCCTTTTAGTGAGCTCTATGTGGATGCCTTTAGGCCTGGCTTGAAATTTTCGGGTTGCTAATGTAAAAAACTTCCAAGCTACTCTAGGGTAAACTTTACAGTTTCTTTTTGTAAACACACCACAGCAAATTGCTGCATGCTGAGAGTGGAAAACACTGCCCTTTGTTCCTGTACAAAAGACCCTCTCATTGGCACTAATAGATCAAGGCTGGCAAGACACACCAACAATTTGTTCAGTCAAAGGCCTGCCGTATATGCATAGCACGAGTTTAAACGTGCAAGGCAGCCAACCTATTTGGCAGGCTACAAAACACCGTTTTTTTTTTTTCCATGTTGGCAGTTTTTTGTTTTGTTTCATTTGCGATTAAAGGCCCCTATGACCACAAAAGATGCGATAGGTTCCCACTGAATGCTTTCAACATTAAACAAAGTGTGCACAGTGCTCTCATGTTCTCACTCATCATTCACACATCAGTGCTAACTGAATACAATACTTTACGGCCCCTAGCAAATAGCGCTGAAACAAACCTCTTAACATCTTCCCACCCAATGAGTGCGGGCACACGGACGGGAGAAGAGTGCAGTGCCTACTTGGGCGAGCTGTGCAGCTGGTACAGGTGCTGCATCCGCACTGCGGTCAGGGAGGAGACGCACGACTTGACCACGTCCAAGTGCGACTGCACCGACTCCCTCGACTGGAGCTGCACTTCGGCGGGCGCCTGCTGCAGCACGCTGGCCGACAGCGCGTCTCCGTCCAGCATCATCTCGGTCAGCCACTGGGACAGGAAGCACTCCAGCTGCGAGAAAACAAAAGGAGAAAAATCAAAGCCGTTCCACTCAATGTGAAAGCTGTCAGAAGTGCAGAGCAGTGACTCGCCATAACAGGCTGCAGTGCCGTTATCCGCTCACTGCTACCACCCAATGCAATTCAAATTTCCCGCCTTTACAGTGCTGGTGTGCCTCCTGCCTGAAACTGTGCCAGCGGGAGTTCTCTTTTTTTCGTGCTTGCTTTTCCTCCCGCACGTGCCGGCATTGCACTGCCACTTTTTTTTGCTATCGTAAGAACCAACCCAACGAGCGTTCCTAACTAAATGAACGCAGGTGCCGCCGGTTAATTACATATATTTTGCCTCAATCGTACCTACAGTTTTCTTTGCGCTAAGCGACAGGGAGATGTATGACAAGCGCCAGCGGCTCATGAGTTTCGAACGCTTATGACTATATAAACCGCTTGGCTTTCGAAGCCTCTGGGTTACGCCGCGACGACAGCGGCTACGCCAGAACGCCGGCTCTACTTGGGTTTAGCAACCGAGCAACGATGACAAGGCGCAGCCCTAAAGTGCTCTGCACTTAAAAGGACGGAGACACGCTTCACATTGCCACAGTCTAAACAACGTAGCCTTCATGCACTCACAAAGTGCACAATGTTGTGCAGAACAAGTGAAACATGTGTGCCGTTTACAGGCAGTCCATTCGCTCGGAAACCCGATCTACAGGACCAAACATGCCTGGCACTTGTACAGTGAAGCCCACTTTAACCCCATGCAAGATGCCCCCCAATTAGTTCGACGCATCCGACTTTCTCAGTGCGGACAAACCTACACGTGGTAAAGTTTGGTAACAAATAGGAGAGTGCGATTACTTCTAAACAAACGCATGTTAAAGAGGCCATGCAGACAAAACACAAGTTATGTTCATTCAAAAGATTGCCTCGTTAGAATCATACTGACACAACTTTTAACATAAACTTTGCTCACATAAGCCATATAATTAGGAAAAAAAGGAATGGCCATGCGACCCACTCGCTCATTTCCCGCAACAGAACCTATGATGCCATACGTGCCTTGGCGGTATGGTGGTACCACCTAGGTTGACTAAACTAAACAAGGCTCCACAATCGGCTGCAGAGCGGTTCCTGTGATGTCATTGCAGACGTCACGAAAACACACGATTTGGTGGGAGAATCAAAATATTAACTTAAATTGATTAATTTCTCGGTGAATAAAGCATCATTTGCTTCCAAAGAAGCCCTGGGGGAACTACAAAACACGAAATCTTTCGAATAAAACAAACCTGCATTTTGTCTGCATGGCCCCTTTAAACAGAACACCGACAACATGGGACTGTGTGTTGCACTTTAGACACACCACCTTTTAGCAAGTAGGCAAGGATAATCAGCTACAGCCATGGGCATCCAGAAGGGGGGCAAGGGGGGTGCAAGTGCCCCCCCTTGGAGATTCGGATATTTTTATGCACTACAAAAAGGCTGCACAGCCTTGTTGGCCCATAATTAAATAACTTTGCCCTGAAGGACGGAAGAGAGGAGAGAACAACACCGACATTCTCTCCTCAGTCCCGCCCTTTAGCGCAAAGGTTTTTTTAATTATGTACGTGAACCAACTAGCCCAACAGTCCACTACTCAAATGATTAGCACACTCAGGTCCTGCGAATTCGTATGGAACACCCTTCAGGACTGCGGTCAAAACTGCCCTTTAGACACTGACTAACATTGCCGGTCATGTGACCGCAGTGAAACAGACTGCCTGTGCTGGCTTTTGAAGATAGCAAACAATTCTGAAAGGTTTGAGGTTTTTTTTTTTTTTTTTTTTTTTTTTTCTAAGCTCTAGATTTATGCAGTCTTACTGCAAGAACTTCAGTTTTCGGACAAATTTGCAGCAAAATCTTGCAAAAAATCTTCACCGCTACACCTAGTAGGGAGAGTGTAACATCCTCCCCATCCCATCCCCTTGTACACCCTTTCCTTCGAAATTGCAAAATGTTGGCACCACCCAAGCCCTGAAACAAAACCTATAAATCAGCCCTTCAAAATGCTTGTACACCTGTACTGCATTGAAAGCCAGGGAGGCCAGTAGTACCTTTATTATGTGAGCCATTTCAACAAACTTCATCACACGTCATCTCACAATTTGCCCAGAAAAACCCGAGGTGTCTGCAGCTGCAATTCAAGGAAGATTAACGGAGTGCAGTTGTGTGTATGTGGACGTATTGTGCTGTGTGCTGGTGATCAGTTGGTGTGAGTCGAGAACCCTCACGCAGCGAGAGTGGCCACTCTTCTTTACAAAGTGACGGTAACTTTTCACATTTTCTTTATTAACTTAATTTATTTGTTCGGTAATAAAATCCAATGTATATTCTCCAAGTATGATTCTAATTCGCTGTTAGTAATTTTTGTAACTACAAATAGCGCCTTTTTGGTGCTATCCAACCGTACCCCTAATGGATGCCCCCCCTTGCAAAAAGTTCTGCGGCCGCCCTTGGCTACAGCCTCAGTTAATGTCACCGATCCACAAAAAGAAAAAAAGAGAAGCCACAGTACAAAGCATACCACCCTCACTTTGATACTATCACAGCTAGAGAAATTCGTTTGGTCTGGTTCTGACATGCATGTTCTTTTTACCCTATGAAAAAAAAAAAAATTACATTTAAAAATAAATGCATTACATGTCCCAGATCTTAAAGCAACACCAGCACACACCACAGTAAGGAAGCAAAAGCAACATGAGAGCTGAGCCCTGATGTGCAAATAATTTGTCTGCTTACGAAAACGGAAGTGCGAAAGGTTGTGTTGCCCTACAGTTAAAGCAGTAAAGTCGCTTCACAAGTTCGTTGTGGCTCCACTACCATGAGAAGGGCGGTGCTGACTTTGATTCTGGCGATATCATACTGTCATAACTACTATTATTACTATTAGTGCCACTACTAAACCACTAGTGGAGGTGAGTAGGGCAGGGTGGTGAGTATGGCAAGCTGTCTTGTGCAGCTTTCTCCCCGTCCCTTCTCATGTTTTTCATGCCCCTTCCCACAATTTCTCAACAAAATTTTGAACACCTGGCTCCTAATAGCACCATACTGTAAAAAGTATAGGCAATGATAATTGGTTATTGCATTTCGGCAGTAGAAAATGGAAAGATAACGTCCCTCTCTTTACATATTCCGAACTCTGAAGTTATCCACTGTGAGATGAAAAAGGATAAGTGGTCGTGAACATTTTGTAACACAGATATGGAAAATTTTACACCAGTAAACAACACAACATTTAAAAACTGCAACTTTGAGGTGACTCGCAGAACAGCTCAAGGCTGTTAAGGGGGAACACTGCTCTTAAAACAACTTCTTTTAACTTTTAAGCAAACTCTGTGAAGCTTGTCAGTTTTGCTGCTTTTCCCCCAATGATATCAAATATGCCATTATTTTTTGAGTTGGTCAATTAGTTCCCAAGATAGATAATTGGTCATTTTTGGAGGAACAATAGACAAAACCGTGGTAATCATAAAACTACAATTTTTATATTTTCCAATACTACGAACCCTGGTGAATGTAAAATAGGACAAGCGGTTTTTTGATGCATCACTCGGAACTAATTTTACAGCTAATTAAACTTTGGTGTTTCAAATGGGATTTCAAAATGGTACAGCTTTATGGCCAACACTGTTTTGTCTATTGTTCCTCTAAAAATAACTAATTATCTTGGGAACTAATTCACCAACTGAAAAAATAATGGCGTATTTGAAATCAGTGGGAAAAAAGCAGCAAGACTGGCAAGCTTCAGAGAGTTTACTTAAAAATTAAAAGTCGTTGTTTTAAGAGCAGTATTCCCCCTTAAACAAGTCTTTTTGTCTTTTTTTCACAAGCGAGGTGAAGCTATTATAACCAGAATGAAACTGTAGCATCATGATGGTATGTAATAAAAGAAAAGCCATATAAATATTGAGAACAATACTTTGACACACCTCCTGAAGCTCATTGAAGAACCGGGTCCGTGTCTCTGGGTTATGAAGTAGAGACAGGGCATCTGCCCCCCTGGCAACCTTGGCACCTCCCTGGCTTGGCTGCTCCTCTGTAAGCGCACCATGATGTATACTATGTACACAAGCAGTGAAAAACAAGAAAACATGTCCAAGGTGCGAAAGTAAAAAACATTTCCCCAAATGGTTGTCATAGTGAACACAAGCGGCATGGCCTTCTGCAGCTTCTCAAATACACAATATTCTTGCATAGTTGAAACATGCCAAAAAGTGTGTGGCTGAATTGAACAGCCTATGCAATACAAAATTTATAAGAAGTGCATAAAGCCAGTGTAGACTTGATCATTTAAAATGAGTTGAAACGAAAAATTCAGAGTTTTCATAATCCCATAATTTCAACTGTCCTAATTAGCCCTTTTGAATCACTTTACCTCTGCTTCATTTGGACAAGTTTTGTGGCGCGACGAATTTGGAATCCCACACAATACTATCTTGATGGACATTTTCTTGATTCAGCAATATTTTCTTTTCTTATACTTTCTGAATATTATTCGAACCAGGCTCTGCTTTTTTAGGGCCACAACAACTTTTGCATTTTTTTAGGGGGAATTTAAATATCCACTCGGGCACTTCTTTATACTAGCTCGTACCCCCCCCCCCTTTCCTGGCTGCAAAAAGATGTCATCCAACGTTTTAAAGGGACAGAACCAGATTTTTGTCAAGTATATTTTCTATAGCTCACATGAAAGCCAGCATTTTATTTAGTGGGGTCCCCACAAGCATTTCATAAACAAATTGGCAGAAATAATTTTAATTTGGCACTAAACTTTCCAAAATCTCAATCGTAGTGTAGAAAACTGACGTAATATGTGTCCATGTCACGTGACCTGCAAACCTTGCAGCTACTGAAACGAATGAAATGTTTATTCACTTATTGAAAACTGTTAAGCACAAGTATTTGTGCAAGTTTGAATTGTATATCTATTTTTAAACATCTTTCTAAAAATTTAAGCGGCACTGCCTTCGCTTCTTGTTTTGGTGGGCTGTCCCTATTCGCACTCCTAGCTTGAATATTTTTTAAAATTGTCCTATCTTCTAGTCCGGATAACTTTTAATGAGACAGACAAGCAATTTTTGTGGAGTGCTTGTCGTCTAGCTCATATGAAAGCGAGCATTTCATATACTGGGGTAACCACAAGTAATTTTTAAATAAACAGGCAGGAATAATTTTAAGTTTGCACTAAAATTTCTGAGGTCTGAAAGGTAGCGCCATGTGGCATGTAAACGTCGATTTCAACACATGATTAAAAGCACGAAGGATTATGAAAAGTTGCATATTACTCTTGTTTTAGCCTAGAACAAGTTTTTAAATGCCTCTTCTAATCTCGCGTGCAGTTAAAAAAATGTTACCACATGGCAGTCATGTTTGCCAGCTTTCTTTTTGGCAGGACACGTATGGCTGGTAGACCCGTAAATACCCATTTCAAAAGTTCTAGGGCGCTATCAGCAAAACCGTTTCCGATTAGGGTGTTTTATGCGATGCCCTTTCATTTGGCATAACGAAAATATACTCGACAAAAATCGGTTGTCAGTCCCTTTAAGCAGATGCATGGCCCACTTGTTCCTGTGTCTCAACTTTTGTGCCGTCTGTTTTCAGAACCCCTATTTATTAAGAGTCAAATAAATGAGAGTCAAAGGTACTTCAACAATGGCAATCGACTGGAGGCACCGTTCGTGCCTTCCCAGCTCACCAACCACCTTCGGCGCAGCGCCATCAGCAGCAGTGCCATCTGCTTCAACACTGATGTCCCAGGAGATGGCAGAGTCATCTCCAAGCACTTCGATGGCTTCTTCACCATCACCATGTCCCACCTGAGTGAAATGCGTCACAAGTCGTCGGTCATGCTAAGCCAACAAATGGGAAAAAATGGCTGGGAAGAGAGAAAGAAATACGTACGTGCACGAAATCTCCATTTGGGGAAGTGGCACTGGAATCGCAGCTTCCGTTGCCCAAGTCGAAGTCTCCAAAGTCGATCTGTCAAGAGACAGGTGCTTTTGTTCACATTCGGTGCTAGAAAGCACGCAAAGGAACTCGGGACAAATTTGTGAACACGTTTAGAGACTGCGATGACAACACACATTCCTGTTTTATTAGAAAGAACTAGCATTTGATAACTCACTCAAGTCCGTTCCAGCCCCAAAGGACGGTGTTCACACCAAAAACTTTTGAATTTCCTACCAAACAACGTCAGAAAAGTGGCACCATTTGTAGAGGTACCGAAAATGCAGTAATCAGCATGTAAATTCCACACTACCAGTCAAACGGTGTAATCAAATGGAACGGGGCGCACCACTACACTCACACAATCATGTTTTGTTGGCAGCTTCTTTCGCAGGTGCCTGCCAATCGCACAAAATAGCCCCTGTGATGTCACAGGAGGAGCGAGAGAAAACGGATAGTGAGTTTCTCCTCTCGCATCTGTTTCCACTGTTGAAATGTTTGAAATTAGCTCCGTTAGTTGAAATGTTTAAGGCTATGTTAAAATTGGCATGGCTATTGTCCTAATGTAGCAATCTTTTCACTGAACAAAACTTGTATTCGTTTTTACGGTCCTTTTACGGAAACCACGGAGATAAAGCAAGACTTTTTTTGGATTGAAAGGTTGGGCAGCTCTTACATCACATCACAACAGTTTTGTGTGATGGGAAGCATTGCTACAATCCCCGAAAAATATTTGTGCTTAAAGGAGTACTGACACCAATTTTCGGCATTAATATTATTGCACAGTTCGCTTCCTTTGCTCAACAGAATACACTGGCTGAAATATGAGCGGCCTGCAACGCGAAGAACATACTTTAAATGAATCTCATTTATTGCGCCGACGGAACAGCATGCATAGCGGCACTCAGAAAATGGACATCAGCGTGACATCATCCCATGGCAGCCAAAAGAAGCGTGACATCATCCCATGGCAGCCAAACTCGTGACGTCACTTCACGCGCGCAGCCCCGCGAGCGGCGACTAGGCGCCGGCGCATTCACAAACGGGTGTATGTAGCCAGAGCTACAGGCATAACCGCTGCCTAGAAAGGCACTGTTGGCAAAAATAAAGTTCCACACACGGGAACGGAAGCAATAATATAGCCCGGAATCACTATAGAAGTTGCCCTCAGGACTTTTATTGAAAGCGGTCATAGAATTTCCACTGCAATGGTAGGCCTAGCACCTTCAGGCAGCTCAGCCGTTCAGCTCCGGCGGCGGCGCGGTCAAAACAACACCCCCACCAGCCTCCGCAGTGTTTTGGCGTCTGCACAAAACGGTGAGGTCATGCCGGGATTCTGTCATATGCGCCTTCCGGGATGAAAGTGCAGGAATTTGAAACAAACGATTTTCAGGCTATTCAATGTAATTATAATTATCGCGCGCTGAAGTCTTTAAAGTGCTGTGTCAGGTTTGCCAGACCATTAAGCATCGATGAAAGCAATAAAAATGGATCATGAAATTTTCGTGTCAGTACTCCTTTAATTAAAGGATCATGTGTCATCCCAGCCTGTCTCGTTTTACACCTTTTGTCCGTCTTCATTGTAGCACTGTTCGAGTATGCATTAACACACAGCTTACTTGACTATGGTTTGCATTAAAGTTGCTATGAGTGTTATTGTGATGATCTGACATTTCCAATGGAGCAAAGCTGTACTGATTGCTTTGGTGGTCCCTTTAATTAAAGTCGCATGACAACTCTTGCACAGATAGCACACAGCAAGAGGTGCAGTAAACTGTCAAGTTATGATGAAACAGACCCCGCTACTAAATCTCGCTCTTATTTTCCACAACCTTCTCCCTTTTGTACACCGCTCCTTTTTCATTCATCATGCTATTACTCAGGCTACCCTATATCCAACCCCAGCTAACCAAGCTAATGATCCAGCTGCTGCCCACACCAAAAACCACACGCATAGACTATAAAAAAGTTTAAGCGATGACTACCTGGTCTTCGCCATTCCCATTGTCAAGATCCACGGGAAGAACTGGTCGGCTCTCTTCCACCACTTCCGGCGGTTCCCCGTGGCGCCACTCATACGTCGTCGTGTTCCCATGCGAGATGAGGAACTGTGTCAGGGGCAGGGCCTTGCTGGTGTCCACTTTGCTGCACAGAAGAAAAGCACTTAACTCGTGAGTGCCCAGTACTGTTCCCCAACTGCCCACAGGAACCAAATACATGTATGCCTGGCAGGCAGATACAAGACATAAAACAGTATGTACCCTTGACTGCACGTAGTGTTGCCGCACATACCTTGGCTGCTAAGGTGCAGTCACGGTGGGACACAGAACAAGAAGACTTGCTCAAATGAAAACAAATGTACCCTATGCATTTGTAGAGTGTGCGCGTTAGGACACCAGTGACATTTTATTCCAAAATTTTATACACGCCAAGCATAAATGTGTCCATACGTATGTTACTACAGATTGCAGCATTTATGTTACTACATATGTTACTACACATTGCAGCACTACACAGCATTTGTATTTTATAAATATGGTCGAAGCAGTTCAAAACTGCGCTTTCCATTCCATTTCCCGCAACTACGATTACGGTTCCAGTGTAGCGCAACTTAAAAAGGATGATTCACTTCAACCCTTGGTCACTCATCGCAACGCCTCTCTTTTATGCCTCTTTCACAAATACGTACACAGCACCAAAATAACTAGACTACCCATTCAACGACCCCCCTATTTAGCAAAATTCTGCAACCAACTCAGTTTCTCGTGAATATATGGGAAAACAAATTATTTTAATGCATCCACATTGCCCAGTGCAATCAGGCTGCGGAATGACCTTCCTGATAACATAGCATCTGACACTAATCTAGATTCGTCCCGTCGAAAGTTACTGTTACATTTATCTTGATAGTTTCATATTTCAATGGTCTGTTTTTGTTTTTGTATATGTGTGGCACATGCAATACGCCGTGAACTTTTTAAAACCACTTTTAGCACTCTGGTTTTTTGTCGCTTTGAATTCTTTTCTTGTATTATCAACATGCTTTTGCTCAAAAGTTATGGCACCTCTGTTCTTGATATCCTTACTATTTTGTTCATAAATTCTAGCCAATTTTTATTACGCATCCTGTATTGTTTGTAAACTGCATTCTACTCTGTTTTTAATGTTTTTTGATACAATATGCTGATTTATGTATTTTGTTTTGCAACACGGTTCCTGGTTGTTAGTACTTCTTACGCCTTACTTATGTACCTTTGAGACAAACAAGCCCTTTTTCTTACTCAATGCCCTACACAAGGGCCTGTAAGGTACTCGTAAATAAACAAATAAATAAATAAATAAATACATAAAGTGTATAAAGAAAAATAGAAACATGTTCAGGCTATGTCTGGTGGCACTGGTGCTGCCATGATATTGCCGCGAACCATACATTGGGTTTGTTTATTTGTGTTTTGCTTGTACCGCCCGGCTGCGCCGGTCTGTGTTATCTTTGCGCCAAGGGAAGCGCGTGTTCCATTCTTTCTTTCTGTGCCGCATGTGTTATCTGTTCTGATAGGGAGAGCATTCCGATCTAACGTGAACATCCCGGAATAATCTTCTTGCATCTACAATGTTCTCGATGCGAATCGACGGTTCCAGAACCACGCGCGCCGAAAGATAAAAAGCCTGCAGAGGAGACGCCGGGGCATTCGATTCTGCGACGCTCGCCAACGCACGTACGTCACTTTGTTGACCACTGCTTCGCCGTCTCTGTATTCTTTTCAGTTGTTAGGGGAGCACAAGTTCGCTCCAATAAACTTGTTTCTTTTCCAAACAACTGCTTCGTCCTTGGCTACGTGACATCTGGTGGAGGTGCTGGGTATGAAGGGTGCGTACCCCGCACCTCCACCAGATGTCACGTAGCCAAGGACGAAGCAGTTGTTTGGAAAAGAAACAAGTTTATTGGAGCGAACTTGTGCTCCCCTAACAACTGAAAAGAATACAGAGACGGCGAAGCATATAGACGGCGAAGTGATATAGGCTTGGGTGCCGTCCTTGTCCAAAAACAAAGCGGGTGCGAAAACGTAATCGCCTATGCCAGCCGTGGTCTGTCGAAGGAGGAGAAAAACTACTCTGCCTCCGAAAAAGAGTGCCTGGCTATTATATGGGCCATTTCAAAATTTCGCCCATACGTGTATGGCAGACCGTTCAAGGTTGTAACAGACCACCATGCGCTGTGTTGGCTCGCCAATTTGAAGGACCCCTCTGGCCGTCTTGGGCGGTGGAGTTTGCGCCTGCAAGAGTTCGACATTACAATCGTCTACAAATCCGGCAGGAAACACTCCGACGCCGACTGCCTGTCCCGCGCCCCTGTCGACCCACCACCACAAGACTCCGATGAAGACAGTGCGTTCTTCGGGGTTGTTACGGAGAGCGACCTAGCCGCCCAGCAGCGTGCCGACCCCGACTTGCGAGTAATGATTGACTACCTCGAAGGACGAAACGTCGCCGTGCCTAGAGCGTTCAAGCGTAACTTACCAGCATTCAGCCTCAGAAACTCCGTCCTCGTGAAGAAGAATTTCAGCCCCGGAACAAGAACGAATTATCTACTTGTCATCCCCGCAGACCTTCGTGACGAAATTTTGGAAGCGTCCCACGACGACCCGTCTTCCGGACATCTCGGCACAGCTCGCACTATTGCAAAAATTAAGGCGAAGTACTTCTGGCCCCGCCTTACATCCGACGTCACCCACTACGTTCGGAGTTGCCGGGACTGCCAGCGACGAAAAACGCCGCCGACAAGACGCGCCGGACTTCTACAACCGATCGCCGTCCCGCGGAGGCCCTTTCAACAAATTGGAATGGACCTTCTAGGCCCGTTCCCGACGTCACGATCGGAGAACAAGTGGATTGTCGTAGCGACAGACTACATGACGCGCTACGCAGAGACCGCCGCTCTTCCGCGGGGGACTGCACAAGAAGTCGCCAAGTTCTTTATAAACCAAGTTGTGCTGCGACATGGAGCCCCTGAAGTCCTAATCACGGACCGCGGAACGGCCTTTACCGCGGAGCTGATGCAAGGAATCTTACGCTACAGCAACACGGATCACCGAAGAACGACGGCGTACCACCCCCAAACGAACGGACTAACAGAACGCCTGAACAAGACAATTGCGGATATGCTGTCCATGTACGTCGACGTTGAACATAAGAATTGGGACGAAGTCCTCCCGTATGTCACGTTTGCGTACAATACAGCGACGCAGGAAACTACGCAGATGACACCGTTCGAGCTTGTCTACGGAAGACGACCGACTACGATGCTCGACGCCATGCTTCCGCATGTAGAAGACGACGACCTCAACGCCGACGTCCAAGGATACCTTCAACGTGCGGAGGAGGCCTGCCAGCTCGCTCGAGTTCGTATAAGGGACCAGCAGCTGGTGGATGCCGGCCGCTACAACCTCCGACGCCGAGACGCCGAGTACCAACCAGGGGATCGTGTGTGGGTTTGGACTCCCATCCGACGACGCGGACTGAGCGAGAAACTTCTGCGACGGTATTTCGGACCCTACCAGATTCTGCGACGTGTTGGCCAACTTACCTACGAAGTCATCCCCGATGGTGACTCCGGCACATCACGACGACGTACGCGGCCCGAAGTCGTCCACGTGGTTCGCTTAAAACCTTTCTACGAACGATGACGAACTTTTATTTTCATTTTCGGACTGTCGCTTATGTTAGCATCGGGTCGATGCACTCTTAGAGGGGGGGGTAATGCCGCGAACCATACATTGGGTTTGTTTATTTGTGTTTTGCTTGTACCGCCCGGCTGCGCCGGTCTGTGTTATCTCTGCGCCAAGGGAAGCGCGTGTTCCATTCTTTCTTTCTGTGCCGCATGTGTTATCTGTTCTGATAGGGAGAGCATTCCGATCTAACGTGAACATCCCGGAATAATCTTCTTGCATCTACAATGTTCTCGATGCGAATCGACGGTTCCAGAACCACGCGCGCCGAAAGATAAAAAGCCTGCAGAGGAGACGCCGGGGCATTCGATTCTGCGACGCTCGCCGACGCACGTACGTCACTTTGTTGACCACTGCTTCGCCGTCTCTGTATTCTTTTCAGTTGTTAGGGGAGCACAAGTTCGCTCCAATAAACTTGTTTCTTTTCCAAACAACTGCTTCGTCCTTGGCTACGTGACAATATTATGCCTGGAGAAGTGGGGAGCTTTCTGCATTTGCTCCTAAAACATACATATGCACGTTTACAATTCTGGACGTATTTATTTATTTACAAAGCACTGCAGGCACGAAGCCCAAGCGTCAGTGGTGAAGGAATGTGCTTGACAATGAGAAAAAGACACACATGAAGGGCATGTAGAGGGCTCTGACACCCTCACACCTTCTTTCCATCTACCTACACACTCACCCCTCAATCCTCTCACAAATGGCAACCTGCACATGATGGTTGCCATTTGGACCCTTTGTGGCAACTTCTGCAAACCCAAGTACACGAAGAGGCAATTTCTTTACCTTTTGTTTACCCTGATAGGCACAAACCCCCCAGCAAGTGTCTCACCTTGAAGCCAGGGTGAAGCCGAGAAACAGCCTGTACAGGTCAACAGCCGGCTGAACTTTGCGCAGTGCCTCTACGGCCCCTCCAAACAGGCCAGGAAGCTCATCCAGCAAAGAGAGAAGTTCCTTTTTGACAAACTCGCCCTGAAAGGAACATGGGGCCAATTTTTCAAGTCACAGCTTGTTTTTTTCTTTAGCAGTAACATCTTGTGGCTCCTTGTTGCCACAGCCAGTGCAAATGTACTGACGAATGAACTATACGCTTAATGTGCTTGTGTCTTTTTGAAAAGACATGTTAACTTTTTGCGACATGGTGTGTACAATTGTACACGCGACTGTTAAGAAAATTTTTGTGAGTGACAATCATCATCATCCTCACTGGAACCGCTGAGCCAGCATTTGCTTTTCAAATTGGAAATGCGAATGCTGGCTGGCTCAGCGGTTTAAGTGGGGTTCGAGAACACCTTCTGAGTGGTTCAAGAACATCTACTTGACTTGCCATATGCTCCACACATATGGTGTTCTTGGTTTTACGTTTTTATCTAGTTAAAACGTTTATTAAAGCAAAACTGAAGCTGTACCTTAATATATAAGGGCTACAGATCACACTAATATGTACACGATTTCTATTGTAGCAATGCTTAGGAAACGGTGGTCACGTTTACGATTAGGACACGACCTAATTTATTAACTACTTATGAGATGGAGTTGTTAATGGTTTTTAAGTGAAATTTTGGTTATCAAAAACATGCACAGGCAGTTTCAAATTTTCCTAACGGCTACATCCTAATGCGTGTCACAAAGGATTAACTTAGCAGTGACCTAACAAGCAGTAAAACTTTAAATCAGTATGCGAATGTCACATGAAATACAAAGCAGTGTAAACAAACACCTTACCAAAAATTACAATCTATTTGTAAATTCATAGCAAGGCATAGGGTAGAAGGTCCTCGCAACGCTTTCTTGGCATTTTTTTTTTAATCCTAAATGTGTTGTACCCAATATGCCACCAGACAAAATGCAAATGGCTTCAATTCAGGCTTGCATTTATTTATCTGTTCAGAAAAATAATTTAAATTTCCTTTCCCCTCATTTGTGCAAGTACAAAGTGGATAATGCACCTATGGCAAGCTTGAAAAAAATTGGTTCATCATACTTCTCACTCACTTGCCCTAACACATCCCAGATATACAGTAGACTCTTGTCAAGATGAACTCAGTTAAGACAAAGTCAGTTCATACGAATTTCATGGTTAAAACGATAACACTTTTGCTCTCTTGTAATGTGCACAATGTAAAAAACCTCCGCTTAAATTAAGACGAATTACTGATAATACAAACAAATTTTCACAGTTCCTTCGAGTTTGTTTTAATGGGAGAGTACTGTATAACATTTAATGTTTTTTTTTACTGTTTTAATACTTCGAAAATCTTCTTTACACTTGTACGCTACGTATCTTGTTTCTTCCCTGTGAAAAAAAAACAACTGATATCCTTGAAATCCCCTCATTGTGGCAATGAGCATCTCTCACTGAGCAATACTGGATTTGAATTTCTTGCAAAACAAAGCAGGCAAGTATTCCGGTAACACCGCAAAGCACATATTTCAGGACCGATCATTGTTAGCAGTCAGCGTGAACAGAGTCTGGATATCAATACCTTAATGCCTAGTTGCTTGCACTCTTGCTGGTACCTGTCCCTGAGCTCCTGGGCATGCTTCGCATAATCAGCCTCTTTCTTCACCGCCTCCTGGCAAGAACCCAACAAGGAAAGAAGACAGCAGTAAGCATTTGGCACCCACAACAACACGTCTCTTTTCACCTAGACTGTCATAAGCTGGAATTACCTCCTGGATCTGTTGACACTTTGTGATTTGTCGCTTCATAGCGGGAACCTCGTAATTGACTGTTCGTATGAGCATCTGGGCAGCTTCCGCTGTGAAAGCATAAAAAAAGGCAGTAAAACCCACTTTTCGAGATCGATGTACGGGTGCTAGAAAAAGTGCTTATGTATTAGTTTGTAAGTAAGCGGAGGAAACAAACAAAGCTTTTCGCCTCACCAAGGTAGACACTGTCTTTTTCATAAAGCCGAAGTATTTCCAGCCAATCCTTCATACGCTGAGAGGAGTACCGTCCAAACAGGTTCTTGGTGCTGGCTTCGGTGTCCTTTAAAATCTCTACAATCCTCTGGCAGTGAAAGTAGTGGATATCTGGGAACCAAATGAACAACACGTTTATCTGTTTCTGTTGTTGTTGTTACAGCATTGACAAGCATTCACTTCAAAGTGCTTCCATAAGAATTGTGCGAAAGTTCTCACATGTTCCCGCAAGGAGGTTCGTGATCTCTTCAACTTCTGGCATATCTTGAATGGCAGCATTTATCTTCTCGCGAACAACAAGCGCCTTATCCTGCCAGTCCTTGTTGCAGTGACGTCTGCTTATCAACCAGTCTGGGAAAGAAACGGGAAACGGGTACATTTTCAACAACTGTGCGGCCTGACGTGATCTGCGCCGAGGTGATGGTAGCATGACGCATTTGTAACATTAACTCGGAATTTGATGCAAGTGCTTCACAAAGCGTACTACACTGAACATACGGCCATAACAATGTCCGCACGAACTGTCAAAACTGCAGCAACAATTAAATGTTGTATGCTGACATTCTGTGAGCCGCTTCCAAGCATTTTGGAAGCACGACCAAGCCAAATAGTTTTATGACAGTTTAAGTTTAATTTATCCTTTAACGATTTCATAATTTAGTTGTTAGTACTTACCCAGCAACTTGTTGGTCTGAATGTCGATAGGAATCAAGTTTTCGCCCTGCACAAATAGAGTAACTTAGCATGAAAAATAAGAACGAAGCAAACAAAAAAAGACGCTGGGCTTCCATAAACATTGCACTAGAGATAAAAACATAGTATACGAGTATTTTATTTCCTTGCAACTAATAAATGATGAGCACGCGCTTCTTGTTTCGTGAATCAACCCAGCTAGCAGACTACAAAAGCTGTAACAGTAAAACTGCGCGTTGTAAAGCTAAAGTCACAATATAAAAAAGTGCTAATCAATAGCATGCACAGAAGTATGAACTTGCGGTATACTACCTGCATGCTGATGCGTTGTTTTAACGAAAATAAGCTGTAGCATATGACACGATTTCACTTTCCGCACAGCAAGCGAACACGCAAACAGATCGGCCGCGCACCACACAGTTGATTAGGCCTGGCAATCAGACGTAAACAAAATTAAAGAGGACGCTGTAAGCCAGTCAAAAATACACTCGCGAGGTTTTTCATAAGTAAATTACAGTAGTATTAGCTCTATGGTAAATTATATTTTGTCTGTAACTTTGCTACATAATAAAAAGTTTAAGTAAACCTGATGTTTTGTCGTTGGCCTAAACCCCTAACTTTACACGAAGAAACATCAGACAGCAGCAGACGACGTTTCGGGCATGGTTCTATAAACGTTGGTTTCGGGTACAGTGCTCTAGTGCGCTTTTACGTCTAGAACACTGCCGAGAACGAGAGAATGATTTCCGCCAAGCTACGTGCCGCAACACCTCACGACCCAAGACCACTGCCAAGAGGACTACAAGAAAAGAGCCGGGGCTACTCGTACGGAAGACGTGCTCGCGAAGTGGCGGCATACGTCCCCATCGCTCAAGACACCCCCGAGAACCACACAGAGACCATCATTGTGACTAGCTGCTCCTCATGTCACTCGCCGACGATGTTCACAATGCACTACACACTGCACATGACACTGTAGAATTCGTATCTTCCGCTGAACATCGACTCTTCAGGCGTGGGAATCGCCTCCTTTGGGCTGGGCGCTCCCAAAATAGTCTGCGTGATACACAAGAGAATGTAGACGTCTTCTCCTCCTTTACCACCTACCCCAACCCTGACTAAACATTGAGTCCCCCACTTCTAAATGAAATAGTAAATGGCTGCAGTATTCACAGCGAAGCTGTTTAGCAAATAATTTTTTGTGTCCGCAGTTAAAAAGTAGCCGAGAGCGCGCACGTGAGCGCAGGCGTCTGATCTGTTAGCCTTTATTATTACGGGTATGTTTTCTCAAATTCAACGGCAACTTTCAATTTTTAACCACTTCTTCCTTCTAATCTGGATGCGGATATCTACTTTTAGGTTGTAAGCGGGCAAATTAGCCCCCTTGCTCGATTCCTGGCCGATCCCCCCCCCCCGTGGGTATGCGCCATGAGACGTGCCATGGAACAGCGGCGGCCGAAAATGCTGAGTGCTCGTGGGTGCGTGGCACTGCGTGCCTCGCGACGACCGCTGCAGTTTAAAGTCAAGCCAAGCATACCCACTTAGGGAGATTGGCCGAGATTGCGGCCACCACCTCGCAGTTTAAAAAAAAAAAAAAACAAGAAAATGCAGAGCGCTCGTGGCTGTGTGCCTCGCGGCGACCGCTCAGCGTCGCCGGCGCACGTTTGTCAACCCAAGCAGGGAGATATTGGCCAAAAAATCTCCAGCGTTCATCATAATCGTGGCAACACTTGCTTAGAAGGTAAAGATCTCCAGTGTTCGCCGTGATCATGGCAACACTTGCTCGGACTGAGAAATACACGTCATAGCGTACGCCCCTCCAAGGTGGCATCGAATGATTAACACTTCCAAAACCAAAAAAAAAAAAAAAAAAACGCCCGCATCTTCCAACGGGGGGAACTCGAGTAAATGCGTCGCAGAGTGGTGGGGGTATCGCGTGAACGTAGCGTAATTGGGTATGGTTTGGGAATGCTTAATTGTTATTTCGTCTTTATTATTCTTATTTATTGAATGAAGGAGAAGCGAAGGCAAGGAGTGTAAAGTTAAAGTTTGTCTTTATTGCTTGGTGCCGTCAAGCAAAGCGTCAAGACAAGCGAATTCCAAGCAAAGACGCCCTTGACTGAATTCCGAACGCGCGCTCCGCCGCTTATATACACACCGCCCGCATTCGAGGGAGAGGAGTACGGGCGAAAGACGCGCATGCGCACACTTCCGTACACAAGCGCGCGAACTTTCCACGCACCCACCACGCCGTTATCACGTGTACACGCCCTGCCGCCGTTACTGTTGAGCGCGACGCAGCGCACGGGTAGCTACGACGCATGCGCGCACAGACGCGCTCCCCCCGCACCGCCGCAGCTGTTGTTGAGAGCGACGGAGCGCACGGGGTACAAGCGCTCCTCCCGCACCGCCGCACCTGTTGTTGAGCGAGGAGGGTACGGGGGAGAGACGCGCACCTGCGCCTCGACGCGCAGTGAGCGTGTGGACGGCGCCGACATCGACGAGTGACATCGCGAGCCTAAGAAATGCTCCGCATTAAAAAAAAACAACGAAAGAAGCTCACACTTTAAGCAACAATTATAGAGTAAAGGGCGTTGCAGCAGCGAAGAAGCAAATCGGCTGCAACCGTGGACTTAAACCTTCAGGATGAGAAGGTTGCGTACAGCTTAGATACCTTCAAGTTGTACATGTTAAGTGTGAGCTTCCTTCATTTTTTTTCTGCCAACGCCACCATGACCCTCAAGCTTACACAGCTCTGCTGTTGAACGTTGTGGGCTTTTTTTAAAAATTCAGCGCAGTCCACTGGTTGTCCTAGTAGAACACTACTCCTTGCGCATGCTGCTTAGGTACACAAGCATGTGCTAAAAAATGCTTAAGCGCTGCTCATGAGAAAAGTTGGGAATCAGTAGGGGTCCTGATCAGGCCCTTATGTGGTGTGCCCGATTTCCACAGTACTTCTGGTAGCATAGTGTGGGAACGAGTTGATTTAATCCTACGTTACAAGAATCTGTGCCAGTTTGAAGCTTGTTCGTGATGTGCTTTCCTGCCATTTCAATGTGCCGTCAGAGGGTAAGGTATTCCTACCTAGCCAATTATATTGAACTATTTCCTCAGGTTAGATTAGAGAAAGTTGCGAGGAGGCAAAGTCGGAGGCAAAGTCATCCTTCTCAACTGTTGAAAGTGAAGGGTGGGAGTGTTTAGAGTTGGGGTTAAAGGTGTCAGGGCCACTGCATAAATTTGTAGAGCAGAATCGCGAGTCAATGTAGTTTATTGCCGATAGATGAGTGCTGGGTAGGCAGCAGGGAGTGAAGCAGACGTCCCAGCTCAGTAGGTTTCCGGTTTACAACTACCATGAGCCAGATACGGGCAAGGATAATTTGTAGTTTGCGTAGACAAGGGGGGGGGGGGGGGGGGGCAGGTTTTGGAGGCAAAACTTTCCTGGCAACGGAACTACAGACTGATGCAGAACAGGAACCAAGGAGTCTACTCGCATCAGGTGTCCCACAAGATCACTATTGGAAAATATCCTCTGCATTTGTTGAGCATGTAGACAATCTATGCACAACTGCTTCCACTGCAAATATTAAAAACTCGTTTAAGAAAACACAAGAGGGCTTTCAACTTCCTTTTATTCAGTGAGCGGGCATGTACAGATGACCTGCACTACGGGCAGTCCCCTCCACAACGAAGGCCTGGTTGCAAGCCAACAGCTGTCTCTAAGTGCACAGTTCAAAAGAAAAAAAAAAAAAAGCTGAACGGGGCTTCTTCTCATGGCAGTGGCTTAGAAGGCGAACAGCAACAGGAAGGCCATCATGAGACAGAAGAGACCCATGGCCTCGGACAGGGCGAAGCCCAAGATGGCATAAGAGAAGAGCTGTTGCTTCAGAGATGGGTTCCGGGCGTAGCCAATGATCAAGCTGCCGAACACACTGCCAATACCAGCACCTGGAAGTAAAAAGAACAAACTGCTCAAGAAGATGCCAAAGGCTTGAATGTTTTCACTCTGAAATATGGTGCCTTTTGCACCATTAGGCTTTTTCTCAACTGAGGCTTTCCTCAGTGAAATAAAAGGGAGTGCCTGCTTTAACATTCTAAGGATTTCCTGCTTCAGTGATCTTGTGTTGCCATTTTTTTCAGAAAAACATTTGACATAGTTCCTTTTCACAATTGAATCTGTTAAGTTCCAAATTGAATAAAAGGGAGTGCCTGCTTTAACATTCTAAGGATTTCCTGCTTCAGTGATCTTGTGTTGCCATTTTTTTCAGAAAAACATTTGACAGTTCCTTTTCACAACTGAATCTGTTAAGTTCCAAATTGTAGTGCAGCAAGGTGTAAAAGGCAGCAATTGGAAGTTCCAGACTACAGAACAGAAAACACTTGCCTTCCAAATGCAAATACTCCCATTCCACCATGCAGTGTATGCATACACGTATTTAAAAAATAATCGAGCAGATCTGTACTTTAAATGCAATGGATTGCTGCACACACTTGACTTTACTGGAAGTACAGCTTAGTGATGCACTTAAAGCTTGCAGGCACGACAACCAGACCAGTGTTGCAGAGAAAATTGGCAGATGATTACACTGCTTGCGTGTAATGTAAATTTTGATGTATGGCTTCAAACCAACCTGAAACCAAAAGTAGCCACAATGAACAATTTGTCATCGGAACTTCGAGCCTGACAAATATCCAGAATTTTGTAACAACCACTTCATGAGTATTCAATCGAAAGAACACTGCAAGGCTTCGTTAGGTACTAGTGTATCACCTTAAATGCGTCCAATGCTGCCAAATGTGGGCCAAGCAATGCTGACATGCATGAACCACGACACTAAAAGCCGTAGTTTTGATATAGGGGTTTAATGTGCCAAAACTACACAGGTTATGAGGCGCACCGTAAAGGGCTCCGGATTGATTTTAACCACCTGGGGATCTTTAACGCGAGCTGAAATCTCGAACACACAGACGTTTTCGCTTTTGATCTCCACCAGAAAAGCAGCCACCGCGGCTGGGAATCAAACCTGCGCCCTCGGGCTCAGCAGCAAAACGAGTCTTGAAGCCTTCCCTATCTATACTTTGTATAGCACGCGTTTCTGTTCATCGATGGCCCAACGAAGAGCTTAAACAGTTCTGCTGTTAAAACTAAAGTCAACCCAAACCTGCCTAGCTACTTCTAGGATAGACATTAAAGAAATTCCGGTTTGCAGGTGGACCATTAGCACAACCACATCAATGCCCCAGACAACCTACCAGAGCCTGCGACACCAACAGTGGCAGCCCCGGCACCAATAAACTTGGCGGCAGAGTCGATGTCCCGCTGCACAGCACTGGTCTGGAAGCTCCGCACAGCCTGCAAGGCGAGGAAAGGTTCCACCCAGCTTACACTCCCTGCAACTCTAACACAAGACAGTAACAACCATACACAACCAAAAAAGGGACAAAGTTAGCCAACAAAAAGAAATCAAAGCCCATAGTAATAACTAAACCCACACCACACTCTCACCCTGATCAAGTTTAGGGGGCATGGAGAATATATACAATATTAAAAAAAAAAAAAAAAAAAAAAGTTTTAAAGGAGCCATAAAGAGAAAACACAAGTTTGTTTCATTCAAAAGATTGCCTGTTAGAATCATACTGACACAACTTTTAACGTAAACTTCGCTCAAATAAGCAACATAATTAGGAAAGGAATGGCCATGCGACCCACTTGCTCATTTTGAGCAACAGAACCTATGATGTCACACATGACAGCTCGGAGGGCGGAAAAAGCAAACGTAAATTAGGCAGAGCTTATAAGCTTGCCGAATGAGCTATTTGCGCTTAAATTTAGGGCACATTTTCTTAAAAGCCGTAAGAATGGTGGAGCGAACATTGTAAGTTACGAAGGCCCATGTAAACATAGAAGTAGCGATGCGTATTGCTGTTGGTACTGCGCGCACTATGCTTGTTTAGCTGCACAGAACTGCGGGGCTTTGGGGTTGTCTCAGATTGATTGATTGATTGGCGCAACGGTGTTTTACGCAACCATATTTGTTGAGCGAGCACTATGTTTCACGAAATGATCTCCCGGAACAATAACAAGCCAGATTTAAATACAATCAAAACGTTTTGCCACAGTATGGTGGCGCCATCTAGGTGCTGTAACGCAAACAAACGCGCAACTGCCTCGCTGCAAGGATGCCAGCACTGCCGTACAGGGTGGAGACACCCTTTGAACGGTCCCGTGCGGCTGCAATTGTGTCAACGTGCTATACGTGTTCTTTTCGTTTTCCACGAGACCCAGCAACGCTAAACTGATAAGATGATTCAAACTTCGCCAGTTAACCGCGTTGCGGTGATAAGTGTTGCATGGTTTTGATACAATGACTTACTTCGGCCACGAGCGAGCGAACCAAAATGGTGGCGCCAGCATATACGCGTCTCCACCCTGACGGCATTTGCGTGAATCAAGGGACCCTAAGCTGCAGAGCGGTCGGTTCCTGTGATGTCATTGCAGACCACAAAAACACATGATTGAGCAGAAAAATCAATTTTAACCTAAATTGATTAATTTCTCGGTGAAGAAAGCATAGTTTGCATTTGGACAACCACTGGAGGCACTATATAACACTAAATCTTTCGAACCACACAAACTTGTATTTTGTTTTCATGGCTCCTTTAACTATTCGCTGAGCTTAAACTCTTGTGCTCGAGGTACTTGAGCTCCCTGCCAGCAGACCAACAGCACCCACAGGCCAAAAAATAAGTTGCTGCAAAGCCCCATGAGGAACTAAAGCACTATGAATGGCTGTTCTGTGCCCATCAGACTTATCCCATAAAAATCTGCAACAGAATTTCCAAAAAGGATGCAACTGATGCCACACTGAGGCCATCCCTAGCTTGAAACATGTACACCTAAGAGAACTCAGGGCATGCGGAAATGAAAAGCTTACAAGAACCATGACAAGCTGTTGAGTGATACCATAAGAACCATCCCGGGGAGGTTCCAATTGCACCCACTCCCTTCGCTTAAGAGGGGTGGTTTAACGCACAGTGGAGGATTCCGAATTAGTTTTGACGAACAGGGAGCCTTGAGCAGCACACGGGCGTTAAGGCCTTAGCCCCCCAAGCCACCACGGCAGGTGCTTTACTCGCCTCTTCGGTCTCCTACAGTGGCTAGGGCGCTACCACCCCCCTCCTGTAGCTGTGATTAACAGCTTTACTTCCTCCACAATTCTTGCAGTGCAGATAGATAAGCATTTCTTTCCTCCACGACCAGAGCAAGGACGAGAATTTCACCAATGGAGCAGACTAGGCATAGTAAACTACCACGTTAAAGGGACACTGAAGTGATATGTAAACATTGCGGGATTACTAGCGCAAATTGTAGTCCGGAGTCCCCAGGCCATGTTTCGACCACTCTAGGCGCGTTTACGCGATTTTATTTAGTAGAAAAACTAATTCGAAAATGCTGTCCTCTCTTTACGCTCGCCCATTTTCTGTGGCGTTTTCGTGTGACGTCAGGAGGGGATGAGCTGGCAATTGGTTGCGCCACGCCTGCGCTACTGCACGGCTCCCCGGCCGACAGAGTCAGTCGGCCCAGCGTTTCGTCCGCCGGCTGCCGGCGGGTCGTCGCAATCAAGGAGGTTAAAAAAAAATTTCTTGGTCGCAATTCGTTCGCTTACTTGAAACGAAGCCAGGACACGTTTGTGAATGGAAGAATGTGCCTTTCTTAACTTCGTTTGTACACTGTATCTAGCTCCAAGTCAAGGTCGCTTCACACAAGCGCACATGCGACGCTTCGCTGACTGGTACGCAGTAGGAAAATATAAGGCCTCTTGAAGGCGGGAGAAGAGTCAGCGAAGTCAATATAGGTACTAAGCAAATAAAATCAACTGATATTTTTACCGTACAGCGTAAAACTAGGGCGCGGGAAGCACTTTTTTGCGCTGGGCGAACAAGCACAGCGGTCAGCAGCACGACTACGCATCTGCGAACGCTTTTCCGTCTACGAAATGCAATTGCTAGACGTGAGCTACTGTGGAAACTCGGGCGACGCTTACTGCATGATCGCAGTACAACAAATAGTCACCTAAGCTGCTTGAAATGCCAAAACTAAATAAAAGTGTAAACCGGTTGTACAATATATACCCTATATTAGCACATCCTCCGCGTCCCGCTCCGTGGCTCAGTGGTCTGGGGCGCCAGGTATATCACCGCAAATGTTTTGCAAGTCACGCGTTCGAATCCCCGCGGGTACGTGCTTTTTTTTTTTGTAAGTTAACTTTTTTGTTTTCCGCCGATGTTTTCTATATTGAATTCCCCTTTTTTTGGGCCGCAACATTCATGGCTACATGAACTAGTTCACAAAACGCGCGCAGGCTGGCACTGGCGCGCTAGCGAGTTCTCGTTGGCGTGCTGTTGGCATAAGCACCGACTGCTTGCAGGCAGTGGGCACAGGCCAGAATGAACAGACCCTTGGCCTGGTGCGAACACGCTTTTTACGATACAGGCATGAGGGAGGCAAGCTCCAAATATGGGGGAAAAGCGCATGACATTTGGGCGTCTGCGGGTACGCGGAGGGCGTTCATACACTGCGTAGGTCTCGGCTAGTGAATGCTACGACTACAAGCCATCCTGGGAGGCTTATCTTGTGCATTTTACAGCCGACAACATGGCAGAAGCGCGGTACGATGATTACTGAGATATTGAGAATGCCCATCCAACAACGCCATTGGTTATGTTTTACAGAACCGAAACCGAAACTTGTGTGATTGCTAACCTTGGGCATCGTCCAATCACGGCGCCCCTCGCATCGTCCAATCACGGCGCCCCTCCTCCCAACGTCACAGCCTTAGTTGGTGCGGCCGCCGCAAACCGCGCATGGTAGTTTTTCTTCTTTCGCGCTTTGTAAAATAATTACCGATTTGTCAACCGGATAAACGATGAAAAGTGTGCTAATTTGAGCCAGTCTACGCAGTGCAAGCAAAAACGGGAGCTTGACAAATTCACTTCAGTGTCCCTTTAAGTTGCAGCCGACCAAAGTGCTGCTGCTAACCCTTTCTTCAGACAAAGAAAATGCAGACAGTGATTTGCAAAACCAGGCTGTCTTGTCGGCAGCACCACTCACTTGGCTCAGGGGTCCAGAACCGAGCGCCAGGCCAGACACTCCAGCAGGCACCACCAGAGCCTTGTTCTGGTTCTGCACATTGAAACAGTCGAATTAAACTGCTTGCCCAATGAAGTAATGCTTAACACTTTGCTGAGGCAGTTAAGGCCTTGCAACAAATCTACAAACAGGTATTGCACACCCACTAACCTGTTCAGGCACAAGTCCAAAAATTGGTCGGTTTCCTTGCCATCAAGATGGGTCAAACAAATTTAAAGCTGACACACCAAACACACAGCATGCGAGAAATTAGCACTTAGCTAATTTCAGTCACAAAATCAAGCAGATGCCAACCACAAATGCCTTGCACATAAGTGCTGGAGCGAAAAAGACGGGTTTTAGGCATGAAAACTACAGCCAACAACTACATTTTAACTTCGTACACTAAAACAGGTGCAGAAATCTGGGCGCCAGCAATTTTTACTTCTTGCCTTCATGAGCCAAACAGTTGAATTAAAACCAGCTTCATGCTCGAGCCCACCTTACCACTGAGTCACCGCAGTGGCAGATGGAATGCAACTGTGACCTCACTGCTTCCAGAACGTGTGCGTGCTTATGCAGCAAAGGCACCCAAGGCCAAAGAGCGCCAGAACTGTGTTTGGGGGTCATTCAGTGCGTCGTGATCACTGATTTGGTTGTAGGGTTTAACGTGCCGACACAACGCAGGTGATGAGACGCGCCATAGTGGAGGGTTCCGGATTTTTCCGGATTAACTTTGACTACATGGGGATCTTTAATGTGCGCCGAAATCTCCTACACATTCAGTGTGCCGTGTTAGTGGCTAAGATCTGCATGCCGTAAGTGACACTGAAATATATGGGTGTGGATGGTCACAAATTTAAATTCACAGACTGGAATAATTGTAGATGAACATGATGGTTTCTCAAAGTATGCCTCAAAGCTTTCAGTGCTTACGAAGGTACTTCCAGTACAGAGACCGAGGTTACACACAAAAAAAATTTCAGCAGGATAGTCTAAAACAAGTTTGCCGGCAAGCAGAGGTTGGCCAGCTAAAAAAAGAGAGTATGCATGTTTGCCTCAAGAGAAGTGTTGCTGTCTTGCACATCACTGAAACCTGTACCTCATGAAGATATGAAGCACAAGAGCTGTACTCCATGTCTGCAGCAAACTGGAGATTGCGCACCCCTTCAGCGATATATATGTTTGCTGTGTGTATGTGACCCATTCAAAAGCAGAGACTACAGTGCACCCAGGTGAATCATTGTGTGGAATTGCTACACAATTGGCGCTCACGTGCTACACTGCTTTGTGGTACGTTTACAGAAGCAGAACAGACGCCAAAAGACAATAAGCATTCAAACGTGACCGTTTGCTTGCTACAAATGTTACCACAACCTTACTAGCAGTGAGGTTAACGTGACGCAGAGGTGCACCTGCACTTGTTTCAGTCTGTAAGAACCTCAGTATTGAATCCTGAGAACCCAACATGACCCACCTCATCGAAAAGCCGGCTGTGGGAGGCTGCCGACAGTGGCCGCAGGCAGGACCGGGATGTGGCAGAGACCTGTAGTTCAAAGAAAACAAACAACCATTAAGCTGACATACACAAATACACACTTTTCACATATCCAGAAAGAAGCCCACTCATCTTAGGTCGGTTTGTAGAAAGTTCGACTGAATACTAGAGGCCCGTTCACACTTGCGACAAAAGCAACGGGAATTCTGCCGCTTTGTCACGCGTCGATCTTTGGCCGTCGCACGACAAAGGGACAGAATTCCCTTCGCTTTCGTCGCAAGTGTGAACAAAAATTAACTGGTCAGGAGACCAGATACTAAATCGTTTCCTTTTTTTTGTGCCCTTACAATTCAAGCAAGGTCCCTCGTAGCGTCAAAATAAAAGACGCGCCTAAGAACACCCTGATTCCCTAGGCTAAAGGTTTCTATTTTTAAAATGAACATTGTGTCCCATATCTGACAGCTACGGGTAGAAATTGCACATTTTCTCCGATTTGTTTCACCGCAAACTGAAATGATAAACAGCTTCAAACTTTGCGCATGCCCCACACAAAGTGGGCATAAGAAGCGTAAAAGTTGCATCAACTTGAAAATAGAACTTTACACGATATCACAAAGGCACACTGTTTTTGGACAAAGCTGGATCCTCCAAGGGATGAGCAAAGCAATCATTGGTACACAACCAACTTTGGAAGCTTCCGCAATTCGCTAAGGATCGTGTGAAGTGAGCTATCACAGGGATGGAAAGATTTCTTACATCGACCAACAAAAGTATTATTGCATAGAACCCAACATTCAATAGCTAAAATCCCGCGCTAGCTGGCTAGCGGGCAAAAGTGATAGTCGGTGTCACGAAGCACGAGGTGCACTCAATGTCAGAGCAATGACCTCAACGTCCAAAAGACCTAGAACTTGAACCTGAGGGACCACAGCTTCACACAAATGACCTTTACAGAGCAGGACGTTCCCTGAAAACAGTTAAATCTGAACATGCAGCAACAAGATCTTCGCCGGATGAAGCGTCGTAACCTCATGTCGGGTAATTGTGGCGGGCCGCGGAGGACACTATAACCTCGGCGGGGCGGCTTCGAGACTCAAGCTTTGACTGAACATTTAACCGTAACCGAACGGCCTTTGCACTGCGTTAAAGCAAACTAGGGGACACACTTGACTAACAAGGTCACATTAGCGGACAAGCATTTAGTATTCGTCCTTTGATAAGGAAAACTGCCGGTTGCGCCCCGCTCTGGGCAAATATCGGAGGGCATTAGAATACAAAACACAGAATAAGACCAAACACCGAGGTTCTGCGAAGTGCACTTGCTTCCACAAGTACGAAACTAAATACGAGAGCTACCGGGGAGTGTTCAATAAGCTAAACTATGCAAAACGAAGCCGGCAAGCTCTTCACTAGGCGAAGAGGTCACTCCAACATGGCGACTGCGGATGTTTTTTCACTCTCGCTAATGCTTCTACCGTCCTTTGGGCTTCACAAGAAAGCTGGATGAGTTCGCACCGTTTGCAAACTCAACAAGGCACTCAGCTGCTGGTTAAGCACAGTGCCTAGCCAAATTGTAAGGTCAAGGAAGGTCGGTACTCACCACAGTTCGCGAAACGGGGGCGGCAAGCTTCAGAGCGAACATCCTTGGTTTGGTCCTAACGGGTGTACAGAACTGCAAAAATGGAGAGCGCAGAACTTTAGCTCTGGATACTTCGAGCAAGTAACATTCGGTGAAACCCATCGAAGGTCGGTTGCTCCACTATTAGTTTCAGCTATGGGGAGGTGACCTTCAGCTGTGCCGGCTCTCCCATACCGGCAGGAATACTACAACAGACGTTTGCTACGCATTCCGCTCAAAATGAACTACCAATTAAAGCATACTGAATACCAATAATACCTTCGAAGTTAGCAAATTCCAGAAATGTAACGTCTACAAGCAGATGAGTTGGGATATCGAGAGCAGACTAGAAACTACTTACCAACCACCACAGCCAGCTAGTTCCGAGGGACTGCGCCTGCGCGAGGTGCTTTCAAAGTAAGGTATGCGTAAAACGCGAAGGTGAAGAAAATGTGAAAACGAATATTTTTTGTTACATAAAAACAAACTGAATCAACAACTTTTTTGTAGTTAATATTGTTTATAAATGTTTTAGTTATTTTTTTAGTTGTTAAACTTAGCATACGTCTTACCAGTAAGTCAATTTTTCTCTTGTTTTAATCTGGTTTTTAACGTCACAGCTCACTCTAAATTCTAGCCAATCCGTGGCGGCGATTCCGGCGCACCGTGCAGCAGCCGTGCACATCGTCTGCGCCGGTACGCGGTGGTCACTGCCATAAGATGTTTAGCGCTTAGCTCTATTTGTAATGGCTGTGTTTCTAATCAACAATTGCAAATTCAATGGCTGCGGTTTGACGTTTCCCACCCTGCGAGACCTCATTTTGCACATCGAAGACACGCACATAGGTACTGTTGAGCGCAGCGCGTGCGCACAGCGCGTGCACGCGTGCCTCGTCCGAGGCCCCCACGCCCCGATTTCGCGGTCCACCATCCGAGATGAGAAAACTGATGCGGATCAGTTTGGTTACCTGGCACGCGCAGACCAATTTTTTTCTAACGCCCACTCTCCGTGGCGTGCCCCATACTTCACTTAGGTCTGCAGCTAGCCCACTGCCAAGCAGAACAGAAAAAGAAAAACAAGCACAATTTAACTGCGTGCAAGCTCATTTCTCATGAGATGCGCTGTTAAATAATTTTTTTTTTGTCTCTCGTCTGCAGATAGTGACCCAAGACAACTAGAAAAACAAGAGTTGCAGCAACCGTCGTGCCTTCCTGTCAGCTACGTTCTTAGGTGGGTATGGCTTGTACCTTAATTTTGCGGCGAATTTATCGGTGTAGATGACCTAGCCGCGCTCCTGAATTACTGTGAAACATTTGAAGGTAAAATGCGAAGATACCGGCAGTGATTTTTTGGAAAAAATAGCAAGTGCGTATGCGCCTAGTCTGGTGCCACTGCCGGCCATGCCGTACTTCCTAGTCGGAAGTGTTGGTGGAAGTGATCCGCATTTACCTTCCGCCGGGTCCGCAGGGTCTTCACGGAAGCTACACGTGTGGAACCACTCGGGGTCATCCGCAAAAGGCAGCGGACTCTGTCGCCGGCGTCGTCGATCTGCAGTAATACGCCAACAGGTGACTTGCGACCTCGTGTTCTGACCATCCCGATTGCGGCGATCCAAAGACGCAGTTCAAGATAACTGCTTTGCATTTGCCTTGTATTGTAACTGCAGAGTCTCCGAAGCAACGTCATAAACGCCAAATATGTGGTTTGTTACCCGTGACAATCGGATAAAATTTGTCCAAAGACAGGGCTCTTCATTCACTCCCTGTCCTGATAAGTTTTGTTGCACCAGGGATGTGCGTATAGCCTTCGTCGCAAATAGACCCCTGAATTGGCGAAAATTTGTGCCTGCATGCAATGCGCAGGTATGCATAATTAATGCAAAGCTGGGGACAAATTTTGCGGTTCGTTCAGTTCTGCTCCGTATCTTGCATTTGGAGGGAAGTTTTGGAGCTAAATGCATCTGTTCTGTGGCGTAAATTTATCCCAGCACTAAACAAACCCAAGTGTTGATGAGCATTTGGTGTGAAGTATTGAAAAAAAAATTCACGTTCGCTACATTTGAGCTGCATGGTGCCTTCTTCTCAAATTCACCCAAGGGTGATGAGAATCCTAAATTTTACCTGCCACGGTGATGCAGTGGGTAAAATTTAGGCGGTTTCGATCCTGCGGTCTGGATTCAATCCCGGCCATGGTTTCAATCCTGCCGGGTTGCAATCCCGGCTTTTCAGGTGGAGGGAAAACCAGAAATGCCCATGTGGCAATATTTCGGTGCACGTCAAAGATTCCCGGGTGGTCAAAATTAATCCAGAGCCCTCCACTATGGTGCGCTACATAGCCCATGGTTGTAGCTTTGGCATGTTAAAGCCCCAAACTTTGAACTTTTGGAATCCTAAATTTTGCTTGTAATTGGCAAGTCCCTCCGAGCTGATCTCCAGATAGCCAACAACAGCTCACCATTACTTCACAGCACACTGCATGCACACCAGGAACTGCCTTTGGTGATCATTCTTTTGCTTTAAAGCAGTGGCATAAAACATTTAGGTTGTAGTAATAATTGCTTTTGCTGACACTTTGCTTCCAGAGACAGACGGGGCAACTGCCTGTTAGGAATAGTAGTTTGTGACCCCACAAATTTTTTCTCGTCATCAACACTACAGCTTAGCAGGTCTGAATGACTTCGTTATACTTGGAGAGCAGGCCTGCATTTTTAGTGCATATTCATCCTTTACACTGTCCCTATTTTAAAGCCGCCGCGGCCGCTTTTCTGGTGGAGGCGAAAAGCAAAAATGCCCGTGTGTACGAGATTTTGGCGCATGTTAAAGATCCCTAGGTGGTCAAAATTAATCCGGAGCCTTCCACTACAACGCGCCTCTTCGCCTGCGTAGCGTCGGCGCGTTAAACCCCACAATCAATCAATCAAGTCCCTATTTTAAAGCCACTTACTGTCACCAATGGACATTTTAGCTCTGTTGCAAGCTTTGTTGCATTGTGAGCTTGACGTGTACAAGCAACAGCCCTTTCATCTATGTGGTCAAGGTGCTCGCAAAGCAGGGGAAAAGGAAGAAAGAGGACACCGCACTCACTCGCTACTACTAATTTAATGAGAACACAAAGACGTGTAAATATATAATGACTAGACTGCATGTGAAACGTCCTTCTCACCCAAGATAAAACCATGGAGGAATTTCCATACAAAGTGAATATACACAGCCAAAGGCTTGCAAGTGGCATACAAAAAGGAAGTTGCGTTAAAAAAAGAGGCAAAAAAAAAAAACCACTAAGAATAATACCTATTAGCCGCATTGTCCATTTTACTGCAGCAGCCCTTTCTTTGTCGCTCTGTAAACAGTCCAAAAATCTGTTGCTGTGCCTCTGCATGCCTTGTTGATTCGTTGCCGATGCAGCAGATATTTGTTGTCAACTGCCTGCAATATGGCTCCACTCGTCCACGGAGTAGCTCGTCATAATTTCACCAGAGTTGATTTCAACTGGACACCTGCACTCTAGCGAACCGAAATCTGTGTTCAGAGGTCCACAGTTCGCTGGAATACTTGTTTGAGGGTACTGCTATGACAAACTCGCTTCACTCGGGCGGGCACCATAGATTTAATGGCATCCGCGTAAACCTGCATTCTGCTGAACTAATAAAGGTACTGATTTGTGCAAGCAAAGTGCAGCTGAAGCCCTCAGGAGCAGCTTCGTCTGTGAGTAGGCAGTGTTCGATAAGGCCGGCTCTTGTGCACTTCCAGAAAAATTCACTGACTGGAAGGGAGGCAGAACCAGTGACACAAATTGTTCATTGTTCTCGGAGTGCGTGAATTGCGAGGCAAAGTTGATCCTACTGGATGCTCGTGAAGACGGCGTTTGATGTGTTGTGCAAGGGGCTGTGTGCCCGTCATTTACCACGCGCCGAAATGCACAGGGGTGGACGTTTGGGCAAATGTGATTCTAAGCATCATTAATTGAAGCGACAGTATTTTTATTCTTCTTAAATGCACAATTTTTCATCCATTTCTGTTCAGTGTAAAGCTGTTGCATTCATTTTATTTAATTGAAAGTTGGAGTTCATAGAACTTGTTTTCTCAGAGTTCATCTCAGCAGGTCTCTCGTATTTGCAGACAATTCACTTGCTGGACAGCTTTATTCCTAGCTCCTGTTTTGATAGAGTGGTCATTCTTTCCATGTCGATGTCTTTTCATCTCCTCGCTATAAATGTGCTTAGGCACATGCCTTAGTATTGTTGCGTTTATTTTGAAACCTGCGGGCTCCTTTAGTATACTTGTTTAGTGCTTGGAACTATAACTGTTATCAGTCATGTCTGATGATCTTAGCTTGCAAGTCTACTCATAAAATAAGTGCTCGCTATTGTGTTGCTTATTTACTGCTAAGCCATGCACTGTGTGTAAAACTTTCAAGTGAACTTTTGTTTGCATCTTACTTGTATTCAACATCATTATTCATTTTATGGCCCCACCTTTATGCAGCTGCTTAGAGCAAGCGCTCCGGACGCCGTCGAGTTGTCTGGCAACTTCGCGATTTATCTGCTTTTGTTGAAAGCACATTGTTCTGTGTGAAAGGCTGTGATAACTTACTTTTCGCACGTGTTCTCTTCCCAGGGAGTGAGATGGATGAAGAAGAGATCAGTAGTGAATCCGATGACAGCAATGATTCGTGGACCACGCAGAACGAATTCATCTCCGAATTCATCATGAGGTTTGTTGCGGCCATTTTGCTGTCTGTCATTAGGACTTGTCATCATGTGAGTGACTTGCGTGCATGCGACTTTATTTCAACATTTATAGAGTGCAAACAATTGTCCTGCCGGAGCCAATATTTTGTTTGCTGTCATATTCATGTCAGCTGGAATGTAAATTATAAGCAACCAGTTTTTACTCCGACGAAAATATGAAATGGTGTAGTAGCAGACAAATTGAAGTTGGATTTGATTTGCTCCAATAAAAAAAGATAAGGTGGTTACAGCACAGTGTTTAAATGTATGCTGCGTGAAATGTATTCAATTTTTGAAATGGCCCGTGTGTACGAGATTTCGGTGCACGTTATGAAGATCCGCCGGTGGTCAAAATTAATCCGGAACCCTTTACTAGGGCATGCCTCGTCACCTGCGTTTCATCGGCACGCGTTAAACCCTACATTCATCAATTTTTGAAATGGAAGCTAGTGACAATCTGAATTCTTCTTTTAGTACTACTTGGTATTGATGTACTATGGTATTGATGTAGTTTTAATTGCTATGGTATTTATGTAGTTATAAAATATATTGCTGTCAGTTTTGTCTAACTCATTAATGCAATATTTCACTTGTGACATGAGTACCCTTTGTATAAATTTTGTCATTTCACAATGTATGTGCCCTTCTTGAAATACATCCTTAATTTGGATTAGCAGCATATATAAATAAATAAATAAATAAATTCTAGTGGCCGCATTGAGTTCAAAATAATTGCTTAGTGCTGAAAAATTGGAAATTTAACTAAGATAGAAATAGAACTAAGATAGCAGGCTTACACGAACAAACTTAAAGGCCAGCTTTTGGGTCCCAGTATTATGCCCTTGTGCGTATTCCTTTAATACTTCATTTGCATTGAAGTACTCTAATTGCTTCTGTGGTGCAAAGCAAGAGCGCTGACTGGGCAAAGGACTGTAGTGATATGTAGAATACAACTGCTGTTCACTCGTGAACAGTTTTAAAGGGGTGGTCTTGTAAACCTGTTGGCAACATTTGATGTGATACAGGTGCTAGGCGTTTTGCACATTTTGAATTTCGCAACTCCCATTTTTCTCTGAATGTAAGCGGGGATGTTTTCTCCTTGCCGTCGTTTTCTGAAACAGGATGATGAGTAGTGCGGGATCAGCAGAGGAGAAGCCATTTGCTTGCCCTGTTCCGGGGTGCAAAAAGCGGTACAAAAACGTTAACGGCATCAAGTACCATGCCAAGAATGGACACAAGAAGGAAGCCAAGTAAGTGCTCCAACCTCTTTCTGTCACCTTTGCCTCTTTCTGTCCATCTTTTTGTCCATGTTTTGCTTCTCGTTCAATTACTGAAGGCTCCAAATTTGGTATTCAAGTTTGTAGCATCATATACACTTTTCTGGTTGCATTTTTTCTCTTTCATTTACAAGCGGGGCATCTTATTTTTGTTGGTGTGATGGACTTTCCATGCATGTGTGGAGCGCTATCAGCTTCATGTATGCTCATTTCTCATTTCAAGCAGGCGTACAACTGATCAGAATCCCGACTCGGTATATCATGGTACAACAAGAAAATAAAAACAAAATAACAGGCCAGTGGCTGAGTGACGTTATCAGGCTGCCGTTTAAAATTTGTGCCCTTATATTTCGATTAACCCCTTTTAAGGTATTCTTACAAGACGAGGTGAACCGCGTGCAGTGGATTGTAGGGATCCTGGTTGATTTACTCTGAAAAAATTTATGGTCATGTTTCATCAAGAACTACCCATTGCGAATTCTCAGTAGAAGGCGTTGGGTTACTGAATTATGAATTACAGTGCCATTCATGTCATCAAATTGTGTTTCAGCCACTGAGAGCCCGGGAGTGAGTGTGGGGGCTCTACGGTGGCCATGACGTCATATTTTTTGTTCAAGTTAGAAGGCAACCTTTCACGACATCACTTCACCCCTATCTCAATTAAAGATTAGTTCTGCTGCATTGAGCCTTTCTGAAACTTCGCATAGTTGCGGATGGCGAAGCGAAACAGTACAAAAGACACTACAACCCCACAAAAATGTTTTCTTTGTGTTGTCAATTTCATTTTGAAAGGGCAGGGGCAGACCACTCCGAGGTAGGACCAACTGGACGCTGCTACATCACACCCCTCCACCGGCGGTACTTACGTCACAGAACGGCTGAGCTGGGCCTCTCTGGGTCTCAAAACTGCGGCAATAATATCCATTTAAAATTGGTTCTAAGCAACGTTTGACGCCCATAATCGTGGGAGGGCAACTTGGCAGCTTTATGAAGCTAACCATATCAGTTTTTAGAAATCAAACTTTGGTGTCAGTACTCCTCCTTGCAGACAAAACACAAGTTTGGTTGATTCGAAAGGTTACCTCATTAGGATCATACTGTTTAACACACACTTCACTCAAATAAGCTATATAATTAGGAAAAAAAGGGAATGGCCGTGTGACCCACTAGCTCATTTCCTGCAGCAGAACCTATGATGTCAAATGCCCAGCTGTGCGTCTGGCTGAGGCTGGCAAACGCAAATTAGGCAGGGCTTATAAGCTTGCCGAACGAGCTGTTTGCACTTAAATGTACCACATATTCATTTTACAGCAGTAAGAATGATGGGGTAAACAATGGAAGTTACAAAAATACACGTAAGCATAGAAGTACCGATCTGCACTGCTGTTGCTACTGGGCGCATTGTGCTTGTTTTAGCGCTTTGGAGTTGTCTTACATGACACTGGCCAATTGGCATAAGCGACGTTGTCTTACGTGACCCTGTTTGTCGAGCATACCCCATGTTTCACGAAACGATTACTTTCTACAGTAACAAAAACAAACCAGGCGCAAATACGGTCAAAAACAAAGCAACAGCGGACAACCTTCCGTGGCTGAGTATGGTAATGCCATCCGGGAGGACTGACGGCAAGCAAGACTGCAGAGCCGAATGACGCAGTGGAATTTTATTTGAACACGCGCACTTATGACTTCATGGCAGACGTCACGAAAGCACACGATTTGGCAGAAGAATCAAAATTTGGGATCCAAACCCACGACCTCCAGAATCCGCGTCTGGTGCAATGCTACCGGCGGGGCCGTGCTCCCCTCTACTTTCTCGAGTATTTATGTTAAGGTGCTTGGGGGTGGTAGCCAGCACCACTCGGACTGTTTGGGGTGAAGGGGACCTTCTCGTTAACCCCTGGGCCGTGACTTGAGCGTCTACATGGCACCAAGACTGCCAGAACAGAGACCCTTGCTATGCATGTAGCGAAGCAGAATGGGAAATGAGGGGCTCATTGAATTAACACAGAAATAAGGGTAGGCAGTCAAGAATGCCTAGGAAATTCTGGAGGTCATGTGTTCGGATCCCCACAAGGTAGGCATGTTTTCTCCACTTTCTTTTTTTCAAAAAAACTATCTGTTTTAATGATAATAAAACGACCTACCACATTTTCCCCTTTGCTTTCCTTGGCACTCTTGACTGCCCATCTCTCTCTCTCTCTCTCTCTCTCTCTCTCTCTCTCTGTGTGTGTGTGTGTGAGAGAGAGAGAGAGAGAGAGAGAGCTGATAATGTAATTAGCTCTCAGCACCAATGCCTGTATAACAGATCAGCGACCTTTAGCTGACGGGTTGTGTAATGAGCAGGACTGAGCCAGCACAGAATGCCACTGCAGCAAGATTTGAGGGGCTGTTGAAGGCAGATGCAGATGTCTACTGCTACATTTGAGATTACACGGTTAGTTGATAAAGAAAAATAGGAACATTGCAACTCTAGCTGTACCTTTTGCGTGACTTGTTGCTAAGGTACGGCAAGTTTCTAAGCAGGGTTATACTTCTCATTGCTTTCATCTTTAAATATTTTCACTACACAAAAGATAACCTTTATGCGTCCAAATGATGAGTGCTGAGCTCTAGTTTAGCACACTGGACGTCGACTTTTGCAATACAAAGCTTAACAGTTCTTGTTACAATCTTATGTTGAAGGCATTTCCCGTGCACTTTTGTTGCTTTTACTGGCACGGCATGTTGAAGGCATTTCCCGTGCACTTTTGTTGCTTTTACTGGTACGGACGGCATGGATGGGTGTTGTTGGCCTTTAGTCTTACGCAGAGCCCATTTCCGTTGCAGGATCAAGAAAGCCCACCGCTGCCACTGCGGCAAAAGCTACAAGAGTGCGCAGGGGCTCAGGGTGCACTCCCTTTCCCAGCACTCTGGGGAAAGCCAGCTGGCCAAGTGCCCGGACTTTGCCTCAGCGCTGGGTTCGACCGCCGGCCACATGATGGCACCACGCATTCACCACGCTGCCCCCCTTCCCGTCGTCTCTCCTACCCTGCAGCAACACCTGCTGAGCCCCCTCGTGATACGCCCGACCATCGCATCGAGCTTTGCGTCGGTCGGCGCAGAAGGTTGATGTGTAACGGCAGCAGCAGAGAGTTCCCCCAAATAAGACGCTTGTTCGCGGTGAATTTAGCGTTTGGTGGCCTGCTGGCTCCCCAAGTAGCTGTCAAGGTGTGGACACTACTGCCCCGAAGGAATGGGAGGATGCTGGTTGGATGAGCCACGATGGCGTCCTTGTTTTGTTGTCTCTTTCCTGTGTTCACTTCAGCACTGAATCTTGGGCTGGCGGTAGTAACGCTGACACTACGCAGAAACCTTCAATGTCTGACTGCAGCTGGCGTTAAACCAAGGTGTATGCCTAGGGACAGTTTTCCCTTAGTAGAACAAACACATCTTCGTGCAGGCCGTGAAAGGTCTGATTGCGTGACTGCATGTAGGGCTTTTTGCCTTAGGCACAGAAGAAACCAGTACACTTTTTTTTTCTTTGTTTACTGCCTTGGATTTCTTTCTCGAAAGTGAGGCTGCAAGCTAGTTTGGTAAAAGCCTCTGCCGATTGCAGTATTACTGGATAGATGGCATTCCCAGTGGTTGTCCCATGTTTTCTCAATTCACAAAGCACACTACCTGAGGCCTGGCATGTTCGGATGCCTGAGCTAGTGCACACGGGTAGCGCCTTCAAGAGATCATTTTTCACCGTTTTGTACAGCTCGTCTTTGCTGTGTCCAAGGCTTGCTCCCAACACATTTTTTCCATTGTTAGTACGCACTGGCTTCAAATGGTCGGCTCAAGACATGCTGCAAGGCATTGGTCTGTCGCAAGTAGAAAATGACCTACATTTGCTAACTTATGTGCGAGATGCAGTGATCTCATGCAAGGCTGTGAGCCGATTTGGTCTGATGCACAATTTATAAAAGGTATTAGATTTTCACTGACAGTCAGTCCGATTCATTCGCCAAAAGAATGAGATAAGCGTAGTGTTGGCCTCGAGTGTGCTACTTCATTGCTACGTCAGGCTCCCAAAGGGCTGTGCTTGAGTTTGGCTCACTTAAAACTGAAGTACCTAGGAAATTAAACAGCCTGCGATTTGTGCAGTTGATGTGTTTCTAACAATCTAGCATTTCTGTCCCTAATAGTTCCAAAGAGCATCTGCTGCTATTTTTATTTAGAAGCGCTGCTTGCCCAAAGAGACCTGGCTAGTTCCTCGCAGGCCTCTCCTTATGACGTCAGTTTCTGCTGGCCCAATCTGAGCATCTCGGCCGCAAGAATGCTTTTTAATAAGGATTCGTTTGTAATCTTCATTATAGCAGGTCTGGTGTCTTCTGCCCATCTTCCGTGAAAAGCTTGTGTTCCAGCCTTTCTTCTCTGACGGTGAGCTGTGGTTCACTCCACTCCAAAATGCTGCATTTCTTGAACATTCGTTCATTCTTCCTTCTAATCTGAATGGCAATGGTTAATTAGGCTTCCTTGTGCATGCCTTGCTACTTGTGCGCTGTTAAGGAGGAGTCTAAGAACCATGATTGACACAGTGTTGCTCTTGAGGAGTGTTTACTTGTTTTCCGAGAAGTTTTGAAGGATTTTTTTTTTTCGTATATACTTTCATAGGCTGTACTAGTCAGCAGGACTGGATACTGTGGCGAGCTGGCTCGCTGTACATTTTGCAACTGCTTCCAGTTGTACCGCCAGCTCGCCCAAATCTTCACCTCGCTTGTCATTTGTCACAATTTGTCTCTAGTGTCATCTCTGCCTTTTCATTTACCACAGTCGAGGCTAACTGCTTAGAGCACAGTAATCAAGAGGAAAACGGAAAAAGAAGCTGTGTATTGCTTATTGCATGTAGACTTCCACAGACTAGGCAGTCAAGTGGGTGAAAAATGTGCACTGGAGTGGTATAGCATTGTGTCTAGCTATCTTCGTGACTGTTAACACAGAGTGCAGCCTGAGAACTTGTGTGCTTGTAGAAGGTGAACACCATGTGAAGTGCACTGTGGTTCAGTACGCTTTTCCAGGACCATGTTTGCATATTTGTGAAGTGCTGTGCAGGCCACGGTATTTGCAGCGAGCGGCGTATATTAGGCAAACTTTATTTCTGTACCATACTTGACTGATGCTGGGATTCCGTGAATGTTGCCTTAACACAGCTAAACTTTTCCTGAGCTCGATAGCAGCTTTCCAACCTGTGATTTTTGACCTGCTGAATGTTGCATGCTGTTGTCTGTTGCTTCCAACGTTGCGGGCGATTCAAAGTAAAGGTCTGCGAACGAAAACGGCAGGCAGGTCTGTTTTCCCCGTGGAACTTGTAGGCATTCGAGTGGTCCCCCGATTTCCTGTCAGGGGACCCACAGTAGCGAGCTATTCGCTGACGGTTTTGCTCTCCTGTTGGCAGTGGATCGGTGATAGAGTGAAAATGTGCTTTTTGTTTTTATGCCAAAGATTACCGGTGAGCTCTGTGCTACTCGTCTTTCATCGATATCTGATCTAGGATATCTTAGGGTTACTCCTAACAAAATAGCAACCATTAGTGCTTCTGTCATAGCTTCCAAGCTTAAAGGGAGAATTTTGCGCAGAGTTGTGGTGCGAGCTGTGGTGTTTTCTTTAGGGAGTTTTTTCCACGGTCCTGAAGGTCACACTTCTCTTTTTCCAATCCCAATTTTTTTGACACCCTTGCCCGCTTTAGATACGGCTCTGTAATTGCCGGTTCTGGTTTTCAGTGTTAGAACCTTGAACAAATGTGATGCTGCCCTGTGCAAGCACATGTAGGTAGAGTTCAGAAGAAGTGAAGCAATACCAACCTAGTTGGAGCGAATTTTCTTTGCGCAACTTCACAAGCACTTGGAGTGCTGAAAATAGTATCTGTGCGCTGCAAAGACGTTGCATTTCTAGCTTTTGTGTTCCGCTTAAAAGGAATCTCGTGGTAGCAGGGTTACCATACCCAAATCAGGGCAGCGGCCTCGAGGAAAGCCTGCCCGTCTTGCAACTTTGCTGCGAGTACCAACAGTTCTGCAATAACTGTGCCCATGTGATCTTGTCCTTTGGAAATCAGCAGTGCATTTATACAGTCCGTGTGCTTCTCTGTGCCTACTTTACCGGTGTCGGATGTTGTATATTTAGTTCCGAACCACACACTAGCTTTCACGGCTCCCTTTCCTACCCTTTTTTTTTTGCACTTTTTTTTATTATTAGGAGCTTGCATTTTGTTATGTTCCAGTAGACCTTGTTTTTTATTCTTTTGTTTATATTCAAGCTGTGGTCTCAGTATCTTCCATGTTGTTGTTTCGTGTTGTCTTTTGTTGGACTAACTGGCCTGATATGCCTTAATACAAGCCTCAAAGATGCCAGTATGTTGAAGTAGAAAAAAAAAGGAAAAAAAAAAGGGACTTGATAGGTTAGAGCATTCTTTTGTTTTGCCTCCGTGTGCTGTGACTAGTCCAATGCTTAACTTTTTTTTTTTTCTTGAATTATAACAAGGGCAGAGAAGTGTTGCTAACCAATCGTTTCGGTCAAGCAGGTAGTGGTGGCAATGGGAGACCGTATGTTGCTGACGCGTCTCCAAGACCTGATGGTTGTGCCTCTGAAACAGCCGTGTTTTGTCTTGCTTCTTAAAGACTAGCGATTCTCTTTAGCATGCAAAATTAGTAGTTATGCGGAAGTGTTCTGAGAATTTTCAGAATCCGATTTTGGACTGTCGAGACTGACACCAATCAGAGCCCAGATGTGATTTGTTCTACCTTTCGGGAAGTGGGCTACACATGTAAAAAGAAAAAAAAAATCTGGCAATAAAGAATTGGTTGCACATTTCAGCAAAGATGTACTACCTCTTGAAAACACTGAAACCTTGTTTTAGTGAATCCAGTTTTAACAAAGTAATGAACATAAAGTCACTCGTGTTTTCTTCTCAACTTCATTTTAGCAAGTTGTAGGCTGGAAATGTAAAAAAAAAAATTGCAGCTACAAATCATTTTTTTTATTAAGGGAAGACACTATTTTAAAACAACTTCTTTTAATTTTCAAGTAAACTGTGTGAAGCTTGTCAGTCTTACTACTTTTTTCCCACTGATTTCGAATATGCCATTATTTTTTAAGCTGGTCAATTAGTTCCCTAGATAATTAGATATAATTAGCCACTTTTGGTCTTTTGGTTAAACAATAGACCGCTTGGAACTAATTTTACAGCTCATCATACTTTAGTGTTGGAAATGGGCACTCAAAATGGTTTTTTGCCACTTGTGCCACCAAAGTTTAATGAGCTGTAAAATTATTTCCAAGTGATGCATAAAAAAACTGCTTCAAATATTGCACTCGCCAGGGTTCGTAGTATTTGAAAATATAAAGATTACAGTTTTATGACCAACACTGTTTTGTCTATTGTTTGACCAAAAATGGCTAATTATCTCTAGTTATCCTGGGAACTAATTGACCAGCTTAAAAAAATAATGGCATATTCGAAATCAGTGAGAAAAAAGCAGCAAGGCTGACAAGTTTCACAGAATTTACTTAAAAATTAAAAGAAGTTGTTTTAAGACCAGTGTCCCCCCTTCAGTACAAGCTGTGTCATGTAATGTACCCTGTGGTTGTATCTTTCACAAAAGTTGTATACAAAGCGTTAGTATGGCTTGACCAGCCACAACAGATTTAAGCATGCCAGCTAAGAGATTTATCATGCTATCAAATTACCAAAACTACAGCTTATGTGTTTTACAGTATATCCTCAGTTGGGCTGTAATTACCTCATTACTGTGGTTGACTGTACTATGCACTTAATATGAAAACCTTGCTCTTAGTAATAGTTGCAGAGGGCTTGCATTCAGGTTTTAAGAAGTGAGATGTGATAGTTTTACTGTGTTTTAGAGGCAGCACTTCAGAACGGCGGGCTGCATTCACCATCCATGCTCTTGAAGAGCTGGAGGTCAGTCGAGAGAGCAAGACTAGCAGCAACGGTTTTATAGGCACCCTGAACTGTGAAGAGGCTGCTGAAAGAGCACCAATTTTCCTATTAAATCTGGCAGCAGTGCGTTCTAGGGCTTTGATAAACCAGTGGAAATGTCTTGACCAATTACCACCCACTGCCTGATGTGCTGTGGCAACATTTTGCGGGGCCTACACTGAACTCCACCACCCCACTCCACCATGATGTATGAATAGGGTTGTTCATTTTCAGGTTTTATATTTTTTTTTAAATCGGAGGGTAAAAATCGGGTGCTATTTTTTGAACCGAGATTCAGGGAGAAATTGGGTGTTTTTGTGAAACTATTTCGAAACTCTGGCTTTTTCTTGTTAAATCAATAGATGTTCTAAGTTTATTATAATACACACAGTTTATTTTAGAGGATATCACGAGGTTTTTAACTAATAACGCGTTAAAATTGGTGTTTGTTTCAAGCTGGTATTCGGAAGGGGGGGGGCTTCAGGGTTCTCTTCAAAATGCTCTCCAAAATTTGGAATTTGTTTGGAAATGAATAAATAATGACAGTAAATAGCATCGATAACTTCTAGCAAATGAAACATCTCATTCACAAAAAGCTGGTCATCGACTGTTCCCTCATCCTTGTTAGCATACATTATTGTGATCTGCTTGCACAACTTGTCGGTCTCCATTCGAGGCCTGTCTGATCGCTGAACGTATCTCAACTGGGAAAAGGTTCTCGCGACAACACAACTTCCATTAGCTAAGCACAACAATGTGAGGGTAGCATTTGCCAGCAAGTACTGGTTGAGAACGGCGTAACGTCAGACCACAACTGTGCAGATCACTCCTTTGAAAAGGTCCATTCAGAGAGAAATCGGGTTGAACCCCAATTTCCTGAAACATGTTTGGGGTGTAAGAATCGGGTAAAATCGGGTTTTACCCAAAAATGAACAACCGTTTGTTTGAAACGGTGCTGCTGCTCGGGCAGCAAGCATCAGTGCAACGTGCCTATATGCCACTGCACGTAAAAATAATGACTCATCGCTGTGAACGCCGATGGGAGGGATAATGACCTTCACTGGAGAGGCCACACTTGCTGAAATCGTTTACCCCTTTATTGTTCTCCACTGTCGTATCGTTGACGAGCCTACCAGCACACCTCTACCTTCCACTTGTCGCAGCACTTCAGGCAGGTGCTCACTTCTGGCTGCCACCATTGAAATTATGGTTCACGGTCACAACGTATTTACACAGCCGACTGATAACTGTGGCAGCTATGGTCGGCTAGCGCCCATAAAAAATCGCTCAACGAGCCCAACAGCGCTCTCACATTACAAACAGTATACCGGTGCTCCAACATTGCAAAGTGCGGGAAATTCAAGTCACCGAAAAAAGTTTTGTACAAATTTTATATTTAAAATACAACAGTTTCGCTGGGCCAAAGTTTAGCAAGCACTAAAACATGGCAAACCATTGGTCAGGCAATGACACTGGTCGTACATTCACTGAAGAAAGTGGGAGTGGTAGCTTGCCAACACGCACAGCTCCTTCAAATGTGGAGTATCTAAACGTAAGGACAGAAAAGAGTGTTAAAAACATGTCAAGCTTGTGTGTGTTTGGCTCCAGTAACAGCAGGAGGCTTTTGGTTTACAGCTGAGTATATAGATAACAAGGCATGTTCTAAGTCTGCCTGTAGACAAAAATGTCTAGGCAGGCAGAAGGCTGGCAGCAGTGAGCCCTATGAAACAAACGATGTCTGTGTATGGTTACACTAAACGTACCATGCCCTAGGACAAATATCTTGCAAAACACCGGACACTGAATTTTTGTTGAAACGAGTAAGAGGGGCTTGTGCACATCTAAAAGACTAATATGTACACTGTGCTTGCACCATCACAAAAACTTGGCTAATTAAGGTACACCTACAAAATCTTGAGATTCCAAATTGGCATTTTCTTACACTGAAGAAAATGTCAGCTAAATTAATTTTTCACCTGAAATATTTCACATTAACTGTGAACCCAATTACTTCTGCCCCAGAAATCTTTACATTAATTTTGTGCCGGAGATCTTTAGCAACTTTTCCATCTTCTTACAGGAAAACCTATGAGGTTCAACGATAAAAGCACCAGTACTAATATCTAGCCACATTTCTAGCATCGAATTATTGCTCCACTTATTGATATAAACTGAACCACCCTTTTGTCTAACAAAAACCGTAGCAGAAGTGGCAATACTGAATGGCAATACAGCTTTGGTGTTTTGGCACAAATGGGTTATGTCTTTTCTCCGAGTTCATCTAAAATTGAACACATTGGAATGGCTAAAACGTGATTTGAGAACCCAAAATGAAAGTTCGCCTAGGTAAGACCGCTGCTCGCATAACAGCTTGTCAGAAACAAAGTTCAATGGAATCAGCTTTTATAGCATCCATTGCTTCCCTTGTTAACAATCCACACATCGCTCATGAACATGCATTTAACAAGTGCAAAACAGGGTGCAGAATTAAGAATTACTTGTTCCTCAGCACAACACTGCATTTTTTTTTTTTTTTCGAGACCCCATCTGGAAGACTTAAGCAAGTCGCCGCAAACCATTTTGGGGCACTTACATCAGGGGCGGGAGCGAGTTCAAAACAGTGCAAGTATATTAGACTTTCAAAAGATGTCAACATGAAAACGTGGTTGAGTATACCTCGCCAGAAAAGTATGGTGCCACACGCATTGTCGCATTCAGTCCACGTTAAAGCATTCATCACGATTCAGTCACTGAAAGCCTGTGATGTGCATGGCTCACAAAATACACACTTGATATGTGCTCCAGCATTCAATAGAAATGTGCTAAAAAAATTTCAGACTCGGAAGCATTAGCCCAGGGTGCTTTTGCGGTTAAAAGTATCAGAGAGTTGCCCTCCTATTAGCCTTTTTTTGGCATACAGGGTCTCTGTAGAAGCACAGACGTCAGCAGTTGTCAATAGCTCACTTAGAGACCGACCATGTGTATGTGAAGAAAACAAAAAAAAACTATGCAAAAACAGAACACAGGTAACAAAGGCACAAGCAAAAAAAGGGGTGTAGCTAAGCCCTCCAAAACAACAGAAATGCTACACATGAAAGCATTGCTAAATGTAATGTGGCTTGAGGATTTGGTGGTACTACCATGTGTTCAAAGCACTAATGTGATTAATTAGAGGTATATTTAGCTATAGCTGCTCAAAAAAAAAAAAAAAGCTGAATTGTAACGATACACCTTTCTTTTGGTCAAAGTCCTAAAGCCTACAAACCATGCAAGGAAGTCATAGATACAGTCACTAGATGACAGTTTGTGGCGCTAGCAGCAACACAAAAACACTACAAATAAAACAGGTACTCAATACTATCCTCTCCGAGAAGTACAGCTAAAAATGAGGAGGAAATAGGCAGGCCAAACTTCTCAACATGTCAAGCAAAGTGCAGTATTTCAATGTACAGTCGAACCTCGCTAATTCGAACTCGGGGGGCCGGAAAATTTGTTCGAATTAAAAGAAGCTCGAATTAACAAAAGCTTTTTAAATACACATAACTTTGCTGGGACTGCAGCGTCAGCTTGAATAAAGCAGAAGTTCAAATTAAGCAAGTTCGGATTAACAAGGTTTGTCTGTACTTGGTTCAGCCCATCAACCTTCATGTTTCTGCTTTGTAAAGCTTTACACGGTTGCCCTCATTTTTACAAGTACCATTCCCACAGATCATGCCTCGTGTGTGAAAGCTGAACAGATTGCTTCCCACACAACACAAGTCTAATTTTTGGTTGGTCAAGTGAGAGGTATTTGGCTTCCACCAAGCAGCTTGATGAGCATTTTTTTTTTTCTAGTTGCAAGCAGTGAATGTGTTTCGGGCCAAACTGCAGTCAAGGTGGCCGCCAGAAACGTGAACGAGGCGAGTGGATGACAGCTACACCAAGCAGATGAGGTTCTTCCCCTCGAGGATTTCGTCTTGCACTTTGTCGCTTGACGTGGAGACCTCAGCTTGGACGGACAGCACGGCGCAGACAAACGTCACGAGCGTAGATCCGATTGCGAGGAAAAAGGCCCAACCTGATGGGGACAAAAGAAACGAATCCATGAATAAAAACTCCTCAGGGCACATGGTTTGAAGGCAAAAGCATGCAAATACTTATTAAACATTTTTTGCTCCTACAGCGTGTTTGTGTCTCTTTCTTTCATTTTTACTTCTTTGTCTTATGGCACAAATTAAGTCAGCAAGTAGACTGGCGTCTTCGTAGCTTCCCGAAAATCGGAGTTCCGCACAACTGGTGTGTGCCTGTTCTACTCCCACGCCATCACGCTCAGATGTAAGATGGCGCATACTATTCTACTACTTTTTTATTTCTAATTCGTAGCTTTGTGAATTTTGTGAAGCGAGCACACTGCCCCTCAACGCTTCCGGTTCCTGGCCAATCCCCATGAGGCCTACGGACGCGGCTTGTTAAGCCTTACAGAACTTTAGCCGTCCAATCAGTGCAAAGGCACTTGAAGTGTGCTTTGAATGGTCTATTCAACGAAACATGAAGAGTGAATGGTTTATTCAATGAAACATCAAGAAGCGCGGCCACCTACCATTCTTGTATGAATGCACAATGCAATTATTACACAGCAAAAAGGTAACAGATAGAAACAGTTTACAATAAATTAAGCATCTAAAGATAGACCAGTGTGGTGTCGAAAGCCACCGTCTCATTTCAAACAAAATTAACTCGTACCTATCATCATCATAGTGTGTAGCGGTGTTTTCATGGTGTTTTTGAGTATTGGCACTCGCACTCTTTACTTTGCAGAAAACTCTAGCTGACTTGCCCAATATTTTTGTCAAGTTGTTATATTGCTGAGCTGTGTGTGAAAAACGAGCACTAACAGTGGTATAAGAGAAGCTTAGTCACTGTTGCTGCTGTAGGGGCGTCGCAGCACAATGCGCATTGCTGCGAAGTTGCACCGAAGGAAATGCCTCGCATAAAATCCGCACCTCTACTTTACCCCTGAAATTTTAGCATTTCTGGTGCAGGTTATATGTGCAAAAATATGGTAAATGGAGCCGTTGCATTTTACAGAGGTGCCAAGCCTTGAAAAATAGTGCGAGATCAGGAATCGTTCTGTCCCGAGGTGCCAATTACTGCACATTCGTAGACAGTTGCAGGAGTCAAGCAACTTGCCTTTGTATTGTAAGGGGACAGACGGTAAAAGAGGGCTAATAGTGTAACAAAAAGGCATTGAAAGAGGATTAAGAGTGTACTTTATGCATGTCAGAAACAGGGGCCATGAACATAGAAAGAACCAACACTATATCCCTGAAATTTCGCATGCATATCTATTCTTACGTTCATTTGCCGTTGTCCAGGGTGCAACTTTCTTTTGCAAATTATCTCAAGACCTAGTTGCTTTGTTAGCTTTATCTCTGGAGAACACAGTTCACTGTATAAACGTGCATGTATTTTACCTTGCATTCTAGAAAGAGGCTCAGATGAGTGCCTCTTGGGAGAATTTTGCTGACACAATTTCAAATTACGTAGGATGTGCTTCAAAATGTTTTAGTAAGCAGGCGTAACTACAAAATGCACACTGGTGCTAATTTGCAATGTCAAAAGCTTCCAAAGGGATTCGAGTTTCTAGTTAGCTAATTTTCAGTTGCAAAGCATCTGCTGTATTCCTAAGGACTAAAATGATAGGACAGCAAGTACTGTACTTTCCGGTGTATAAGTCGCGGTTTTTTCCTGAAATTTTTGTTGGTGCGTCTTATCCACCGCAACAATGTTTGTTCGCCGCACTTTCTAACAAACTGATCCTCAGTGAGTTTACCTGATTAATAAGTGCGTTTTGTACACTGGTGCGTCTTATACACTGGTGCGACTTATATACTTTTTTTTTTCGGAAAGAATGCCATTTTGAGGGGAGTGCGACTTATACAAAAGCGCGACTTATAGACTGGAAAATACGGTAGTTTTATAAGCTTTGTTCTCAAACTTTGTAGTCTAGACAGTAAGGTTGAGGGTCACACATCGAACCATACGAAAAAACAAAGCTAGCAATTTATAAAAAGCTGCGACATAGAACACAGTCTCCCTCATACAAAGCTATAAAAGCTCTCACTCACGAGACCTGCATTAAAAGTACACTTAAATGTTTTCTGAGAAATGGATGAAAAAGACAGTTACAGCTTCAAGATAGTGTCCCCTCCCATCCTACGCCCCAAGATGGAGGTCACGGCAGGCGCAAGCTTTTTTTGACAACCGTGGTGAGAACAAAACAATGGAGAATTTACTAACTGGGCTTTGCCATACTTGCCGCCTCAGTCAGCTTCATAGCGATGCATCACATTGCAAAGTCGTGATTCCTCACGACAGCTATGTCCAACTGGACACAATGCCTCAGGTCAGCCCAACGATCAATTCAACACCATGAAGGAATCCAATGGTGCACTGTGGCTAGGCTGACAAGCTAACAGACTACAGACAGAAACAACAACAACAAAAAAAGCAAAAACAGCTGCACCTCCCAGATAAAATCCAGACATAATAACTACTATTTCCCAAAGAAATGACAGCCATGGACAATGGCAAGCAAGTTTCCAGCCTTCAGTGGTGAGGGTTCAATGTACCTAGCCGGCATCCTCCCAGCATGAAGGGCTCTGAGTGTGGCCCGCAGACCGTGTGCACCCTGCGAGTGCCCCAGCCAGCTGGGTACAGCAGGAGCCCAAGCAGGAACATCAGACCTGCAGCAAAGACAGCCTCACAGTCAACAGGGGCCAAAACAGCAACTGAGGGAGAAAAGATGTAGGGGGCTGTTGATTATACGTTCCTCCAAAACGAACTGAAGTCCTTGAAGAAGTGAGAAATGTGCGGCCCGGGTAGTCGAGCACTAAGCCGACACCACTGGCGCAAGCTGCTGCCAGCTGCAGTAGAAGCAGCACAGTTAATTCTATAAAATGAGATGTGCTCCATGCACGAGTACAAAAATATATTGCACAGGGGGTGCCTCTCTCAGCTTTAACCCGTCACAAAAAGGGCAAGCTGTTGAAACAAGGGCATGAGATATAGAATGCATTATTTACCTGTCTTGCATTCTGGGCCTGTTTGTTCAGGGGATTGATTGATTGATTGATTGATTGATTGATTGATTGATTGATTGAATAAACTTTTATTTAAAAAATTACAAATTTTGCACGAAGGGTACTGATATGTGCACACTTAAATTTCACGGAAGGATAGAAGTTGATGGCCAATTTGTATGATACTATGCCTAGTAACACTCAGGTCACTGTTTGCGAGCAACAAAATTCCCAAAATATACAGCAAGGAGCAATAAGGTAGCCTATCAGGAGGACACTTAGTTTTCCATGCAGTCCTTATGCTTGTGTTTTGATACAGGTAGCACTACCATATAACTACTTTTTGTCTCACTGCTGCAAGCAGTTTTTATGGGATCTGCCAATAGATGCAGCTGGAGCTACAATAATGGTTCTCACAGCTGCTCCCACTGCATGACACCAATTGGCATGGGATCAGAGAATGGATCCAGCAGAGCATGGTCCGGGCTATAGCTGCAATAATTGACCTCTGCCAACCCCTGCTACACTGCCATAGTATCAAACAGTTGTGGGTAAATTAAAAAAAAATCAATAAACAAAATATTACCTGAAAAAATATGGCATTAAAATAACAGAAGAAAGGGAGGAGTATTGCATCCTGCCTGCGCCTCTTTTATCGAGTGTGGCAGGGTAAATCTTGTAGACGTTGATTGCATTTCAAGTAAAGGTACACAGTAAAGGTACCACAATTTTTCACCTCATTATTTGGCAAGCTTTAATCAATGAATATATCAATTAATAGGTTGTGCTGGTTTAGAGAAAATAAGGCATAAAAAGTGATCTATACATTCTATGGCTGTTTTTACTGTCAAACGACCAACGTGGTGAAGTCGGAACGGTGAAGCCAAAGTTTGTTCAGCTCTGCAGGCAAACAAACTTTCCACATTTTTAGGCCGCAGTATGTTTGTAAGGCTTACCCAGTCGAAAATGACAATAAAATTTCTCTGGTTTGTCGTATTTTTGTGTGTCATACTGTCGTCTTGTCCTATTCTTGTCATGTCATGATTCTGATGTTCTGTTGTGCTGTATTTCTGTCCTGATTTTGATGTTACGTTGTGACAAATACCTGCCTCGTCATGATCCTGATGATCATTCCATCAGTAGTGGCACACGGTTTGAATGTTACTGCCCACTGTGAAGAATAGTGTAAATGGTAGTTCTGTTATGACTGTGGGAATGTTTGTCATTGAGAAAACTGACTTTGTTGTTACAACAAAAACGTGCATCGTAACAACAGGACTTCTGTTGTGACAACAAAGTTCTTTGTCGTATGAAAGAAATACCTGTTAGGTTTTTGCGGTATTCCTGTTGTGATTTTAGACTGGGTATCCATTCGCGATGACATAAACAGATCATTGCGTGGCACCGTTGGTGCAACCAGGACGCATATCACTGTTCTCATTATCCGCACTACTTCTGGATTGAGGAAACCAGGTGCTTGCCACTGAAAAAGGTCCGAATAGCCATTGGTTCCTCATGCCATAATTAGTTTAATCAATGGCAAAATGGCATGAATGCTCATTCGCCCATTTCTTGCCCCATCTCGATGACCTTTCACCAGTACAAGAAAATCAGCAATTTTTGTTCTCCTCCTTCAATTCCAACCTGAGATATTCATTAATTTCAGGGTTTTATGCACCAAAACTACACCTGGGCTATGAGGAATGCCATAGCGGAGGGCCCTGGATTAATTTCAACCACCCAGGGATCATTAACGTGCACTGAAATCTCAAACGCGCAGGCGTTATTGCTTTTTGCTTCCATATGAAAAGTGGCCGCTGCAGCCGGGAATCAAACCCGCATCCTTGGGCTCAGCAGCACAATGTCCCAACCACAGCTTGCGATTCTCATCGATATAATCTCTGAACACAGTTCCATCGTTTGCTGCTGCAACATAAGGAGGGTTACTTAAAAACGAGATTTATCCTGCACAGCGAAGCTTAATTCAAAATCACCGAGCTAGGGGCACTCCAAGCAATATGAGGGTCCCTCACCGGCGACAGCTTGTACGGTGCCCGAGACTGTGAAGATGCTCTTCTTGAGCACACTCTGCACACAGCAGCCCAGCACAGATGCCAGCACGGTGACCGCCATGAGCACAAGGCCTCCGGCAAAGAAGGCCAGCGACGCCTTCCAGGGGCTGGGGAACTCGTCCGACGGCATGGACAGCGACGTCACGAACGGCGCGCAGTTGTCCGTGAACAGCTCGTCGATCTGGTGCAGCTTTACACACCGGTTGTACAGCCCTGCGCGAAAAAATTTGACACGAGCCAACGATCGACGCACACTTCTCAAAACGGTCAAAGTACGGTACAGCGTAGCTTGCACCGAGATAACCTTGTAATAACAAAGTGCTTTTGGTTCTCAGTTGCCATTTGCACGTGCAATCGTTGAAATTCTACCACATTTTGCTTGAAATATGCCCCAAATGATTGCTAAACAGTAAATAAATGGATCAAAAAACACATTTCCGAAGTGACAAAGCAGCAGAAAACGTTTTGCTGCCAACGCTGCCAAAAAAAGAAGTAACGCTAAACTAGTATGGTATTCAGTAAGAGACACATTACAGGGGCCATGCATGTATGTACAAACAAGCTTAGCACCAAGTTCTACTGGACCACACCACTACTGATTTCCTTGTAGAGAATTGAGATGCTTCTCAGCAAGACATGCGATGTGTGCACCATGTGAAAAATACACTCTTTCAGGCACTCTGCCAGTGAAAATGAGTATGTAATCAGTATTTTTGCAGCTCAAAAAACACAAATCAAACCCCATCACTGCCCAGTGCAGTATTTTGGCAGCAATTTTGACATCGCACCTTTTCAACTCGTTGCGCTGTTTAAGGGGGGCAGCATTCTTGTAAGAGGTGATTATGTAACTTTTAACATCACTTGTAGGATTATCCTAGCCTTTGCATCCAGTGAACGATACCAAAGTCTAAATGTCCACCGTTAACCTATTTTAAAAAAAGAAGGCAACCGCAGCACTTCCATGATAAGGTTTATCTTTATGAATTAGCTTCTCTGTGAAGCCATTTTTCTTTCTACAGAAGTGCATTTGTTTGCTACAAAGTGTGGCGAATGTCTCTTCCAAAAATGGCAAAAAGAGCACATACTCCACGATGCACCTTAAAGGAGTACTGGCACGAAATTTTCATGTTACATTTTTTTCGCTGCTATGGGTGCCTACCAGCCCGCTTATCACAGAATGACACATTAGACGGCCGATCGCAGAGTAAATAATTATTTACAGCCTCGTGTATTCATGTCAGCTTCGGTTTCGACAAAACGGACATTCAGGTGGCGACAGGATGGTGCTCATGATGTCACCGTTCTCGTCGCACCCCTGCCGGTATGAATGTGCGAGCGCCTGGACCGGCCGTGGTCTCCGCCATCTCCACGTGCCCGGGCAGCATGACGTCAGTCCCAAAACCGTGACGTGATACACATGGTGGATTAGCGTACGCCAACCGCAGCCAGCGAGTTGGTCACGTCACAGGAGTCCTGACATTGGCAGTTTCGGGCCAGGGGCAGATTGCGTATGTTGATGCCGATGTTGAAAGGGTATCTGTTCTGAGCTTTCTTATGCGCACAAAGATTAAACTGGACTTAAAATATGTTATACTGAAATGTTACTGTTGAAACTTGCTGGGAGATATTTCCATAGACAAAGGAAGGCTTTTACATAGTTATCTCAGCTTTGAAATTTTGTGTCAGTACTCCTTTAAAGGGGCCATGAAGACAAAATACAAGATCCTTTTATTCGAAAGATTTGGTGTTTTATAGTGCCCCCAGCGCTTGTCTGGCAGCAAGTGATGCTTCATTCACTGAGAAATTGAATGATTTAAGCTGAAACTTTGATTCCCCTGCTGAATCGTGTGTTTCGTGACGTCTGCGATGAAGTATCTAGGGCAGGTACTTGAGCAAATGCAGCGAACAGCAAAATGCCTTGCTTACCGTCTGTCCTTCTAGATGGCGGTTTGATACCGCTCAGGACTGCTATCTGCACTCGCTTTGTGTTTGACCGGATTTGTGCCCAGCCAAGTTTTGTTACACTGGGTATGCTCGTCAAATAGAGTCACAGAAGACAATGTCGCTTATGCCAGTTGGCCGCTGTAAGCTCAACGCGCCGGATGGCTGTGCAGCTACAACCGGCATAGTGCGCACAGTACACGCTGGTGCTTCTATGTTTACATGTGCATTCGTAACTTCCACTGTTTACCCCACCATTCTTACTCCTATAAAAAGAATATGCATTAAATTCAAGCAAACATAGCTTGTTTAGCAAGCCAAGCTTATAAAACCCTGCGGTTTGCTTTTGCTGGCCTTAGCCAATCGCACAGCTGCACATAACACATCATAGGTTCTAGTGCAGAAAATGAGCTAGTGGGTCACATGACCATTCTCTTTTTTCGTAATTGCGTTGAAAGTAGTTTGCGCTAAAAGTAGTCTCTCATTTTTACGAGGCCATCTTTAGAATGAACCAACTTGCATTTCAGCGCAGTGCGTGCTGAGTTTTCCATACGTGTGGTTATATTATGCCAACGTGTCGGTAAGCACAAATTTCTGTGGATCACTGGTGCACAAGAAAAAAGGCTTCACAGTTTTTCTTCAGTTACAAAGCTAAACCAATAATAACCTGGAAGAACACCACCTTTTCCACGCTACATAATACTAGTGCAAAGTAGCCTATGCTGATTAATGACACTTACAACCATGCCAGGTCAATCGACGTGCCTCAGAAGTTACGTGCCTCGTGCCTCGCAAGTAATAATTTTGTGATAATTAGCATAAATACTCAATAAAACTCATTAGCACCCTGGACTTTACCAACGGTAAGCCGCTAAATAGCAATGACATCACTTGCTAGCAGCCTCACAGATGACCTCGCTGATAATGTCCCTTTCTGCGATTATGTCACTTTGGTTACTTCACAGAAAGATTCCCAGAAGAATTTTTGCTTTCCTTTCTTTCCTTTTTCTGCGCAATTTCATTTTACCCACTCTGGCAATCATTCCTACGTTTTTCCCCCTGCATTCCTTACGATTCCCTCACCCACTTTTTCACTCACCCACCAATCAAAACCCACTCACTCAATAAAAATAATCTATTCATTTACCTCTACATTCATTCGTTCATTCATTGTTAGTTAATGTTCACTCTCAACGTCATTTGATTTGTTTGCCTCAAACAACTTTTGCCCCTGAACAGGGACTCCGCCGCACCAACTGTCATACTGTAGTGAAGCACGCTTTACAGGAGCAGAAAATAAGGGCGGCGGTCAAGGGGGAGGCAAGTTGCAGAGCTCAGTTACAAATGCTAGCGCATTTAAAATCCGAAAACGTTTCCTTTCTCTATCATCAACGGATTCCCGGAGGATGTTTAAAAAGGGACTACTTTAAAATCTGCCAAGACCAAATTTCGGTGCGTCTGTTCGTTTTCCGTCCGGTATTCCCATCGCATCGCTCTCTATCGCCCACTAGTGAGCTACAGAAAGACCAAAGTACATCTCTCACACGAAAGTACTTCTCAGAAGAGAGGGTAAACATGCTTTTTAGGCTTCTTCAATGGCAACAATGTTAAATTGTTCGCGCAGGCGATGCCGCTGATTCACACGTGGCAAATGCAGGAACACAGTCGAAAACCCATTACACCGAACTCCCCATAATCCGAACAGACTACCAGCCCCTCGTCTGGATCATCCTAGTCGCTCTATTTATAACAGTGCCTAGCGCGAATTGTTCGCAACCAAATTACTCGAGTGGCCATTGCAGGCGTGTCGCAACGAGTGGTGGTCGGCTCGCGCCCCTGTTGTAACTTGTAGTGCTGCTCGAATAAAAAATTATGTAGTCGTGCGGCTGGGCGCTTTCGAATCTTGACACTTTTATGCCACAGTTTATCACGTTTTATTTCCGCTCAGAACTGCTGAAGCTAATACCGTAATTATCAACATATTTCCACAGTCCCATTCACTGGGCGAAAGCAGTGTGTGTGTGTGTGTGTGTGTGTGTGTGTGTGTGTGTGTGTGTGTGTGTGTGTGTGTGTGTGTGTGAGAGAGAGAGAGAGAGAGAGAGAGAGAGAGAGAGAGAGAGAGAGAGAGAGAGAGAGAGAGAGGAGAGAGAGAGAGAGAGAGAGAGAGAGAGAGAGAGAGAGAGAGAGAGAGAGAGAGAGAGAGAGACGCACCTATGGAGGGTTCGTAGAGCTGCGGAGGGCGCACAGTGACGCCGGAAAGGCGTCCGCGGATGAGCGGCCGCTTGGGCGCTCCCACCAGCCAGGTGGGCGTGACCACGGCTGCCAGCATGGACAGCGAAGTCGCCACCGTCAGCAGGGTCCACAGCAGCGTGCGCGACGTCACGATCACGTGACCCATGGCGCCACACCGCCCCCGGTCACGTCAGGTCACGGCGCGCCAACTCGAACGGCGCCTGCGGCATGGCGAGTCGACGGACAGTGACGAAAACGACTCACAGCATAACCGACTCAGCGGCCACTACATTTACGCTGCAAGGACGTCAGGCAGACGACATGCGTCATCTTTATTAAGAAAAATAAACTTCAATTCAATTCAATTCCATTCAAAAGTCAGTTTTGCTCACGGGTGGTTCAGCAGTAAATACACAACTGAGTCACTTTCAATGATGTTCCCAAGATCGACGTTACAGTTTTGATGCTGACGCGTACGCATCGCAACAACAACACGTGACGTACATATCGTTTCGCAAGGAGAACTGCATGTATGCACAAGTGATACGGATGGGAAAAAGTAGTGGTTTATTACAGCGCAACACAATGAAAACACTTCATATAGAGGGCATTTCAGCGGTAGAAATTTTTGTAGTATGTACAGGACATTTTAAATATATTATTATTAATGTTATTATTGGCGATTGTGGTTACGATTATCATGACGAATTTAGGAGTAACTCGCCTGAAAGGACCACACTCCGTGCTGTGAACAAACGAGATGATCAGAAGCTGGTGCCGAGACCAATGAATTTCGAGGCCCTCTGATCGTGAATCGTTCTTAGAATAGTGTTCGCGTGTTTCGTGGCGGCCCCGGTGAGTGAAGCCTCATCCTCGACGCTCATTGGCTAACGGGCCGCGTGAGTCCGCGCATCACCCGACTAGTCCCAACTGAGAGGCGAACGCCCCGGTACGTGACGTTTGCGCGTGGTCACTGTCAAAGCAGTCCGCCTAGCGAAATACGGTCTACGGATCCCGGACATGGTTCCGACGCAAGAAATGGATCTAGGTAACGCAGGAAAGGCGCGTCGCGACAAGTGGCGACGGCGCCACCTCTTGCTCCCTAGGCTGACTGCCTAATTCACCGATCAGGTGGTGCGGTGTGACGTCACTGGCAGCTAGGCACGGTGGGAGATAACGCCTTTCTAGCACTGGTTGGGCCGATCTCGCATCGCACGCGCTAAGCACACCGAGGAGGGACGGTGCAGTAGCTGACGCATAGCCGGGCGGGAGAGATGGGCTCATAGGGAGAGACGGGCATAGACCGATAGTAGGGGCATTTTTTTTAAACCTTGGAATGGTGAAGACAGTGCAGTGTAGTGCAGACCAGTGCATGCAGTAATGTTGTGACGTTATGCTTCACTGGGCGCTTATACAGCCAATTGAGACAAGGCGTCGTGTGCTGGAACAGCAGACGACGACAACGGAATTTCGCCACCACATACTTTTTTTTTTTCAAGGCAATAAAGAAAATGCAAGCAGTGTATATACTTGAATTTCCGGTTTATGTGAATGAACGATCACAGTTAAATGTGTTTTCAATTGACCGCAAGTGTGGTTAGGGTTAGGGAAAGTGTTACAGAGTACGGACGTGTCACGTGCGCAACACAACTACACAGCAATTTCCAGTTTTCTTTTTTTTTTTTTTTTTCCTTCAGCATACCCCTACAACTGCCCTACCTGCGACTTGCCGGGACCCCCATATCACTCCTATGGGGACGTCCCTCCCACCCACACCCTGTACTATCCCCTTTCCCCAGAGCAATGGGGGAGCGGGCTGACCCCCCCCCCTTTCCTTTGTTTCTTTATTATAGGCTCGAATACGCGTTTTGCTCCTCCACCTCTTCTTCCTCTTTTTCTTTTATATTCAATCAACACATTTTACAGCAGCTGACATTTTACAACACAAATACAGCAGCTGACATCAACCTAGTTGGAACTGCAGCTAACCGAACGAGCAGCACCGCCGCGTTTTAAAGGTTCTAGAATTTGGCCGATGACTCGGCGTGCGACGTTCTCGCGGTGGTCAGTAGAGAGAGACAGCCTTTCCTTCTCGTGGTGATCATTTTCATCGGTCCTGCTTATACCATTCCGTTGCATCTGTAACCCCGTTCACAATCACAGGATGGATGTTCAAACAGTTCCCCGCGCGCATTGGAAACGTTGGAAACATTGGGAGCGTCGAGACAACAAGCGAACTAGACGTTGCTACGGCCATGAATCACTGTTTGTCGTCAAAAAAAAAAAAAAAAAAAGGCTTCATTCGCTTGAATCAAACGTATTCCTTCTTTCCTTTAGTAGCTCCTTTCTTCCTCTGCTCTTTTATTTTTTTATTTTTTATGTGAAGAGTTTCCCTACATAATTGGCCACCGCCTTATATAATGCCTTCGGCTCCAATAAATGAAACTAAACACAATGAAATAAAATGAAGTGAAACAAAAGGAAAGGAACAGTTTTACAGCCATAGCTGTTAAATCTCCATCCGAAGGCAGGGCGCCCGGCTACAGAAGGCCCCAGCACTACCTACAGGTCGCCGTAACCTTCGCCGACGCAGGGAGAGAGAGAGAGAGAGAGAGAGAGGAGAGAGAGAGAGAGAGAGAGAGAGAGAGAGAGAGAGAGAGAGAGAGAGAGAGAGAGAGAGAGAGAGAGAGAGAGAGAGAGAGAGAGAGAGAGAGAGAGAGAGAGAGAGAGAGCTCTCTATTAGAGGAAAGCAGAGAGGTTTTCCGGCATGTTAACGCCGACATGCTACTCTGCGGGGTACGGGAGGAGGGAATAAAGTTGCAATAGGAAGAAAGGCGGAAGGGACAGAAGAAAGAAGAAAATAAAAGAAGTAAAAAAAAAGGAGGTAGCGTGTGCGTTGGGGACCGTCAGTGCGACACGTGAAAAGTCTATGGACGGTTGTACAGTGCAAGGATGGTCTGGTCCTATATCAGCTCAGCGACGCCGTTGTCATTGAGGTATTCAAATAATGCGGTTAGCACTTTACGCTGAGAGGAGGGAGATGGCCATGGTCCCAGAAGTGCTTTTAAATTCAAGGAACTGTGGTTGAGGCACTCGATCTTCTGTGCGAGGTTGTTCCTTGCTTGACAGCAGGGTACTGACCATGTGGTATTGCAGCCCCGCACACTGCAAACCAAGACGCTAAATGTAAACTATTATAACTACTCGCTAGGCAAACCACCAAAACTATCTTCGTAACTGCGCAGAGCGCAGACAGTCGACAGTGCCACAAGGCGGCGTTATGGGTGCGCCGCATGCAGCGAGCGGCGAGTATTAAGAACTTGAATATCACTTAGATTGCGACAAGAACCGAATTTTTCCACCTGGACTATTGACTTTATAAGCACACTATTCGTTCGTTATAGAACACCTCTGCAAA
>NW_027526361.1:40836855-40877598 GCF_048455015.1 Haemaphysalis longicornis | reverse complement strand
CGCAGCTCGGACTCGCGGCCTCCTGGACTTGGGAGGCTGAGCACATCCTGGTGTGCACAATAAACGTTTATTCCTCCTCCTCACGCATCTCCACGAAGTGAATCATGAAGAGTGGGCGAAGCACTGGGGATCGTTCTTACCATAAATCACCCGTGGCATTGCCCACTCGCGCATGTAAATGAGTGACAACGCGAGTGTACAGTATATACAATTCCAATCGAATCCAATCCAATCCAATGCTCCTCGCGCATGCGCAACACTGTGTACACGGACGCCAAGGCCCGGACAGAGCGAGGTCCTAAGGTGCTTCGCCCCTAAAAAGACAGAAAAGACAGAATGGCAGCCGGTCCCGCCAACATCCCAGTTGCGCTTTCCTGCGTAGCAAATGTGTAGCCTGGGAAGCTCCTCGATATGTGGAGCAAGCATGAAAAGCGACGGGCGGACGCCGGTCGACTGCCCGAAACTGCGGGGTCTCTCGAGCTAATGCAACAGTCGTGAGGGCCGAGGCTTGGCGGATGCACGTTTCTTTTCTTTTTTTTTATTTTTGCTAAATGAGAGCAGTGCGAATGTTCGTGCCAGACCTGTCGCTGTATACATGCACCTCCTGAGCTAGCTCGGTGCGACGCGATCGTTAACAGCTAACAAAGAAGCTTCAACGAACTGTTGTAAATTTACTCGCAAGATGCTTCAAAACAGCACCGGACCTCCTACGCGTGCACCACGCGGTCTTTCGTGCGCCTAATTTGGCTGCAAACAAAGCCAGCCTTTTCTTAAAAGAAGAAGCTTCAGCCGCTCAGGAAAGCTAGGCAGAGAGCTTTGCGCTGATGCTAAGGGCTTCCACCCCCTTCCACGTACGGCGCCTGGGGCCTCCTGGAGCTTGAGCCTCCGCGGAGCCGCCTTGTACGCCGCGATCGGACCGGCGCGTCCCCTGGACCACGAGTTGCTGCCGCCGGCGGTGGAGCCTCCCCCTGCGAAGCTCCAGTCCCAGGGTCCCCATCCGACGGACGGCAGGCTGATGCAGCCCACCAGGCCGAGCACGAGCACCAGCAGGCCGGACACGACGCCCCAATAGACGAGGTAGCGAAGCCCTTCCCAGCGAGACGAGCCCGGCACCAGCAGCAGACCCGCGACTGGCGAGCTTGCCATACTCTCGGCCACAGCCGCAGGAGCAGGCTCAGGTGCTGGCGCAGGCGCAATCGCAGGTAAGGTGGCCACAGGCGCACCCGTGCGTACAGTGGGTGCAGCCGCGGGTGCGGCCGTGGCTGCAGTGGGTGCAGCCGCGAGTGCGGCCCTGGGTACAGGCGTGGGTACAGCCGCAGTTGCGGTTCGAACGTTCCCGACGGCGCCGCTGGGGACACCGGGCGGCGATGCACCACGTCTCTCTCTGGAGCACGTCGGGCCGGCTCGAGATTCCCGGGCTCGGACGAGCATTCTGGCGCCGTGGTATCGCTGCTGAGAATTCTCCTGGCTCGTAGCACGAATGACGAGGCTCGTGCTGCCGCGTGGCGGCTTCTGCGCGCTGCACGTCCTTCTTCCTTTTCTTCTCCTCGAAATTTGGCACGTCCCATTACGAATATTGGTTATTCGAAGGTTGGCGACAGGTCGAAAAAAAATGTGGTTGATGCCTCTTTCATAGAAATTTGGAAAACACGAATGTGCCTTCGCAGGAGCATTTATTGTGCATCCATATGAATTTGCACAACGCTATTTTTATTACGTCGGTATGGCACCGTTAGACGCATCAACGTAAGACACTGGATTGCACGCGCCGGAACATTGCGTAAATCCGACTGAAACCACAGCCCCTTGAAAACCGTGCGAACGAAGCAGAAGCGAAACCGACACCGAAAGCAATAGGACTGGACTGGAAAAGACTATTGAAAGCAGTAGGTGGCGGATGATGCCTCAATTCACCAGCGTCCCGCGTACACGAAGACGCTGGCATCGCCAACTGTCGGTGCCCATTAGCGTCATGATGAACTACTTCGTTTCGCCTCTCCTAGACGGCAGCACCATCTGAATAAAGAACGTAGTGGGAAAGATATAAGGCGCGTTCGTTGACCTACTTGCGCTTGAATCCATAGTGCAGTTAGCACAGCGCTGTGTACCTCCCGTTGCGGTGAGAGAGTTCATGGCTCGAATCCGGGCGGAGCCGCGTCAATGGAACTTTTTCTGGCGATGTCGTTTCCGTGACGGGTACGACGCCGGTGATATCTTGGTGTACCCGGGCATAAAACACTTTCGTGTTAAAAAGAAAAGCACCACGACGTGCAAGACGCGGCGGTACTTCAGATCTTAGTAACAGTGACTTTGATACAACCAATGGCACAACCTCCCGCCTATTGCCTGTTACCGCCTGCTGTATCGGACCTATTATAGTAATTTGAAACTTATCCGTTACAGAGGGTGTCCACATGTTTAGAAAAATTTGTGGTAAAAAGACCCCAAAAATCTACTCTACCCTGACTCCACCGCCGGCGCCGACGACGACAATGATGATGACGTTCTCAATGAGTATACATACCTGCAAGAGGGCCTTGATCGAGGCTAAAATTTTCACAGCGCCACGGTTGGGGGTGGCAGATAAAATCTAACTGTTCTGTTCTAGCACAACAGAAAAGCTTGCGAAGGATCCTTACAAGTATGTTGTCCTGTGCTCAGAACGCGAAAGCGTTTCTTTCAGCTAGGCTCACAGATGAGTCTTCTGGCGACGTTGTCGCTACGCATACACAACCTAGGACTAAATGCCAACTTGTTCCGGAATCACAATCCATGCTGCTGCGACACTGCCTCCGCAGAAGCTCAACGCAAGACGCCACGTCGGTGGGCACGTGTAGCGTTTTACTTCTGACGCATGCGCTATGGAACATCTTTCAGCCAATAGGAATGTTCTTGTACACAGGGCTCACCTTACAGCGACCGTTCAGGAACCTCTGGACTGAGAAGACTAATATAAAAATAAAGTTTATTCCTCCTCCACCTTCTCCTGTACATATGCCATATACTGCGGCTTGCATCCGTTGACATGTCTCCCGCTGTTTTCGTCTGCGTCGGTGGCTGCGGCGACGCCTATTTAGACGTCTAATTAGGCTGCTTCTTAAGAAGTCTACCACGATGTCCGCGATTTTGGAACGCATCCAGAGACAGAGAGAGAAACGGCGAAAGAGGGCCATTCTGTGCGCTTCCTTGAACTCTACAAGACAGCCACTGGTAAATTACCTCGAGCTTCTCTAACTGTCCCCGTAACTTGACACACCCTGCGAAACAAACCAAGGAACATTATTCATCTAAAACAAAGGTTCGGGCCATCTGGTTACGTCGCGATTACCAGGGCATTCTGATTAGCGAAAACGGGAACGGGAGGCGCGACGTCTTCTCCGACTCCCTCTCGACCGAGTTAAATTCTTATTAGGCACACGGGGCCTGCTGGTTTCGATCGCACGCGGCGTGCGCATTTCTCTCGGTTAAAGCCCCGAGACTTGAAACGACCCAGGTTTCTTCCGTGACCCTTTGTCTCCGAGTCCGAAGCTAGCTGGCGAGTGTACCCGGTAGTGCGGAACGATCCCGCGTGAAGGGAAGGAAAGGGGGGGGGGGGGGGGGGGGGGGGGGGGGGGGGGGGATTCGACAGGCATCGCAAACGAACCTCCCGCCGGCGCAAGCACATTACGACGGCGTTCCCAAAGTACGAAACGATGGCTTTCTTTGGGCGCTGCAATTAGAAAGGCGCCATCGAAGAGTCACCGTTTCGGGACGACCAGAAAAAGGAAACGACTCCGAGGACAGAAGCGGGTTAAAAAAAAAAACAGAGAAAAAAAAAAAAACACTAACTCTTGGCAGCGGCGGCAACATTAAATGGCTTTCGAACGACGTGCTCATTTGAAGCCGCTCACGGAGGAAGCAGAAAATTAAAATGCGAGAAGGAAGAAGTGGGAAGGAGTGAAGGAGAAGAAAAAAAGGAAGATGACTACGGGAAGGATAGGCGGGAGCCAAGCTAGCGACACCACCAAAGCCACGTAGTGTACACTAAATATAAGAACAGGGATGCGTGCCAGGGAAAGGGGAACGGCAGGAACTCGAGGTACCGGGCCCGCTATCTGTTTCCATTGCACGTCGACACGCAGATGGAAAAATGATTCGCTCCCTCTATATTTATGCGACCGCCGAGACACCCCCGAGACCACAGAGCACTAAAAATGGGACCATCCGGAGAGATTGTGACCAGCAACGATACTGACATCTATCAGTAACTGAAATACAGGTTTGATTGCCCGACTCTAATAAAAAGAAACAAAATGGGGAACATACACGGATGAGGAGACAGCTGGCGGGCTTCGCTACGTAGGCAGAGTTAGCGCAAAGAACTCCGCTGCATATGTACCTCGGAGGCGCGCCGGTCGCACAGTTCGATAAAACGATAAAAAAGATAAAAACTAAAAAAAAATCGAAAGAGAAAGCAAGATACTGGCGGCAAATGAGGCGTGGCATTTCATCGCTTTGCGAGGGCGTGGAAGAGAACAGCGAAAGAATTGAGGCGCAAAAAACGTGCATAACAGAAAGGGAGGCCGTATGGAGGCACAGTCGATACACACGCCATTTATGCTCGCACAGGCGATTCCCGTAACAGGGCAGTCCAACAGGCTGTTAAGAAAAAGAAAGACATCCGGCGAAGTTCCTTCTTCTTTTTTTTTTTATCCCGACATTCCGCTAGCGAACACGGCAATGATAAGCGAAACACTCGCATTTAAGCGATTGGCGGTGCACTTCTGAATCTGCCGCTTTGCACCAGCTCATTTCTTCCTGTTTCATTTTTCGCTGCCTTATAACATCTCACACATATATACGTCGCTCGCAATGGTCGTATCGCCCGGTCCCCATCGGCGCAGTATCGTCTCTCGGCCATTAATGGTTTTTCTTTCACTCCACTATTCACGGGCGTGAGCTGTTCGTCGTTCCGTACGTATAGTTCTCGTCGCCTTTCTTGCATGCGGCGGAGTTCGATCTAATCCAAACGCGCGTTTCCCGTTATGGAAGTTCGGCAAAGCGCTCAAATGTCCTCCGCGTATAGCGTTTTACGATGTTATTCCTTTTTATTTTACACGAACAAGCGCCGGGAAACAGTAAACCTACTGAGACAATCCCAAGAAGAAAAAAAAAGTGGACGGGGGAATAAAAAGCACCGGTCCTGTCCGCCCATTTTTATTGGCAACCTTTTCTTCTTGTCATCCGCTTGTTCTCGCTGCACAATAATATAACGCGCAGCCACCGTAAGGATACCTCCCCAATTTCTGCGTTTGTATTTGTCTCACGTATTGCCGTACTTCTCTCCCCCCCCCCCCCCTTCCTTTTCACCGCGCCTTGGTTTTTATTGGCTGCCCGGATTTACGATCAATTAGGGCGCAAACGCGATAAGGAATGGATGGCGTGGAGGCTGCCGCGGACGACCAGGAGACGAACGGGCGGATTTCTCGTCGCCGCGGGAGCAGCCGTAAAAAGCCGGCTCCGAAAAACAGTCGCAAGAGCCGGCAAAGTTAGCACTAAAGCGCGCTTGTGTATTACGAGGCTGGTACAAGCTGAAGGCATTTCTTTCAATCTTTTTTCTTCATCTCTCTCTCTCTCTCTCTCTCTCTCTCTCTCTCTCTCTCTCTCTCTCTCTCTCTCTCTCTCTCTCTCTCTCTCTCTCTTTCTTTCTTTCTTTCTTTCTTTCTCCGCGCGTGGAGCTGGACTACCACGAAACACAGACGAGTTCCGCAACCGTATACGCTAATTTTAATTCGTTGTAACACAGAAATGAAAATCAGCTGTGTAAGCTCACGGTTAAAATTTACTTGAAAGGTATGCAAACAAAAAAAAAATTGTCGTGGTTGAACTCGGTTAAACCAAGTTTGTGGAGCGGATCGACAGCTCGGTTTTCGCGCCGACAGGGCGCAGTGAACACGCACACAACTTTGAACCGCAAGACGAGACATATAGACGCTGTTCGGTTCAGATGGCGCTGTGGGCGCGAACGCGCAGTGGACGTGCGCCTCCCAGCGCCTCCTTGTATCATTTTCCGATGGCACGCACTCTTACCCTTTCCCCCTATTCCCCTCTCCCCACTCCTTCCCTCGGAATTAACGAGCGATTAGGCGCTTTCACTGCGCAACCACACGAGGCGCCGGCTTGACCTTGGCTGAGCTTGAAGGTGAGATGGACGCTACGAGGAACAAGCCGTTTTTTTAGGTTTGTGCCTGGAGTAATAGAGCTAGCTTTCTTCAAAACAAACATGTGGCGAACTCGCCTTCAGCTAAAATAGCAAAGCACACCCTAAAAAAATTGGCGAAGCCTGCACAAAGTCGCGCAAGGCTTGAGCCATAGCGGAGCTGGAGGATTTCTTTCTATGCACTGGAGGACACACTACCACGCATTGCATTAGATTTGAAATTGTTTATTTACAGGTTCCGTCGTCGCTTTTCACTGCGGTAGTAGTAGTCATCGTCACATCCGTCTATATCGTCGTCTCCCCGCCGCGGTGGCTCAGTGGCTAAAGCGTTGCGCTGCTGAGCACGAGGTCGCGGGTTCGATTCCCGGCCGCGGCGGCCGCTTTTCTGATGGAGGCGAAAAGCAAAAACGCCCGTGTGTACGAGATTTCGGCGCACGTTAAAGATCCCCAGGTGGTCAAAATTAATCCGGAGCCCTCCACTACGCCGCGCCTCATCGCCTGCGTTGCGTCGGCGCGTTAAACCCCCACAATCAATCAAATTATATCGTCGTCTTCCTTGTGTATGACTGGTGGGCCAGGACCGTTTTGTCCGCAGGCTTTCCCATTTCTCCCAAAGTGGAACGCGTCAGCATGCGCTAGAACCATCGGCAACTGGCTTCGCGAACTGGGCGTCTGTAGCGCGAGCTGTCTTAACCTCCTCCATACAGGCGCCGGCGCACGCGAACTGTTTTCTTAGTATTTTTGCGAGCGGCACGCGCAAGCCTGGAGAGAGAGAGAGAAACACTTTTATTGAGTCTTGTGGTTTAGCAATGCGTGGTGGCCACCGGTTGGAGTCTGGCGGCGACGGTGGCAGCTCTTGTGACCAGGAGTGTTTGCACGTCCAGGTCCGAGCTGCCCAGCGCACGCTCCCACTGCTCATCACTATTTACATACTGGAAGGGGTCTTGGGGGCATGCCCACATGGAGTGGACAAGTGTGGCGGGGGCGCCACAGAGGAGGCAGTTCGGTGAGGGATACTGTGCGGGGTAGATGCGATGCAGTACTGCCCGACAAGCGAGGGTATTCGTTTGTAAAAGTCGCCAGAGACGTTCCTGATAGTTGGTAAGCCCTGGATGAGCGGGGGGATAATGGCGGCGGGCGAGGCGGTAATGCGAGGCGATAGGTGATAAGTCGGTCCCTCGCGGATCGAGCACCATGGTAGGGGGTGATGCTAGCCCCGGCACGGATAGTAAGCCCTCGTGCCACATTGTGGGCCGCCTCGTTCCCTCCCAGACCAGTGTGCGCCGGGGTCCAAATGAGTTCGACCGGAGAGGTCGGGGGATTTTCGGAGAGGATTTTGGATGCCGCGAGGGAAATTGACCCACGGGCGAAATTTTGAATGGCCGTTTTCGAATCTGTGATTATAATTGTTGGGGTAGGCCGGGTCGTTAACGCAAGTGCTATTGCAGCCTCCTCCGCCGCCGCTGGGGAGGTGGTACGCACGGTAAGAGAGGTAACAGGGGTGCTATCCGGGCTGTTGATGGCTGCGAGGGCATAGCCTTCGTGATGGCGGTATTCTGCCGCGTCGACATACATGATGTCTGGTCGGATGGGCAATTTCCTCGCCAGTGCTCGCGCCCGCTCCTCCCTGCGAGCCCTATGGTACTCGGGGTGCATGTTCCGTGGGAGGGGACGAACGCGGAGACAGGCATGGGTGGTTCTTGGGATGGGGACCTTCGGGTCGGAGATCTCTGGTGCGCGGATACCCAAACGTTTTAGAATGTGCTCACCAGTGGATGTAGTGGAAAGTCGTCGGAGTTGGTTGATGTGATGGGCTTCAATCAGCTCCTGAGCCGTATTGTGGAGGCCTAGGCGTTCAAGTCTGGCAGTGGGTGCATTCTGGGGAATTCGCAGTGCTGCCCTGTATGCCTTTCTAATTAGATTATTAACTTTCGCCAGATCCGCATTGGTGACTCTAAGGTAGGGGAGGGAATAAGTAATCCGGCTGACGACAAACGCCTGTACGAGCCGTAGCCTCTCCTGTTCTTTAAGCCCATGATTTCGGCCGGAAATTCGTTTAAGGAGTCCAATCGTTTGATTTACATGGGAGCTTAATTTTGAGATGTATTGTGTGTTGCCTCGGTTGCGTTGTATTACCAGCCCTAGCACTTTAAGGGCAGGTACCTCTGGGATCAGGTGACCATCTAAGAAAACTGCGATGTTTGGGGGGCTTCGCGATCCGAATTTAGATGGTAGAAGGAGCAGTTCGGATTTGGCGGGTGAGCACGCAAGGCCTGCCAGCAAAGCTTCTTCGGCGACTGCTTGGGCCCCTTGCTGCAAGGTGTACTCGATTTGTGCGTCACTACCGCCTGTTACCCATAGCGTTATATCGTCCGCATAGAGACTGTAGCGAAGGTGGGGTATTACTTCTAGGCGTTTGGGAATATTAAGAATGGCCAAATTAAAGAGTAGGGGTGATAATACGGCCCCTTGCGGGGTACCAATGGAAGGAAGAGAGAGAATTTTCGATTTGAGATCTCCTACTTGGAGAAACGCCGTGCGCGACGTGAGGAACGCACGCACGTAGTTGTAAGTGCGTTCCCCAGGGCCCATCGATTCTAGACCGCGCATGATGGCGGCGTGCGAGACCCGATCGAAGGCTTTTGTAAGGTCCAGAGCCAATATTGCTGCTGTGTCGCGCTTGGTAGTAGGTGTTATTACGTCTCGAGATAATTGGAGCAGGACGTCCTGGGTGGATAACCCGGGACTAAAGCCAATCATTGAGTGCGGAAGAGCATCAGTAGATGTAAGGTGGAGCGTGAAGCGAGAGAGGATGATGTGCTCTATGACTTTACCTATGCATGAGGTGAGTGAGATGGGTCTGAGGTGATCGATGGTAAGAGGCTTCCCTGGTTTCGGAATGAGGGTGATCTGGGCGTGCCTCCATGCCTGGGGGAGATAACCGAGCTTCCAAAAGTGGTTAAAATAATCTGTAAGAGCCGATATTGAGGAGTCGTCCAGATTGCGGAGCATCTTATTGGTTATTCCATCCGGCCCCGGGGCTGACCCGGGCCGGAGAGCAAGGAGGGCGCTGCGTACCTCTGCTTCTGTAATATCTGCATCAAGATCAGTATTTGGTGGTCCTTTATATAGTGGGAGCTGTTGGGTGTCACCAGTGGGCACATATAGAGAGCAAACTTTGTCGAGTAGTTCTTCATTGGTACCCGGGAAATTTTGTGTGACCATTGTAAGCCGATGGGTCTGCTCGGTCTTCGCACGAGAGGGGTCTAATAGATGCCTGAGGAGGTACCAAGTGCGTTTCATTCCGAGGTTTCCCTTCATTTGATTACAGATTTCATGCCACTGATCTTGGGCAAGCTGGGCGGAGTACTGCTCAATTTCAGCATTGAGGCGAGATAGTTTAGAGCGCAGTTTTCTGTTGTGTTTCTGTTTGCGCCATCTACGTTGTATACTGCGATATGCAGCCCACAAATGCTGTAGGTGGGAATCAACCACATCTGAAGGAATTTCCGGATCCAGCGCGATACTTGTGTGCCGCGCATCTTTAAGAATTTGTCGAGCCCAATTGTCTAATCCAGATGTACTAATTTCAGGGGGATCGAGAGTTTGGCGTACTTGCCGGAAGTCGTCCCAATTCGGTAAAAAGGCCTGCCGAGGGCGGCGGCGCACGAAACTGGCTACTGTCACGTCCGTTTGGAGGATGAAATGATCACTTCCTAATGTGTCAGGAGTGGATGCCCAACATGCGTGTTTGACGTGATAAGTGAGGGTGAGATCGGGTGATGAATCACGCTGCACGCTATTGCCTATCCTAGTTGGAATCAACGGGTCCGATTCTGTAGTAAGCCGATGTGCTTGAATCTGATCCCAGAGAAGTCTGCCCTTTCGAGTACAATGGTGGTATCCCCAGGCTGTATGTGGGGCATTAAAATCGCCTACTATGATAAGCGCATGGGTTCCTACCGTCTGTTTAGCAAAAGAGAAGAGGAGATTAAATGTATGCCCTGTTTCCTTCGGACTGCTGTACACGTTGAGGATGTATAGCCGCTCAGCGTCTCTTTTGCTCGGAAAGAGAGTCACCAAATCATGGGGAACAGCGATGCCATCAAACTGTGTGCGTTCAGCAGGAATATTGCGATGAACTAGTACTGCTGTTGTGAGGTTGCCGTTACCCTGAAATGCCTTATAGCCAGGGAGCTTAACTAATGAGCCTACTTCTTGTAACGCAATTACCGTAGGGAGAGTTTCCGTCGCCTGGGTTAGAAGTTGCAGGGCCTGTCGTTTTCGCCGATACCCCCTGCAATTCCACTGCCAGACCCGAATGGGCCGCGGGTCCTTCTTATTCCCTGGAGATGTCATAATTTAGGACGAGGGCCGGATTAGGATTGCAGAGGGTATTAATTTTGTTCACGAGCTCTTGAACGCTGTTGCGCAATTCTAAGCGTAAGGCCTCTACGTTAGCATGGACATTGGATATGCCGGCTTGCAGGGCTTGATGAATATTCGAGCATTCGGCTTTTTGCTCCGTCAGCGCCTGCTTACAGGATACCTCGACCTCAGTAATTTGGTTTTGGACTTGTTCGTCTGGTGTAAGGGGCGATTCAGAGGAGGGCGAGTCGTCTGAGACCGCCTTGCGTTTAGGGGGAGGAGGGGTGGGAGAATTGGTATCCTCTTGCCTAGGGGATATTAGCGACTTGAGAGCTTGGTTTTCCTGTCGCAGAGCCGCATTCTCTTGGCGGAGGAGGGAGATTTCAGCCCGGATAGCATTGAGTTCCCGAAGGATATCCAGTGAGGGGCTAAGGGGAGGCGGTGGGGGATTGATTGACGAGCAGTGGGCAGGCGCTACCGGGCAGCTCACCTGGTGATCCGGGGTGGCTTGTTGTTCACCTGCAGGCGCATGCTTATGCTTGGTATGAATTCCTTGTGGTTGGCCGGCTGGTGGCTTGAGGGGGGATCCCTTGAGGAGACCTTGGCGGCCGGCGGGTCCGGTTTTCAGCAGTGGTGGAAACTGCTGTCTATCGCTTTGGCCTTGGTATGATAAGGCTGGAGCACCCGTTGTGACAACTTGGGCGTATGTAGGTGCCCGCCGTCGTGGTTGATATCGACGTGGGCAGTCAGCCGATCCGGTGATGTGGGGTGATGTGGGGGGTCAGCATCGTGGGGAGCAGTCGTGGGGTTCGGCGGGGTTAGTGCCACCGCAACGGGGGCAGCGGGGGGCGACTTGAGCATTGGGGCACACATCTTGTCGGTGTCCCGTGGACCAGCAGGCATAACACGCTTCCGTCTTGCGGCGAAACGGCTTGCATCGGTAGAGCGAAGACCGATACCGAATCCAAAAGGGGACTTTCTGACCATCAAACAGGATCTGGGCCATGTTTGACGAGTTCTGCCGCTTAGCGTCAAGAATGTGAAGGTCCGGGTTGTAGCTACATATGCTGTCGAACACTTGCTCAGGCGTGTCATCTTCTGGGATATTAAATATGACACCGAGTACGCTGTTGGCTGGAGCTGCTACGTGAGCAGAGACCTCATATTGCTTCCCGCGGACCGTCAAGGAGGTCATACTTGCGTACTTGTGGGCACGTTCCTCCGATGGGGTGCTAATGACGATGTAGTTAGCGGTTTGTTGCACTCGAACTTGGTCTTCACGGTTCGGCGCAACGTGAGCTTGAACGTGTATGGCGTCGGCAAGTGTAGCCTGGGCTAGTGACGCAAGGGCCAGGCCTCCTCGGGGACGTAGGACAATTTTGATATCAGTTGCCGGGAGTGGCGTCGCCGGCGGTGTCCGCTGAGCCGGTCGCTTGCGGTGGGATTGTTTCTTCGAGTGGAGTTGGAGCGGACTTACTTGCTCCGCCGTTGCCTGAGCAGCCGAGCGTAGGACATGCTGGCGGTGCCTGATGGTTGCCCAGCCTGGTCGTTCGAATTCGGAGGGTCCATTTCTTCCCCTTCCACGGTGTTCTTCATGATTGGATATTACGCGGTGGCCGTGCACGCGCCAGAGCGGCCGGTGCACGAGCGCAGCTGCGGCGGCGACGATGAGGAAAGCGAGGGTGCTAGGCCTGATCAGGCCTAGCGAAGCCGGCGTCGTGGTGTGAACTTCGGGCACTCCAAACTAACCTTCTAGTGGTTCGATAACCGAGATGGTGGTGTCCAGGTGATCCGCGTGACTTGCCGGTTACCGTGGAACCACTCTCGATGGCGTGGATAGCGATTACCCAGCGTAAGCGGGGGCGAAACTCGGAGCCGATGCGGGGGGCTTGTGCATCTTGCGGCCCTCCCGCAAGCCTGGACGACGCATGTCCTGCTAACCCGGTCAAATTTTTTTAGCCTTTTCTCCCAAAAATGGCATCAATCACTGATTCTTCTCTGGATCTATTATATAATTCGGTAACCGTTTCCCCAATTCCTACAGGCTGACTGTAAAGGGCTATGAGGTGGGCGTTTTATCCCAAAAAAGCCACCCCGTTTCTTGGCCAATCTCCCACGTGGGTACGTTCCACCGGAAGAGTAGCAACAGAAGCAACAACGACGCCGGGCGCTCCTCGTAAACCGCGTGCTCACGTGCGCGGTAAACGGCGGGAGTATCTATAACGCAATTTTCTGATGACGCCGCACACCGCACACATTACAGCCAGCAACATTCAATATCATTCATGTGTGCCGTGATGGTGGTTTCGGCAATGCTGCGGCGAGGAATGCGAGAGTGAGGGAAGGAGCGAATGTGATTTACCAAACATCCTCGCTCTCCTCCTCTTCGCTGCCGCGCCACGACGCACTTCTTTCCAGGCGCATATTACTGGCTCTCCGAATGCTATCGCAGCAAAACAAGGATTACTGGAAGTTACTGGGGGTTACTGGAGGTGCTTCAGCTGGGGTTCCCACACTCCGATAAAAGCTTGGTAGCTTATGTGACCGTTCAGGCACCGCTCCATTCAAGTTTCCAACGGGGTTATAGCACGGAATCTACAATCTTATTTTATGCGACATTACAAATATCTCACCTCTATCCTCTGTCTCTCCTCTCTATGGATCTGTCATCCTCTGCCCCAACTCCCACACCAGCAGGCGTTCCGGTGTCCACCCCTAGGTGTGACAATTTACGCCTGCTGGTGGTCTTTCCTTTCCTTTTCTTTGACAATAAATTCATTCATTCATTCGTCGTGGAGGAAAGTTACGGATATGCATCGGCTGGAGACCAAAATTTTCCCGTTTAGATCGCTCAGGAAAGACTACCACTGCCTCTAGGAATATTTCGAGCGAGTTTCAAGGCTGTCTGATGCGCGCAGCGCGGAGCTATTATAAATTTCAGACTATTTCATGGCTTAATATAATCTAAGAACCGGACACGTTTATTCGTCATGTTCTCGCAGCTTGTTCGACTTTCAAATAAGCGTCATCACACTACCTTTCCACGCGCTTTTCACGGACGCATTTCCTTTTCCATCCCAGACAGTGCAACACGACGTAGAAGGAAGGCCTCGCTTTCTAATAGGCGCTGCCTGCATTCGATCAGCACGCCAGTCGATCGAACACTGATTAGCGCAGGACTCGCGTGGTGAGCCCGTGTTTCATTTCTCGGGCGTCGTAGCGTATTTTTAATCAGTGCGGCGTTTCACAAGGGGTTCCACACGCAAACGCAGCCGGGTGAGAAATTCGATAGGCCTCCTGGGTCACCGCAACATCGCGACAGCCGATATTTCCCTGTGTGCGTACGTGTAGCGGAAGCGCGAGCCATCATATCGATCGCGAACTTGCGGATAACGCAAAAGGGAAAGCGCGAGTGCACGTTGCGTTTGTTTACAGGTTTACAAATTCCCTCGCAGCTTCACTGGGAAAGCACCATCATTCGTTAAACGTCGAGAGAGAGATTATCGGCCAGTAGAGATGCTTTATAAGGCCATCGATTGTCGACCGCTCTGCCGCGCAGGCAAGCGCCCCTTCAACAATAAATGTGGTAGGGTAGAATTGGCCTTATTTTACGCTTTCTCGGGGGGTGGGGTCTTATAATGTGCATTAAGCTCCTGTTCCACACATCCTTAAACCAAGGAAAAAAAATGGGAAGGGAGCGCTACCCGCACTTCCCTCGCGTACTCTTGCGGGCTCCACTCCGCCTTACGTACGGAAAAAAAAAAAAAAAAAATCCCGGGCCATCTCCACTACCGTGAAACCGGGTAAGGGGCGAAGGATGCACTGTATAAGTGTATTCTTGGCACCTTGGCGTTTTTGCCAACGGAGATGAAACCATTGGGGGTACAGGTATGCAGCTTTGCTGTAAAAGTCTCTTGTCTTTGAAGCATACAATGTGGGCTTGTCCCAATGATCCTTTTCCCTGCATCACCTGCTACGAGCACTCGGAGAGGGCGCTGGGCAGCTCTGATCCGAAGTTTCAAGCCTCCCTGACGAATCGAGCTGCCATTGTCGCCGCCAGGCTAAAGCCAGCGGCCACCAGGTCCCCGTAACAGAGCTTGGCTAAATAAAGTTTACCCCCTCCTCCTCTCTGGCGCGAGGCGTAAACGAGTGTCCCGGTGTTTTTTAGTACGCGTTACGAAGCGCTTCAGCGCAAGGCGAAACGACTTTCCCGGTGTGTTTTAGTACCCTGACTACATGAGACGACCGACGATTACGACGACGACGACGACAGGAGACGCCAACAGCCCAGGCCCCTAAGGGGCTTCGCCCCTTAAAAAACGTGCATCTCAAAATGGCCGAGATAAGACCGTGTGAAGGCTTCGAAGGTCGCCTACTGCTCTGTTTGGCAGTCAGTTTTGAGCCTCCACTTGAGCAAATCCTTCTTTTTAAGTGCAGTAAATGGGGGCGCAGTGTTTTTCTCATTTTTTTTTGCTCGCAGTAATATGTTTATGTTTTGCTGGTTGTTAAAAAGCACTCCGGCAGGGAATACGAAGCTCTTGTCAATAAAATTGCTTACTCACGACGAAACTGTCGCTTAGGGTATAACGCCCATACCGTTGCATATTGTATGTAAATATGCTGACAACTTCTTAGACGTAAGACATGACAACCCAACAAACAGTTCGCAGTTCGCCGAAGACGTTGAAAGCCACCTGGCTTTCAATGCTTGGCGTTGTCGTCGAGCTAGCTTTCCCACTAAGCGCGCCTAAGATGAGGGCAAAGCAAACTTTCAGGGGCGTACGGAAGCCCATTCCGCCAAACCCAGCCGGCATAAACGGGGCTTTGGTGTACTGCAACGCCACATACTAACCCCGCTGCTTTTCCACATTAAAGGCATAAAAAAAAAAGGCACCGACGTGTAAACGAGAACTGAGAAGGGAAAAGGAAAAGCGCAAGAACACACAGGAGGTTTCGCAAGCTCACCACGGCATCGGAGGAGTATTAATATTATTATTTTTTTTTTCACTTTCGCATCGAAGCGACGCCAGGCTCTTCACGCTCCGAAGGAGATCAGCATCTTTTACGACAATGCGGAAGAAAGAAGAGGAAGAAGAAAAAGGAAAAGCTGAGGGCGCAAGATGCGAAATCGGATAAAAACGAAAAACAAACGGGAGCTCCAGAGAGCTCGCGAAGGCGTAGATGCAAGCTCCTCGGTCTGCCTGCGACTAACGCGATAGGAAATAGGGTGCTCGCGAGAATAGCGTTCTTTTCACGATCCCCAAAGAGCCGTTTCTTTTTTTCGGCCCATGCAAACGGCCGTCCACGCATTTTTCCTTTCCTCTGCCTCCCGTTCGGCTTCCCCACGCAGCAGAATCCACTGGATTCTCGTGCAGCTCCGGATCCCCGCTCGTGCGAATATCTCTCCCCAGCGTCCGCGCCCGCACTCGCCTCGCACAAGCCTGCACTGTGCGAGGAAAGTGGCCGCAGCTAACGCCGGTGCACGAATGGCATTTTCAGCCTTTCGCGGCTTTCTTTCTTTTTTTCCCAGCTGACACCGGGTCCCGCGGGATAGGCGAGGAAAGAAAACGTAACGGCACAAAAGTCCCAAAACGAGAAGTTGCCGGCAAGGCGCGCGGGGGAGGAGAGGGGGTGGGGGGCGGAAACGCCGCGGAGGCCACGCGCTGGCCTTCGGAAGCAAGCAGCTCAGGGCCCCCTCGATACGGCCGCAGCGACCGAAGCGGCAGCAAGTCAACGGAGGGGCGGTGTTGCCCGGAAGTTGAACCCTAAGCACTTCCGGCCCTGGGTGCGAAAGCGCGCGCGCCAGCGCGCCAATGCCGCCGCGAACGCCGATAGCACGGACTCTCCTCTCGCCCGCATCACCCTTTCCTGTCGTCCCCCATTAATGGCCTGTGGGCAAGGGAGCCAGCCCTTACGTCTATTGCAAGAGTACGGCGCGAGTTGGACAGGAATCAGCGTTCGCCGCGACCTATAGCGTGACGGGGTCGTCATACGCGAGGTCGCGACGCTCACCAACTTTATCACGGAGTGTGTAAAGATGACGACCACAAACATCCGGAAGAATTTGCGCGCACTGCACATCGACTTAATTTTTCGCCTCTCATCTTTGTGCTAACCCGGGGACTGGGATCGGGCTAATGCGAACTCGCTTCTTCGTTCAATCGCACCTGTGGCAATAACCTTGCGGATCGCAAAATCGCCCAAAGGAAAAGGAAATGAATTCCCGGTTCAATACTATCCCGAGGAAATTTTTTGGAGGGTAGAATGTGTTTACAGGTGATGGGCATACTCGTACGCGCGCCGACGCTCCCCTTGAATCCTCCCCTTCCTGAGATGGCACGAGTCCCTCTCGAGCTTCTCGTTCCCTCGGATGACACATCCCTATAGATGAGGAGAGAGAAAAAGTGATGCGGATCCTCGCCAAGGGCGCATCAGTGTACTTTCCTGGACTTCTCATTCTCAACTGCATCCAGGCTTCGTGCCCTCCTGTTCACTAACGTTAACTCGCCACTAAAGTTTTTTTTGTTGTTGTTGTTGTTCCCGCCTACACTGGGTGCCTACACTGGGTGCCCACTGGTGTAGCCAGATGCGTATGCTGTGACCTATACACAGAAACGGACAAATTTACTGCCTAGAGCCGCGCATGCATTACACCTCACGATTAGAAAGCTAGTTTCACCTTTTCCGAATGGAAATCCATAAGGTAGTAGGTTTGTACAAATGTTTTTATGCGGCTGGCGCTTAACTACCCCGAACTCGGTCTACCACATCATGCTTTCTGTTGACACAGCCTCCTAGGCCCGCGGTCTCCAGCATACACAAAGTCGGGACCGGTAGCCGCGCGAGTTGCCCCACCACGCCCCGGTTGGTACCGCGGGCGAGCGCAAACAAACAAAACGCAGAGCCGACGCCGACAGGCCATTTTTCACGAGCCAATAACTGTCCCTGTTGTCCCTTGCGCAGAGGGAGGGAAAAAAAAGGAACGATAAACACGAGCCGCCGCCTACAAGCATCGGATGAAAGGGTGGTGGGGGATAGAGAGAGAAAGGAAGGGGCGGCTCTGCGGCTGCCACGCTAAGAGCTGTTCGGCCCGTGTTGCAGAGGCGAGCAACAAAGTTTCCCAGCGAACTGGCCGCCGGCACGCTGCGCAATAAACACGCGACTGCCCGCCGCGGTGGCCCGAAATGGTGCGCTGTGTCAACAGGGGCGCCGGAGACGGGAACCAGCTGCGTGGCACCGACGAGCATTCTCCCCTTGGCATCTGGGCTCCCGGCATGCAGCAGTCGGCCGCGGTCCCAAACAAGTGCAAACCATTAGGTTCGTATGGCCGTTTTTTTTTTTTTTTCGGTAATAGACGAAAACAAAAATGGTACAGTTGAGTGAACTAACGCACAAGAGAACAAAAGAACTAAGGAAGGGCGGCGGTTACACGGTATGGGCCTGTAGGGGTGCCGTAGTACACGCATCGGCAGTGTCATTAAAGACCCCCCCCCCTCTCTCTCCCTCCCCCTCCCCCTCTCCCTCCCTCCCTCCCTCTCTCTCTCTCTCTCTCTCTCTCTCTCTCTCTCTCTCTCGTGTGTGTGTGTGTGTGTGTGTGTGTGTGTGTGTGTGTGTGTGTGTTTGTTTGTTTGTCTGTCCTTTAGTGAAAATGCTTAACAGAACGCTAGACGGTAAAAGTTAAATGATAATTATGGTGCGGCAGACAATCATTGGAGTTAGGGAGCACTATGTACAGTTTGCACGACGTCGACATTTATCACAGCAACGCGAATTAACTGCCGGCCCACAACAGCACTCTTGGAAAACAACGGGGCAGAGCGGCACAATTTTTAGCGACTGCGTGTGCTTCTTGGCAAGCGAGAACAGTGGGGGAAAAAAAAGAAACTCAGGGGGACTGAGAATGGTAAAACCTCGCAAACTACGGAAACTTGCGACGTTCGAAGGTTTAATAAGGCAGGAAGAGAACGGAGCCTGGAAAGGTAGCGCTGCGGCCTCACCGGACAACCTCCGCGTTCCCAACAATCAGAGAACGGCACAAAGGGACAACCGAGGCCAGATTGAAGCGAGCGGCTCGTTGACCACAGCCGCAAGGTAAACAAAATGTGCCGGGAAGGGGAAAAAAAAATAAACATCTTCCGCTAACAAACAATTACAACAAAGAGAAGCCGGGATTAACAACCGATGCCCTCACAAAACCACGGGCCAAGAGAACGTTCCAAAAGCAAACACCGTCGCAGAGCTGTCCGGAGTGAGACAAACGGGCTTCGGCGGCGGGCTGAACACCGCGGATCAATGCCGAGAGCGGTCGCGATTGAGCCCCGGGGCACAGCCGCGGAACGCGCCTGGAATCCCCCCCAGCCACCCGCAACGACGTTGTCTCTATACTCGGAGGAAGAGGCAGGAGAGGAACCGATGGAGACTCCGACGAGCATCGCCTCGCGGTTTTGTGGGGATCAGCCGGGCAGGGCGCCAGAGCGGCCGGGCTATTTATTACGCCGGCACAATCAAGCGTCGAAGGGCAGCAAGGGTGGAGGTCGAAGGTCAGTGAAGAAGCGACGAGGGCAAGTTTTAGGGCTGGACATTCCCCCAAATTGCGGAGCTCCGCTAATCGACCACCCGAGCGAGATTTCGCACGTTTTATGATGAACGGCATTGACGTGACGAACAGCTTCGCGGAAAACTGTTTCTTGCGCTGCAGGTATCCTCATCGACGATCCTCGCAGGAATTAACGGGCGCCAATCGCGCACGTTCGTCGTCCTGAACGTGCGCGATTGCCTAATTTTTGCCTTTTTGCCTAATTTATCCTTCCCGTGGGTGGATCAAAGAGAAAAGCTACCGTAAGGCGCATTTACAGTGGTCCATTTACATTCTACATAATATAGTATAGGGAATCAAAGCTCAAAAATGCATGTAGCTGCCTGGTCATTAATTACTGCAGTGAATCGGGCGCTGCAAACGGGGAGGTATTTCTTAATTCAACAGTGCTGCGGTCCCGACTTCTGAGCGACCAAGTGATCGTGTCGCCCAGTATTCGCTGCACCACACTATCTGGAATTCAAGTCGGCAACAGACATCGCTACAAAAAGTAGTTACTAGCTTCGACAAAATTTGGAATTCTGAGATACGACTTTTAAAGGGACCCTGCAACACTTTCGATAAGCGCTTTCACTCTTTCCTTCGCGTCTGGAACCACTGCGAAAGCTATAGTTATCGCCAGCACGGAGCGGCACTGCGTGATTTGCTCGTCGCACCACATACGCCTTTCATTTCTGCGGTGTTTTTGCAGCTTTTTTAAAAGTTGCTATCGAAAAGCGTGCATTGCTGCAGCTGAAGAAAAACCGGCCAACAGCCGCTACATGGCCTTAGTGACGTAGTTCGAGCTGTCGAAGAACGTCAAGTCCGGGAAAGAAAGAAAAATCTTTTGAGCGAGTTTATGCGTTATCTGATGGGAATAGAGCAGTAATTTTTGGCTGAGGTACTTTGCCGCCCTCTAATCTAAGTACTGGGTGTGTTGGGTGACTAGGTTCTGCGAGCATTTAAGATTAAAAAAAAAAAAAGTCGAAAAGAGTGTTGCAGGGTCCGTTTAAAGGGCAAACCGAGTTATTGTAGATTTTTCAGCACTTCACAACCGTCCATCTCTCTAGGTCAAAGTCGTGGCTCAGCTTCACTACAATGCACTCGAGTGACCGATCCCTCCCGCCAACAACGCAAATACCGCAAATGACAACGACGCACACACCATCTGACGCAGAAATCCTATCTGCGCTGCGTCCCCGCGCTATGCAGGACGTCACACTTGCATTGTGTGCGTGATGCCACAGCGCCGACTGAACTCAGTCAAATTGTACTCTCGCCATCATCATTCACCGAAATTTCATTCTTGCACTGCGGCGAAGCTGAACCACGGGATTGTCCCAGAGTGAACGAACACGGCGTAAGCGTGAGCGGGTGTGCATTCTTTCGCAAGAAGTAGCCCCTCAAAACCGCGCCGTTTCCAAAAAGCCGAATTGATGCACGTTTTTGCTTGGAGTCATGCGCGAAAGCGTAGAAACTAGGTCAACCGTACGTGACGAATGGCGCAAAAAGCGAAGGTCCGTCGGCAACTCTCGCGTCGGACTGCTGCCGAAGGCTGGCTCTGGCTTTCAGTTTCACCCATTCGTCAAACCAAGAGGACGAGAAAAAAGAAAGCAAGAAGTGAAGAGAAAAAAAAAGGGTGCTTGGAAGCAGATATACGTCGCTATGCGACTGGACGCGGCAAAAATTCCTTCAGCGAGCCCCTCGTTTCGTCCACCGCTAACGGCGGGACCCGAGCGGTAGTTACCACCAGCATCAATCATAGGCAGCCGAAAATGATAGGTTCTAAAAATTTTTCACAGTATTACTGCGAAGGGGCCGCGTTAAAGGAAGCCCTTAATCAATACTTGAAAATGATTTTACAGGGGCATCGATCTCTGGAGCGGGCATGTCGCGCTCCTTTTTATCGAGCAGCCTCGTTAGCAGGGTTTTCATTGTCTGGGTCATTAAAGCGAAAAAAACACCAACAAACACACAACTTTGCATTAATTACACGATCGGTTTTCACAAAAACACAGTTATCTAGATGTTGACTGATTGTATGGCTTAACGCGCCGACGCAACGCAGGCGATATTGCTGACTGAATAGGAAGCGACATTCATCACGAAGTATATCACTTACACAGTGCCTTGATTGATTGATTGATTGATTGATTGATTGATTGATTGATTGATTGATTGATTGATTGATTGATTGATTGATTGTGGCGTTTAACGCGCCGACGCTACACAGGCGATGGAGGCGCGCCGTAGTGGAGGGCTCCGGATTAATTTTGACCAACTGGGGATCTTTAACGTGCGCCTAAACCTCAAACACACGGGCGTTTTCGCTTTTCGCCTCCATCAGATTACACAGTGCCTACACAAGTTCTCACGTATGAAAAAAATAATTGTAATACAACTTAGCACAACGTAAAAACAATTTTTTTTTTCCAAATTTCGTGAATAGTTGATCGCTCTTGACCGCATACGTTTCCATGTGCTTACACTACACGTCCATTGTTTTTACGGCGGAAGCCTTAGATCTGTATATTTCAAGGTCACGTCGTGAATTACCCCAAAAAATTTGTACAACAAAAAAGTTGTACATGCGCGCGACGGGAAAGGGAAACTACAGCGCCAGAGTAGGGTTCTGAAAGAGGGCGTTCGATATGCATTCTACATGCGTTCTACACGTTCAACACGCGTTTTGTGTATACGTCGCTCAGAGCGTGCGCTCAAAGCTGCACTCCAAATCGCTATTTGGGATGCAGCTATTTGGCTCCAGCGGCGAGCGGAGAAGACGTACGCCACGGAGAAAGAAGCTAGAGCAGCTCGAAATGCTAATCGTAACCGCTGTCGAGAAAAAGCGGCTATGGACGAAGCAAGATAAACAAAAGTTCAACAGCAGATCAACAGAAGGTCTAACTAGGCTTTCGCCTTCTCATTCTTAGAAAGATATAAGCATCTCATATTTTTATAGTAAAAACACTTTTACATCACTTTAAGCCATTGTTTACGTAAATAATGGCCGCCTAGTAACCTGTAGTTAGGTTTACAATCGGGGAAGGTGCGCCGAAAGTGCAGTGCTTGCACCTGTCTCGGAACGGAATGTCGAGTTTGCGGTCTCGGAACTGAAGCAGCAAAGGCGTGCATGTTTGTGTTCCGATTTCCAGTGTTGCGACGAAATCCACTAGCCATGATGACTCACACCCCTGCCTCCCGGGCCTTCAAAAGGCCACAAAACTTGAATACGAAACCCGACATTATAACGTGCTATCAGCGGGGTCACAAGTTCACGCTGATAACACGTTGTTTAACTGCTGGTTGTGTATTTGTCGAAATTGAGAGCTGCTGTATCAAGCAGCACGGATGTTCTCTCGAAGAGGCTTTAAACTCTAAGAAGCATGTTTGTCTTTCCTTTTTACATAGGGAGTTCGCCGGGACCCCGCTAATCAGTAAAGCAGGTCACACAATCGGGCCTCTACTGTATTTCCCAAAGAATCCGAGGGTTTTGAAGCGAAGAAAACAATTCAAAACTTTCAGCACCCTAGAAAATTCAATTTTCAATTTCAAGTATTTTCAAGGTTCCGAAGACCTGTGCGCACACTGCGTAAGCCTTTATGAAATGCAAAACGGATGTGAATGCCACTGCTGAGCTGTCCGAGGGCTGCGGACGCTAGTTTTCGGACATTTGACGCCAAATTTCGCCGATCTTCACGTTTTCGAGGTCAGCGCGGCTACACGCCGGAAGCGTGATCACCTCTCGGTTGCAATGAGGCGGGTTTTTCAGCGGTGCCCCGGATTCCCGGAAAAAAACGTGAACACCGCTAAACATCTGCCGATATTTACCGAGAAATAAACCTGGGAAAGTTTAAACCAGCAGTTACAACGTTACTCATCTCCCACTACTCCTCATTTGCTTGTCTTCTTTTTCAGGTATATTTCTTCTCTCGCGGGGTGGGAACGAGCGGCTCTGTGACCGGTTCTTTTCGTAGGCTGCCGTTGCGGAGAGTCGCTTGAAGTAAGCGTTGCACACCTCGTTCGATTGGGTTGGAAGAAGTCAAGTATAGTTATGCCGTGGTGATGTTACAGAAAAACCTAAGGGTACCTTAACAAGTTATCTCTAAATATATGTACAATCTTGCAAAGCGCTATTACTGCGTTATTTAACCGCGTGTGCCAGAAATGGTACACACACTTCGAACAAGCTGTCCTTCCAGAGAGGTATATTTATACACTCAACGGTCCGTCGTTGGTTGAATAGCTACGGTATCAATAACAATCCCATAAAACCTGCGAGTGAGAAAAAATTAAAGCGCCGTTCCACCCAATGTGAAAGCTGTCGGAAGTGCAGAGCAGTGATTCGTCATAATGGGCTGTAGCGCCGTTATCCGCTCCCTGCTGCCACCCAATGCAAATCAAATAAATTTCCCGCCTTCGCAGTGCTCACGCGCCCCCTGCCTGAAACTGCGCCAGCGGGAGTTCTGTTCCTTTTGTGCTTGCTTTTCCTCCCGCACTTGCCGGCGGTGCACTGCCACTTTTTTTCGCTTACTATCGTAAAAACCAACCCAACGAGCGTTCCTAACTAAATGAACGCGGGGGCTGCCGGTTACATACACAGATTTTGCCTGAATTATACATCCAGTTTTCTTTGCGCTAAACAACGGAGAGATGTATGACAAGCGGCAGCGCTTCACGAGGTTCCAACGGTTACGACTATTTAAACCTCGTGGTTTTCGAAGCCTCAGCGTGACCCCCTGACAACGGTACATCAGGGTCTACTTGGGTCCGCTATCTGGCTGCGCCGCCTGATTCCGGCAGTCGCATCGACCGTTAGCGATTCAAGACGACAAGGCGAGCTCATAAAGTGCTCTGCACCTAAAAGGCCTATAGCTTTGGAAGGAGACGCACCGATGATGTCTCGTCACGATTCTGGTAATTATGGGTCGCGGTGAGAGGCGCGCTACACTTATAACGTCGCAACGTAACGTTACCACGCAACCCGCTTTTGATAAAAGTACCATAAATTACAGGAAAAGCACGCGAGCGCGCGCACGCTCGCACAGTTCGCCGCCGGAGGCTCGTCAATACATTCAGCGAAGCAGGTAATGCCCGCGTAACGAGGGTGGATTTGAGCCGGCCAAAGGGAGGTCGAACAAAGTTAATCTGCTCAAAACCAGCTGAAGCGGAAGGAGCTACGGCGCCCGGCTTATTTGCAAGTCAAATGCGGATTGCATGCAGCGATGAGTTCGGCCTAACGGTGGAGAGCAAAGATCGCACAAGACCCGCAGGTTCATACAAGGCCGCGAGACACGATGTGAGAAAAAAAAGAAGAAAGAGACTCGAAGGCTGTTTTGGCTACGGCAGTGCGCGCTTGGTACGGACATATATCAACCTACAAAAAAAGTAGTCTGTGTTATAAGATATTCAACGCAATTTGCTACTAACGAAGCAAGCGCGCGTGTGTGGCAACACTCAGCTCTGTCGAGTTATCGAACCTGCCGTGTAACGCCCCCAAGAAACAATTTACAGGCGCGAATAATAAACGGCACTTCAATGGGTTAATAATAAGTTTCGTAATAATAACAAACTTCATTAAGTGTAGGTGGTCTAAACTTAACTAAGTTTAGACTACCTAGAGGAGCGTTTTAAAGCGAAGCTGTCTATGACTAGGATCCAACAGATCGCCTCCGGCGACACACCCAGCGTGGGTCAACAATATTAAACGTAGGAAAAAAAATCGTAAAAAATTAAAAAAGTCCTAGGGCATTTTATATACGACGGCTTATATTGCCCCCTAAAAAAATCATCTTCCTCGCAATGCACTTTTGTTGAGCGGTGAAGCCGACTTTAGGAGAACGGCGCACGCTTGGTTTTTGTAAGCTGGCTTCCCCACACTAACGTTGCACAGTGAAGCATGCCCATCTACGGAGGGAATATGGTGACCGTCCCATTTTATACTCCTCTCCATCACCACCGCCTGTTTCCCGGGTCGTGTACAGTTGAACCTCGCTATAACGAGCACTGATATAGGGAAGTATCCGCTTTTGCGAACTAAATACAATCTTTGGTTGGTCACGCTTTATTTCAATGGCCCTTATTCTTTCATAACGAAACTGAAACCATGGGCCGCGCGCGATATCGGATATAACGAAGAAATATTTGACCAGGAGGCTGAGGAGCTACTTGGAAAAACCCTCCGGCATCCGAAACTGCAGAAGTGTACAGGCCCTTTTGTTCGTGGACACTGTGGAAAACTCCATCCTGCTCAGTGCTGTGAGTAGCCGCCAGATGAAGATCACATCCTTCATCAAATAAATAAAGATACAGGCCTGTTTTGTCAAGTGAACCTTGTTTTGTTGTAATTTCACGTACTCATGTTACGGCTCATTCAGTTTGAAATGCAACAAAGAGAAAGGTAAGGGTTGCCTTGTTCACAGTGGGTTGGAAGCCTTAAAAAATGCATTTTTGTATCAAGTATTTTTGCGGGAGCCAGATTGTCGATTTTTTACAGCCGATTTTCACCTCTACTGTTATAACGAATACCGGATATAACTAACTAATTTTTTGTCCCGATACTATGTTAATAAGGAGGATGAGGATTGTTGCCTTCTTCACTCACCGAAATTTTGGAAAACCAGAAATATACGAAATAGACAGCAATCATCCACTTGACTTTTTCTACCACCTGTGGGGTGATCACCTTGGGGGTCAGGACATTCAAAAAATAAGGGTGGAGTCAGGACATCCGGTCTCTCTCTCTCTCTCTCTCTCTCTCTCTCTCTCTCTCTCTCTCTCTGTGTGTGTGTGTGCGTGTGCGTGCGTGTGTGTGTGTGTGTGTGTGTGTGTGTGTGTGTGTGTGTGTGTGTGTGTGTGTGTGTGTGTGTGTGTGTGTGTGTGTGTGTGTGGATCCGCCAATGCGTACATCCGATCCACAATTGGATAGGTCCACAGAAACGTCTAAAGAACATAAGGAGAATCTATAGACACGTTAGTAAACAATTTATTATTAATAAAATTAACACGAAATTTCTTGCGGGGGAGAACATTCAGCCGTACGCTAAGCAAATGTGAAACCACAAGCGAAACATACTATTGCTAACGTTTAGCAAGTAATTCGCCCCCAATTTCCCCTTTTTCACGGTAGTACTTTTGACGATGGTTAGATGTTAATGGCGCGAGGCCAACCGGGGCAAAAAGCGCCAAGAGAGTGGTCAGATAATAGAACTTCAACGGTAGATACTCAATAGAAATAGAAATAGAAATAGACAGTAGATAGAAAAAGAACAGAATAGATAATAAAAATTCAACGGCAGATACTCAATAGAAATAGAAATAGTAGATAGAATAAGAATAGAATAGATCATAAACATTCAGCGGTAGAATCGATGAGTAAGAACAAAAGTAAAATCAATCTTAAAATCAATCTAAGACAATGAAGATGGCTGGTGTAAAATGCCAGGTTATGATCGTGTGTGGTACGAAATCAGGTCTAAAAATTTAACTTCTTAAAAAAATACACGCTTGACAGAAAGCATGAGATCGTCGGACAAAATAGCGATGGGTGGAGGGGTATATGTTGTCTGTAGAGCTGGGGGAAGTGTTCATGTCGTGTTGTGTCTATGACTTACATTGGATTACGATGTGGGCTACGGATGGGTGTTCTCCATACCTGTTGCACAGGGGTCTTGGAGAGCCAGTGAGCAAGCAGATGGGAGCGTGCCACATGTGTGTGGCCTTCCCGCAACCTAGCTAAGGCAACTTCGATAGGGTGGCAGCATTAATGATCCGAAACAAAATTGATGATTCGTGTGTCGCCATGAGACATACCGTAGTATTGGACCGGTATCATCCTGGACTACTTAGGGCTCTTTTTACTATGCACACAAAATTACTTCAGAGATATTTTTTGATAGCTCACCCCAATAAAATTTAGACCTCGTCTACTTTCTGCCTGAGACGTAACGCTCTGAGAGAAGCTTTTACGAGACGTTTCAACTATGGCACTAGGAAGCGTATTATACCACAGTTACTATAAATATAGGCCAATCATCTCCAAAGTTCCGAGAAAACCTTAACATTAAATTATTTTGGCCTACCTCACCTGTACCTGAACTTCACAACTCAAGTGCATAACCACTCAGGCGACCTCCCGTAATATTTAAACGGTCGTCCTCACCGCGGCTCCACTTGGAACAACTTAGAGTTCGGCTCTCAGATTAAAAAAATCAGGGAAGCTTTCACTCAAGCGAAAGACTTGAATGGCGGAGCTGTTGTAGGTGAGCATTGCCGGACACATAGTCAAGCTTCAGTATCATTGTTTATTTGCATAGTTGCGGTGCTAGTAATCGTCGTCATATGCATCGAAGAGGCCGTCGTTTTCTTCGCGGCTAGTGGTGGATGCAAAGTCATCCTCAGCATTGTAGACTTCCGCCAGCTCTTCGTCATCGATTCGAGGCAGCGGTGGCGGGATCAGCGAGTCGTCTCGGGAAGGACTGGCACACTCGTAGCCATGAAGGAAAGTTTGACATCCACCTGGATGCAGCCAAACGGCTACAAAGGAAAGCTATACAGCTTTCACAGAAACTTCGCAGCTGAAGAAAAAAAAATTCCTCCTGGTCCAGGAGGTCCAGGTCGATTAACTAGTAGCCATGTCTGCAATTATCCATAACGGCTTCTAGAGAATGCGGCGGCCGCGGGGACCTCTTCCAAGCAGGGTGTCTTTTCATCTTTAGCGTTAGCGCCGGGGTCCTTTTTTTTTTTTTTTTTTTTTGCTAAAGCCACTGCGCGAACCGGGGACTCGACGGTCGCCGCGAGGCACGCGCTCACGAGCGCTCGACATTTTTTTTCTGCAACAACGAACTTGCGGCTTGTACAACAGCTTTGCTGTTAAAAAAGTATTGAGAGGACGTTCACTGGAAAGGTCAATGTTCAGGGCGGCCGCTTATTCGGAAGTTCAAGCGAGGAACCAGCGCGCACACACCATGATGATAAGAAGAAATGAGGACGAAGTGCTGATGCGGCAGCTAAGAATGATGATAATGCACAGATGAAGAGTGAGCACTGCAAGCAGTCCAGAGTCATCCCACAAGGGTGGCTCCAGGTCGCTCACAGTACTTTCATACTCCCCCCCTCCCCCCCCCCCCCCCCCTCCCTAGTGAGTCTAAGACATTCACCAATTGGGCGCTGGTCTCTGCCGACTGAGGACGACGACCCATACGAATACACAGGTCGCGAACCCCGATCCGTAATATTTGTTTCCCCATATCTGCGCATGCGCAACAAAGTATAAGGGGGGGGTACGTGTAACGAGAGAGAGAGAGAGAGAGAGAGAGAGAGAGAGAGAGAGAGAGAGAGAGAGAGAGAGAGAGAGAGAGAGAGAGAGAGAGAGAGAGAGAGAGAGAGAGAGAGAGAGAGAGAGCCCCCGAAGAGGGCGTGCACGTGTCGTTCCGCACCAAGAAGCCGCGATTAGCAGCGAAGGGGGCCCCGGATCACGACCACGGTAAACTCGACCAAGCAGGAGGCCGGCCCTTTTTAGACGGGGCAGGTGTGCGTCCGCGCGGATGCGTGTGCGATCGTTCTGCGCACGCATGTCCGCTTACGTACCACCGAGTGTTCCCCGAAAGGAAACGTGCTCGGGTCGAAGCTATCGGCAATCAGGCGCACCTGCCGTTCCACACAGCGGAAAGCCAAGGCGCTCGGTGTCAAACTGCACTGCGGCATAATACCGCCGCAACCAGTATACACGCCTTGCTCGCACACGGGCGAGGACTCGTCGGACATTGTATGGTAATGCCCCGGAAAGCTGCGTCCACAACCACCACGGCGTGAGCCCGTAGTCGGTCATAGGCACCGGTCACGCGCGCGAATCTTTAATCGCGATCTGCTCGTGAGCCCAGGGAGCGATACGAGGCCGGCAGGTGGTCGAGGTTGCGCGCGCGTGAAGCACTGCGGAGGAAATTTACTCCGGCGCTGATTTGAAAATCCAGAACAGCACACTGCTAAGCCTCGCGTATCTAACGCGGTGGACGGCGCCCGCATGCCGCGTGTAGACCGTGTATACGGTGCCTGTGGAACAACGTGCATGCACTCGATTCCGAGTAACCCAGGTGTCCGTTCGCTCCTCGATCTCGGGTGCGGCGAATGGGAAGCTGGCGCATTGCGTGCGGGCTAGTAAAATTTAAACCGAAAGTTTAAATACCTCCCACGATTGGGTGGCTCGGTTAAGGCGTGGTGTACTATATATAAAATGCATGGAAGACAGCGGCAGGTACAGTAACGTGCCGCGTTCATTAGGCCAATACAATGTCGTGCCCTTCTTGAGGAATATATATGCGTGAAACACGCGCGCTATAACGGAGCACGCGTCTAGTTGAGCGTCTTCCCACATACGTGAGAAGAGGGGGGGGGAAAGAGGGGGGAGAGGCTGTTTTGAGGTACGCCTCCCTGTTAAGGGCTAATTAATCTGACAGTACACGACTACACAGAAAAACTACTTGCACGATGACTACGTGCACGATGAAAGCAAAAACGCCCGTGTGTACGAGATTTCGGCGCACGTTAAAGAACCCCAGGTGGTCAAAATTAATCCGGAGCCCTCCACTACGGCGCGCCTCATCACCTGCGTTGCGTCGGCGCGTTAAACAATCTATCGAATCAATATCAAAATTCAGTGAAAACGATCTCAGTAGAGCAATCCCCCAATTTATGCGCGTAATATTGTTGGGTTAAAGCGGCACGTATACCCGTACGCGAATAGCTTAATTAATGAAACCGAATCTTTATCACGATCAAGGCCCTTGTTGCTGTGGGTCATGCAAGCGCGCGAAACATTTCGCGCGCGCGCACACACACACACACGCACGTACACACAAAACAACAAACAGGCTTAAAACACGTATACTCTTACAACTTAACGAGCAGCGAAGGAAAGGCGTAAAGCACGCTAACAGGATTTTAAGCACTACTGAGGAGCTCTTTTCTCTGTTTGTGGGGGTGATTTTCTCAGAATTGTTTAGCCGCTTGCATTTACTGTGAAGAAAAGGGGAAACTGTGAGAAAGGATAAACAGAAACTAAATAATCACGGTGAGCGTACGTATACAACGCTGATGCACTTTCAATGCCCTTCAGGGAGCGTGAAAACCTGCGCATACGGACACGCCAACGGTGAATACGCAACTCATGGACACTAAGTCCACGGAAATGTGTGGAGAAGCAGACATTTAATAGCAAAGGGGTGAGCAGGCTCGCAGCGACGGGCGAAGGACACTAAAAGACAGCATCTGCGTGCTAGGCGCCCTTTACAGAAGACACGAGCAGTGGTCAGATGGTACAGCTGTGCTCAACTCGGTCTAGCACGCCCGCATGTCCGACAAAGAGGCGACCTAGCTGAAGACGGCCTTCCAGCCCCAAGACATGTAAGTGGCGGCACGTAGAGAGAACAACGCGCGAAATAGCACAGTTGATTCTTCGACTGCTCCACAAGCACCGGTGACAGGAGAACCGTGGTGTACTGTGACGGCGTGGTGCGAGACGGCTCTCAGGGGCACGCCTTCTTCCAGCGGGACGATGAACGGCAGCCCGGGCCACCAACTAAGAACTAACAAGCACTCGTCTTCTGCCATCTCTTCGTTGTCGCTGACACCTATACATTGTACAAGGGCACTACACATCGGACTGGGGCGGAAGAGAAGGGAACATATATTTGGGCGCCAGACAAGGCTGCTGCAGGTGATCTGAACGCACCGCTTCATGACGGCCAACGCCTCCAGCAGCGAACAGTCATGGTCGCAAGAGCTGACGTCAGAGGAAGGAATGCGAGGAGGCAAGAAAGACACAGTAAGGAAGTAATAGAGTAGAGGAAGGAAGGGAGGAGCAGAACACGTTGTGTCAGCCTGGCGGAGCGCGGCGCTCAGACGCCGAAGGTGGAGGACACCTTCTTCTGCATGATGACGAAGCCGATGGCGATGACGAAGCCGATGGCCACCACGATGGCGACGGCCGTGCACATGTAGCTGCTATGCGTGGACAGCAGCGGCTTGTGAACGGGGCCCACGGGGCCGCCGTTCTCGGGGCGCATTAGGAACGCCTGCGAGCCCTCGAACATGCCGCCCGTGGTGGCGCTGGCCCCGGTTGCCCGGTCGGCCTCGAACGGCAACCGGCCGGCAGCGGCTCCGCGCTGTAGCGTGGCCACGACTGTCTCGTCGCCCGCCCCTGGTCCGCTGTGCGCGCTCCGCTCCGCCGTCCCCGCCGCCGCCGCCGTTGAGGAAGCACGTGCGACGACACGAAGCTCGCTCAACGAGTCTCGAAGCAAGGAGATCGGCTCGTAATTAAACGGGAGGATCGTGGAACATGGCGCTGCGCTGCCGACAGTCAGGAGCTGTTCCTCGTCTTCCTCGACGTTGGGACACAAGCTTGCAGCGGTGGCGCATGTGCTGCTTATCCCTTACTGTCCCTTGTGTTGGATAAACAGAAGAATCATTCGCCGCAGCCAAGTGAATTTCCACGCCCAGAATTTTCCCGTGACTTTACCTTAATCACCAAATTAACTCATTCAAGATTTACGAAACCGCGCGATTAGGACCTCACTTGTGCATCCGTTTTTTTCTCTCTCTCTCGCTTTCTCTAGTCGAGTCCATACATTACATCTCTGGTAACGGACACCCAGCATCTCCGGTGCTCGGCGAAAACGCGATGTCCAGAAGTCGACGATTAAGTTGGCAAGCGGAATTGCAGCATGTAACCCGGTGTGGGACCCCATACACAGTTCATAATCACAAGCCTCTTCGTTGCTTGTTTTATGTGACCATTTTTTCCCGTCTTTGTCAACTGCACCGTTCAGAAATTGGCGACAAATAGCTAGCAAAGAAAAAAATCTGCAGAAAATCAGATAATTTTCTACTAATGCGTTATGCCGTTTGACCGGAGTGTAAGTTTTTTACAGCTAAGTATGGGTATGAGTAGCGGAGCACGTTTTATTATTCTATTCTTTAGAAGTTTTCTTTTGCTTCTTTTGAACAATTATGTAAATTTAGGCCTCTATAGCGATGAAGCGCCTTTACTTCGCTAATTATGTTGCGTTTTGTTCGAAGATGCAAGACGTACTGCAGAGTTGGTCCGTTTACGATAGTTTTTTTTATTCGTACTTCCAACGTTCTATTGCTGACTTTTTTTGTTTAGTGTTGGCTTTCTGGGAGAGTTGTATACGATGGATATTTTTTTATTTTGTCAGACGATTTTTGTGAATGTTTTTACTTTTTCTGCTTTTCTTTTGGTTTTGCAAAATTCTGTTCGACCAATTAACTACGTTTAAGTTATTATAACGAGTGCAGGTGTTACTTCCGCCAAATCTGCATTTTTGTGCAAACTCGCCGCGTTACACGGTCATGGCTGGGGGGGTACTCGGCAAAGAATGTTACGCATTAAAACATTACGCAATGACAATAATTCTCTTTGCATAACATCAAGCTTCCATGGTGATACAAACACAAAAGCTACGACAAAACCAGCTAACTCGGTCAGTGTGGCGGTGTTGGAAATCCACGCCGAGTGAAGGACCACAACTTAAACTATAACTGCGTGCATTCGTCGCCTTAGTTCGCCATACCAACGACGCTCACCACATCGACCCTGGACTGCACCCTATCCCCACCCTTCTGTTGTCTAGCCTTCCTCCCTTCCCAAACCCTATTGGAAAAAATAACAAAAGGCGCTAAGCAGGCGGAGACAAGTAGACACACACACCACATACAGGCGCCAACTTCCAACTGTTTATTCATGAAAACCACGCTTACTTATACACAGGCCAATAGTACAGAATCAAGATTGCTGCCAGGAAAGAACATTTGCTGACGGCTATTAAATAAAATAGTAGCGGCATTTCACATGCCGGTACACACACGCACTACTGATATTACACACACCTAATCATGACGACTAACGCACATTCTACACTGGGTGATTAGCAAGAAAAAGCAGGAAACAATACGGAAAGGGAGATTATCGAGCCTCACTTCATCAAAAAAGCGGGGGATGACTTCGTCAGCACGCCGTCACTATCACTTAGTGATAAAGAGCTGTCTTTTATTACAGACCGCTTATAATCACCCAGTGTAGAATGTACGTTAGTATCAGTAGTGTGTGTGTGTGTGCCGACATGTGAAATGCTGCTACTATTTTATCTGATAGCCGTCAGCAAATGTTCATTCCTGGCAGCAATCTTGATTCTGTACTATTGGAATGTGTATCAGTAAGCGTGGTTTTCATGAATAAACAGTTGATTGATTGATTTGGTTGTGGGGTTTAACGCGCCGACGCAATGCAGGCGATGAAGCGCGCCATAGTGGAGGGCTCAGGATTAATTTTGACCACCTGGGGATCTTTAACGTGCGCCAATATCTCGCACACACGGGCATTTTTGCTTTTCGCCTCCACCAGAAAAGCGGCCGCCGAGGCCGGGAATCGAACTCGCTATCTCGTGCTCAGCAGCACAACGCCTTAGCCACTGAGCCACCACGGCGGGTGAATAAACAGTTGCAAGTTGGCGCCTGTATGTGGTCTGTGTGTCTACTTCGTCTTCGTCTGCTTAGCGCCCCTTTTATTCTTTCCAATAGGCATGAAACAACTAGCTCAACAAGTTTTGTTATCCCAAAGCCTCTCCATCGCACGGCGTTAGCCGAGAATCGTGTGGAGATAAACGTCTTGAAGTCGAAGAAGCCGAACTCAGGAGCGCTGCCACGAGCGCGAGCGCAAATGTACGTACGTTTGCGCGTCCGTCCTTAATTGAACGCGCGCGCGTGTGTGTCGCTCCTCCGTCTTCGTCCCTATTTGAGCTGCGGTTCTTCACTCGGGTCGTCGCTCAACGAAGCTCAAACACGCTTCGTACGCGTAAACGTCACGTCCACACGGCGAAACCGTGCGCGGGGATTCGCTCCGGCTACCGCGATGTTCCTCCGCCCTGGCCACCCAACCGGCCTCGGCCGAGGTCATTAGCCGAGGTTACTGCCGCGGAGCGGGCGCATCATTCCAGAGCCCATCATCCCGCCGCGAGCAGATGTCAGGTCGCGCGGCGCGCCCGCTCGGCGCACATTATGCGCGCGTGATTAGGCCTAGCTGTACTGCCCACACAGCGCCCATCACGGAACATGTCGGAAGCGGCTCGCGGGAACGTTCTGGGTGGCCTTGCCACCGAAATCTGTAGATCATGAATAAAACACGGGACGAGATCGGGGAGAGGAGGCGCTCGTTACGGCTACCCTCCGCTCACGGACTAGACTCAACCAATTAACGGTCTTTTTTTTTTACACGTTTGGTGCCGCGGGCACCTGGAAATTTGCCGTTCCTCATCTACGCTTATAACTTATAACAAACAAGCAAAGCTTATAGCAAGTTCAGACAAAGAAAAGAATTATATAAGCAGAGCCTTAGGGTGGTTGGTTGGTGGTGTACTTGGATCGAGTGCTGCTCTTTTGGCAAGATATGCGAGCAAATGCTCCGCCCGAGCGGCACGTGATGCGTTCATAACATGGATTCTTCACCGTGAGTCCGGGAGTTATGTGCCCCGAAGGAAGATAATATTTTGGATGTGCACTTGGCAAGACTTATTATGCAAAACATAACACCAGCAAGAAGCTTGTGCACACAGTGCTTAATTTTTAGTCCCGCTTTTCATAACACGCACATTGCGGAAGTTATTAGAGCACCGCAAAGAGGTGACAAAATTTAGGTGACAGGTACAGTCGAGCCTCGCTATAACGAACACTGATATAGCGAATTATCGGCTATACCGAACTAAATAAGAACTTTGGTTAGTCACGCTTCAGTTCAGTGACAGTTTTCTTTTTGTAACGAAACCGAAACCGTGAGAGAGACGCGCTATATATGTATATCGGCTATAACGAAGAAATATTTTGTTCGAACGAAGCTCGGAACTCCAAAGCTGCTTCGAAAAGCACAATAGAAATTAGAAGATAAGACAACTATTTTTAACAGTTTGTAAAACTAAAAAGTAGAAAAGGCCTTTTGTGCGTGGTCACTGTGGAAAACGCCATCCTGCAAAATGCTGTGAAAATCCGCCAGACAAAGATCACATCCTTGTTGAAATAAATGAGAGCGCAGGCCTGTTTCGTCAAGAGAACTTCGTTCGGTTGTAATTTCACGTTGATATGCTCCGGTTTAATTAGTTTGTAATGCCACAAGGAGACAGGTGAGGATTATTTTGGTTATAACGGGTTCGAAGCCTAGAATAATGGGTTTTAGTATGTAGGATTACTGTGCGAGTCAGATTTCCGATTCGTTAGATCCGATTTTTGCCTCTACTGTTATAACGAATATCGGATATAACGAACTAATTTACCGGTCCCGATAGTGCTCCGTTATAACGAGGTTCAACTGTTTTAGAAAATTTCATTTCTCTTGGGCGTTGACGGAGGTCATCCCTAAGAAGGAGATCTGGTCCTGAAGGACACATTCATACACGCACGCACTTTTATTTGGACTCCACTTATCTTGAAAACGGTGCCTATTGATACCTAATCTACTAAGAAATTTTATTTATTTATTTATTTAATTTTCAGATACTGCAGCCCTTTAAGGGATTATAGCAGGAGTGGTTGACATAGGGATCAGTGATTACAAATGCACCACTTTAGGGAACAAGAAAATACAGTATGCACACGTACACACATGGCCATTCCATTCAGAGCAAAATCCCGATCCTGTGCATGCCAATCTACACAGAATCATCGTTATACATACAATGACTGGGCACTGCAGGACGGGGCGCACATATCAACACAACAAAGCAAGGAACTATTTATTGGACACGACTTTCAAGAAAAAGATGAAATTGATTTATTGGTGCGCTCCTAATCTCACCCGGCAGTAAATTCCACTGTTCTGTCGTTCTTGGAAAAAAACTAAATTTGAATACATTGGTGTGTGCATGAAATTGGGCGATGTTTAGGGCATGATCATTTCGAGTTATGGTTGGCATAGCATACTTAAGATAGCTGTTATCATGCGTATCCACGTGATGAAACGTGTTAGCCTGAGGTCCAAATCATGTTTTGAACGGCGTGAGATATGGGTGGTGACCGCGGGCCAACAGCACATACACGGGACGTTCGTTTTCCAACGCTTCGCGCTCCAAAGACACGCGGAGCCGCAGGAGTTTTTGTCCTCTGTCATGAAAAATACACGAAATCCGAGCCTTATAAGCTCCGCTTAAAATATGGTAGCGTCTATTATCACGGCAACCGTGAGAATTGCCGATAGCAATTTCTCACGGCAGTAGCCTATGATTAGCTAAGCACGCCACCCAGGGATTCTCTGGGACAAATATTTCATAAAAACTCGTTCGACAGCTGCTCCCATTGCGCTGTGGTATTGCACTTGCTTTCTAAACCAGAAAGCTCAGGTTAGAGTCCAGCAAAGATGACGTTTTTTTTTTAGCTTTCAGACTTTTTGAAGTTTTCCATCGTGATTTTGTTAATGCTTTTTATTTTTAAATTCTGGTCATTACTATATCAAGAGATCCCCACAGAAGATTTCTGGAATGGGTTGGTTTAGGTTTCATATAGATTGTGTTCAGTGTCGTTGGGCTGGGTTAGGTTAGTTTTCTTGCAGTTGGGCTGGATTAAGGTAGTTCATAATACGTTTGGTTAGGTTACGTTGGGTTACGTGTGCAGGTAATAGTACTCAGCCCATTTTAGGCCATCCACCTTTTCATGGAAACTGCCGTTAAAATTTACCGGAGGTCATTCTCACGGGTGGTGTGAGATTAGACAAAGCCTAAAAATCTACACGTAACACTGTGATCTTCGAAATTAATTTCCAAAGTATCAACAAAGGACAAGAGCAAAGGCGCGAGCCAAATAGTAAATACAATTGCAGCGACGCATTTTTTTCTTTGCGTACTTTTCGCGCGGTAAATCCCGCCTGCTCCCCCCTTCGCTACACATTTGAAGTCATCTGAACGTTGGCTTGAATAGGAGCGTGAATAAATTATGCTCGAATCAGGCTGTTTCCCATTTCGCTCGCTGGTTAAGGTGCCTCTGTTGTCCTCGTTTCTCGACGGGGTGGCACAGAGCCTGCGACCGAATTGTCGCCTTTCCTCCGCGCTGAGCCATCAGGTCCATTGACCGCCCACTGCGTAACACAGGAACGGTGATACGAAACACAGTCGAGGGTGCATTCAACTCTCTCCACGGCTGTTGCATACATTCTTTTACTACTCACGCCGAAGTTAATTTACGACGGAATTGGTCAGACAACGAAACTAATCTTTGCCGCTCGCATGGTCCCTGCTCAATCCTGCCATGCGCTGAGGACGTATACATACAATCGAAATTAGAAGTGCGTTATCCGGCAACCAGGCGGACGGACGGACGGACGGACGGACGGACGGACAGACAGACAGACAGACAGACAGACAGGCAGTTGTGAACGAAGGCTCCCCCGCCGTGGTGTTCTGTGCGCGTTAGCGTAGCACTGCTGCCACTAGCAGACCATAAAAGATGAAGAGCGAAGGGGGGCAGCGGAAGAGCGGTTTTGTCAGCACGCTGCCTTCCCGAAAACAGGATTAAATTCCGCCCGGGCAATTGCCCCGTTACGATACTCACGGGCAGCGATTTCACGGCAGTCCCTTTTCCCCTTTGATACGCAAAAAGCCTAGGCCCGATCCCAAGGCAGAAAAAAGAAAAGACAAAAATAAAAACAACGACTTAGAAGTCCAGGCGGCGAACTACTAGGCACGAAGTTCTGTCTCTCGCATGCAAAGCGCAAAAAACAAGAGAAGAATGAAAAAAAAAAAAGGGGGGGGGGGGGAGTGACTCTGATCCCCGCTGACTGGACACGAGTTATTAGCGCGTCCTGAAATTGGGACAGCTTGGCAGCCAGCTTAGACTGCGGAGTGGGGGGCTTAATTGAGGCGCTCTGACACGCTGCCTTACAGATTAAAAGCAACGACCAACCAGCCAGAACACAATAAACAAAACATAAAAAAGAGCGAAGTCAGAAAAGAAAAAAAAAACGCGTGGGATCGACACGCATCATTATAATCACACCACGTCGGCGGCATTCTGCTCTAGGCACCTCGGTTCAACACCCCCACTAACAGGGCCCGCTACCTCACGGCTAAGCCTTTTCTACTTTTTATTTTACCACAATCTCCGACGCTCACACGAGTTTCGCTGACTTCTCAGCTTCGCGCGTCTCGGAACGAGACTATTTGGGCGAGAATGAGATGTTGGTAAGCTCCTATTCGCGTTGTTCGGACGAAGGTGTTCGCCCATGGAGGGCATGGCCATCCCTCGTGGTCTCCTCGCTCGGCACAATCATTCACGGCCGGGCGGCGCTCTTCAGCGCCAGGCTGCCGTACACAGCAGAGTCATGACGCCGGGAGGGCGTCGTCCGCTTTCATCGCTAATTGTCCGCTCTTCGCCCACGCGGCTTCATCCTACAGCGCCCCGCCGCGTATACGTCTGCTCGCCGTCTGCGCGCTCACACAAGCAGAACACACGACTCCAAGCGCGCACCCCGCGGTTTTTGGCCTTGCAGGGGGCAAGTCTGTATAGCGGAGGCACGCATACGCCGTAGAGTGCAGAACCATTACTCAAGAACCGAACATGGAACAAAGCAGCAAAGCAATGCCGTGCTATACTGCAGCGTCGAGTCGAGCGGCCACCCGTGTACAGGCGTGTCCGCGCACTGCAAAACTCACTTTCGCTGGCGCTGTTCTTTCTTCTTTTTTTCTTTTGGTAGTTGATGTTCTCATTAATGCTTGCCCGAAGCCAGCGCCAGTCAGAGCCGGATTGGGGAGACGTCTCAACGCCGATGCGGCTGTGTAAGCCTGTCACGTGCAGTCTATTGATGCACGCATACGTGCGTATCCCAGATAAATGAATCTTCCACGCGCTGACGCTAGCCCCCTGCGGACCGTGCGCCGGGTTGCCGACGAAACACCGTTTTGCGTCGGCTTACTGTTCACGCCACGTTTTGAAAGGGATGGACCTCGCTTTCTCTTGATGGCTAGTCAGTGCAATGAGGAGCTAACACGATGCAGAATATATCAATTCGAAATGACACTAAATATTTTCCCATACTTGCTTGATTGGCTGCAAACTACACTCACAAGTAGTGCTGTTCGTACAAGTATTCCTCCTTCCGGCACTGCTCGGTATGTGAAGGAATAACAGCGCGCCGAAGTTTGACCCGGGTCACGAGACGCGCCGTTGTGGAGGTCTCCGGATTAATTTTGACCACCTGGGGATCTTTAACATACGCCGAAATCTCGAACACACGAGCGCTTCCGTCTTTCGCCTGCATCTGAAAAGCGGCCACCACGGCCCGGATTCGAACCCGCGTCCTTGGTTGGGCTCAGCAGCGTAAGTTCCAGGGGTGAACGTGGGCTGCGCCTGTTGGAGCAGCTCAGGGAGCAGGAATAACGCTGTTCTTGAGCAGCTTTGGAGTCGTAAAAGGGGAGTTTTGGAGCATCAAAAGGCGACTTTCAAAGCGGCGCAAGTCTGTTTTGGAGCAGATTTCTAGCGCCAAACATCATTTATTCGCAATTTTTTCCTTTCTGACAAATACAAAAAACAAGAAATTCAAATGGCTTTTACTCGACATTCGATCAGTACTAAGCCGACCACTCGTAAGAGTGTTCAGCTTAGAAGATTACACGTTAGAAGAATAAGAAGTATATAGAAGAAGAAGAAGAATATAAGTTAGAAGAGTATACGTCACCGGAAACAAAGTATCACAGCTGACAGAGCAAAAACTAAGAAAAAAACTAGAAATACAAGCAAACAAGTGAAAAATAAATGTTCTTGTTATCAAAACACCACTGCACTCATGACAAACAACCAAGTCAATACCAGAGATAGACGAAATGGTCCCTCTTGCACATGAAGTTAAAAGGTTTACCTGCATCCTGCACCTGATGAGACTCTAGACAAATGGAAAAAAAAGGAGAAAAAACGAACAAAAACTAACAGGAAGAAATCAAAAGGAAAATAAATTAAGATGGAACAAGATATAGCTTGAATCAAACCTGAGTAGACTTTATATAAATTGAAAATAAATGTCAAACGTTAATACATAAACGCTAAAAATCAATAAAATAAATAAATACGGGTTCACAAAACGAAAGAGAAAGATATCCTAGTGTAATACCCGCAGTCTTACCAAGTAATAACATGCTTCTATCTGCGCGAACAATCCCGTGCTACAGGGTCCTGTTTACCCGAATAACGAACGTGCCGGGGTTTATCAACTCCCCCCAACCCCCAGCATTCCCTCTCCGTGCAATTGGACATGGGGGGGGGGATGCTTCTTCCTCCCTTCCCTCTCCCCCCCCCCCCCCCCGAAAAAAAAATTAGTACTATAAGGCTGTACACCTAACCAGCTGATTACTTGCAGGTAGCTCCTATCTTCCCAGAATCCTCCGTCTCGCATATGCCAGGCCCACGCTTATTATCTCATCCTGTTCGACACCGCACGGTAGCGTCCTACCTTTGGAATGGCAAATGCACTCGCGATACGATAAAACGGCGAGGGTCCCCTTATAAACGGGACTGCAGGCGACGACGCATGCATCACAGAGCAGCGAGCTGTGCGGTG
>NW_027526361.1:40573800-40836755 GCF_048455015.1 Haemaphysalis longicornis | reverse complement strand
GAGAGAGACCAGGCGGTGCTTGAAGGCACTTGAAGATAACAATTTGGCACTGTTTTTAACCTTTCCTACATAACAGGTGACGTCCTATGCTTCACAATTTCGTGTCATAATACCGAAGAACATTCAAATTGCACAAACCGCACCTTGAAACGAGCAGCACAAACGGTATTATGCTGTACAACCTACTACCCCACGCCTCCACATTCTTGCGAACTTCAGATTTTTGGTGCAGCCTCAAACCTCTCTAACACAGAGGAAATGTACTTTCACCCGAGTAGAATTAGGTCAACTGCAACCCCCCCCCCCCTTTTTTTTGCTTATCTATTCTGTGTCAAGCTCGATTTAGGAAGCCACAACCCATATTCACTTTTTTTTTTTTTTACATTTTTGATACTTCTACTGTCGCCATTCTCTTTCAGAACCTGAAAGGGGGCACATTGAGGTGAGCTCAAAACATTGTCTAATTACCTATCTTACACGGCAATGCCGTAAGTTCCTTCGACCAACTCAGACCCATTTTTATAGTCGCGAAAGCGCGTTTGTAACTGCCACTTAACTCTAGCATCCTCCAACCAATTTGCTGACCCCGGTTGCATTGTTTAACGGATGGCTAGAATGCGTAACCTACAAACCTGTGCGCAAACAGACAAAACGGCTGTTTTTACCATCAAATAGGCGGAAACCATTATTTCGAAGACTGAGGTAGCAACTACAGAACAAGTACGTCACTGCGGAAGTTTGTAGAGCAACCGCGGCACGGTGTAATCCCTCCTTCCATGCATAACAAATGAGAGAGACACAGCGAGAGAGAGAGAGAGACAGAGAGAGAGAGAGAGAGAGAGTATTTGGGCTACAGGCCGACTCAACCAGCGCTATGCATGGTTAAAATACATAACGAGGATACAACTAAAAGTCCTACAAATTAAGATCGCTTTAAAAACGCCAACGAAACTTGCGTAGGCTCCCAACATCTTTTCTCTGCACCTCCTTTCGTCCGCACTTGCATGCCCTTGCTTGCGTGCCAGTTGTGCACATTTAGCAACAAGACGAGATTCCAAGTTCCAACAAGCGACGCGGAACGAGAGCGGGACCTTCGGAGCGAGAAAGCTCGCCCCCGGGTGGCTTTTTCTTTCTGCCTCGGAAACCACCCGTGCTAGCTGACCGCGGCCGCCGGCTAAAGACCTCACCGCGGCCAGTCCGTTCGGCGCGGCGCCGCTGCGGCTTTCTTTTGGGAGGCTGCCACCCGCCATTCGTGCACCCTCTCTAATTACCACGTTGCCATTCCGTCGACGGAAGACGGGAACACCGACCGACGGACGTAGAGGGGGTCCCCCCGCCTGCCAAATTGCGAGAGCACAGCCTAGAGATCAGGATGCCTCCAGCAACCATCATTCAGACGTTAGCATCGAACCCTTACAAACATCCAAATCGCGTTGGTGTCGCTACTTGACCCCAACGTTTAAATACCCAAAGAACAGCTAATTCGGGCAACCCTACCGTTTCTCGATTGCTTTTGGGCCTTCGAGTTGAAAAACCCCGCCCCGCGTTTAGTATCGCGTTCGAGAAAGGTCACCGAAGGTTGGTGAGAGGGATTCAACCCCCCTCTCCTTTGCGTGCGAGTCCGGGCCCCGACCTTTGGCGCTCAGGCGGCAGGGACGCAGCATCGGATCGGCACAGCGCGGAGAAGTGGGGAGGAGGTGGGGTTTATTCGTCGGGGCTTGTCGCCCGGCGCCGGCGGCCAGCGATGCAGAGTGACCGCGCCTGGGCGGCCTCCCGTCACAGCGGCGACTCGGGGCCGGAACTCGCAAATTGGCCACGCGCGCGGCCCCGCTCTCCATCCTCTCCACGCTGCTCACGTTACCGCCTCATCGAGTGCCTCGATCCCCGCCTCCTCCACATCTTCCACTTCTTCCCTTCCCCCCTTCATCGGAAACGCCGTCGTGGATGGACATTGCGGCCCGAGATTGGGAAATCTGGAGGGCACAGGGGCAGGGATCGACGATGACGCAAATATGCTAATTCTTTCATTCTCACGAGACAGCTGCGAAGCCTTTAAATCGCGGTGGAAAAATTAGCTCGCAATGCACGCGGCAGCGAGTAAACGACACCTGCAAGGTGAAAATGCCCCTTTATGTGTGTTCCTTTAGAAGCTTAGAAACAGGTCTATTTTTTTCTGTTGCTTTTTTGTTTAATATTGTGTACTAAAACAGTTCAAGTAGAAGCCATCGCCTATAGGAAATAAAATAAGAAATGAGAGTAATAGGTTAGAGAACGAACGTGCGCAAAAGGCACCCTAGCTCAAATTAGGCGAAAGTAGATTCGGACCAGGCGTGTAATGCGGACTAACAACAGGCTAACTTATTTAGTGACACTGGGCTAGCTATCCGAGTAACCGAATGGCATAAAAAGGGATGTGGTGACAAGTACGGGAAGACAGATAACGCAAGGGAAAGATTAGTGAATGAAATTCGGAGCAAATAATGGATGCGAAAGATGCACGATAGCAGCGGTTGCAAGTCTACGAAGAAGGCGTTTGTCCTGCATTTGGCATAACTAGGTCGGTTGTGTCAAATGCCAAACATAACCAATCCTAGAATAATGAGTACATTCTTCAAGAATTTTTAAAGTGAAGCTTTCTATGTCTAACTGGTGGCGTCAGGCTGGGTCAACTTTCTCTGACGATGATGACGACCACGGGTGAAGTGAAGAAAAAAAAAACTGTGGTTGATTCCTCTGTCATAGGAATCAGTAAAACACGAAAGTGAAATGTGCAGCGAAATCTGCAGCTGAGCATGATTTGCGGGTAGGCGGCTGTCTTGTGGGTGTGCTTGGCGAGCGACGTCATGCTGGCGGGTCGCTTCGGCAAAGGTGAACTGGCGTCATTTCCGCGACGAATATGACGTTAGTGAAATCTTGGGGTATCACGGCATAAAACACTTTCGCGTTGAAATATAAAACCCGAAAACAAACAACCCCAGGGCCCGTTTGCCCGAACACATAAGTTCCCGATTAAGTTCCCGCTGATGAATAAGGCGCCAATAAGTCGAAGTTGGCCACAGCAAATAAGCCGGTTGCCAGGAAACCCGGCGGAAACGCTACCTTGACCGAACGTTTGTATGAGTTTCGGGCAAACGTCTTATTACCTAGACAGCGCTAAAGTCGTGGTTGAGAACTTATTCCCACACTTATCGCGTTCCGGCAAACGGGCACAGGTATAACTTACTCTTTAGCACTAAGGGTTGCTTCCCCTCAAGAAGACCCTGTGTGCAGGGGTGCACCCTTTACAGGCCGCTTGTTTCGTCGTACTGGCGTCACTTCCCTGACGGATATGACGTCAGCGAAAGCTTCGTTTATCCTGGAGTAAAACACGCGTTCGTGTTAAAAAACGCCTCCTGTGGTCGGAATCGAACCAGGGTCCATCACGATATGAAACCGACGTCTACCCGATTGCGACATTCCGATACGGTCGAAGCAGTTCGGATTTGGAGAGGGGTGCATGGACGTGCAAAATTACAGAAAAATCGCGGGCCCTTCCATCTAACGACGACGATAGTTGAACGCGAAGCCTCCTCCTTCGAAATCAAATGGCGAAGGGTCAAAGTCAAAGCCGCTGCGGTCAAAAGTCCAAATTGCGTGCGAGTCAAAGTCCAAACTCTGACAGCAACCAAGGAGTCCATCATCCATCGCCGTCGTTATACGGAGGGGTGCATGATTTCTTTCTAGTTTTTCACAAAAATGCAAAATCACTAGTAGTCAATTGCTTGGATAAAGGAGAGTGCGTGTAAAGAACAAAGGTGGCAATGACGCTGAATCCTAAATGGTGTATAACACAGTTCACACTAAGATGCTTTATAAGACAACAAACCTCACAGCTTTTTAAAACGAACCTACCTGCCCTGGGTTATAGGAAGGAAACAACGGAATAATTTAGGCAAGCGGTTCTCAATCATGGATGTTCTGGACATTTCTTCTGGGCATGCATGAAAACTACGGTGAAGTGTGGGGATGTCAATCCAAGGCGTATTGTCACGAAATTCACTTTTGCAAGTAACCTGTACATCCTGCACTCTGCCTGCAGTTTCTGTGAGGGGCTTCCCTGCGCAGCTCACGTGCTGCACAAAAAGCCAACTTTACAACACGCGCCATGCGAAGAAGTGGCTTTTAAAAGAAAATTCCATGCTTAGCAGAAAAGCCGCATTTTAGCGTTCTCGGCTATGTTTGGCAGAAAAGGGAAAAAAGAAAGAACCTAACAGAGGGCTTGGAAGAGGGGGGGGGGGGGAGGGGGCTAAAACGCTCTCGGGTATCCCACTTGAGATACCCGGTTTAGACCACCATAAGTCACGCGCATCCGATTTTGAACCCCAACGCCATTATATACAACCACCGCAGCCACAAGTCGAACCCGGACTTTTGTGAAGCATGTTAAATTTACAGCGCAAAAAAATTGCGCCCACCTCCCCGCGAGGGGAACCCTGTGTAGATGCGACGCATCGTGGGGTTCACTTGGTGTTTCTGTTGGATTGATTCTGAAATCGCGTGAAACGTGTCGGGTACGCGTATGATTATTATGTTTTATGATTATTATTAGGCCGTGTCTAGAGTGCCGTCCGACGGTATTATAAGCAATCCACTATATCGACGTCCACCGGCGTTTTGTGGCAAAATTGCCGCGTCTGGCAGTACATCGCTCTAGATAACGTAAAGCTAGGCAACCTAACCTAAACATAACAAAAGACAACCCAACGCACACAAAGAAATCATTTAAAACACCAAAACTAACCTAAGGCATAAAAATTACACTTCAATTAATAATGAAAAAAAATCAACCGACGCAAGAGCGGGTCTCGAACCACTGACTTTGAGATCAAGAAGGTGAGACGGATCCTCTACACTACAACGACTTTTTTTTTTTCTTTAATACATGGAAATTTTAGAGAGAAGTCAGCCAAGACAATTGACACACAATATAAACACTAACAGACAGAAAAGGGTAAGCCCGTCAGTCTAACAAAGGTCGGCACCAATTCAAAACTCAGGCAAGCAAACGCACGCATCCAAAAGATGCAGCCACTCTGGTGGATCACTCTGCGCGACGTAAACGCTCCGTACCAACGCCGCCTGTTCCCGAAAAATGACCTTGGTCGGCCTAGGGGGTTCAGCATGCCGATCAGTCATGCGGCACTTCCACAAGCTAAACAAACCTAGGAGCACAAAAACTTCATACGGCACCCGATTAACGTCCTCAAATGGCAAGAAGCGAATGGTGTATGGGGTGATGTCAATGTCCTTTTTTAGTGTCCGTTGCAAAACGTCCCAGAAAAACACCGCGTCACGGCACAGCACAAAACAGTGGTCGGGTGCTAGCCTAGAGTTAAATATTCGAATGTCGTCGGACGGCACTCTAGCCATGCCTGCAACGATCATATTGGCCAATCTTGGCCAATCTCTCTAAGTGGTATGCTTGGGGCTTCGCTGTCGCAACGACCTTTACTCCATCATTGTTGCTGTAAGTGGGAGCTTCTTTTCTTTTATTGCAAGTGTTAATCATTGCCCCATCATGCGTTGTATCAGTAGCATCTTGACGTAGTTTGAATCAGTCAAGGATATAAGGCGCGTTCGTAGCATTTGATTCTGCCTCGGTTTTGTGGCGCCGTGGGAAGAGCGCCATGTACCCTCGCGTTCCGCCCACAGGGTCGTGGGATCGAAACCGGGCGCCGCTAACTTTTTTTTTTTTTTTGATAGTGTAGGGGGAGGGGTGTGGACGGACAACACCGTATGGAGGGACAAGGCGAGTGAATGGGATGCAGCCGCATCTAAAAGACACACACAAGAACAAGTAAGGGACATACGCAGGGATATACACAACCTTACTAAGTTACTAAGTTTTGTGAAGCAGCAGGACGTTTGTCACCGATCCTTCCAGAAGTTTCTACGTGTATCGCATCGCAACACTGCAGCTTCCTTGTACGGTGGCTCCTCCCTCACAAGCGGCCTAAGTTAAACGATATATATATATATATATATATATATATATATATATATATATATATATATATATATATATATATAGTGCAAAATCAAGCTGACGAGAAACCGCGCGTGGTGAAAGGAAAGGAAGCTAACACAAGAGCATAAACAGTTAAACAGGGACGCTATCGTTATCTCCTGTTTCCTGTTCGTTTTCGTTTGCTTGTTTTCGTCGCTCAAGGCAATGTCTTCATGTGAGTTTTCAATGTCCATATCACACCGGCACGTTTGCTTGCAGCCACGGAAATCGACTGTTTAACCAGAAACGTTACTCTTTAAGCTGAAACTACCCCGTCCGTGGCTCAGACTGTCCGTAACCCGATCCGACCTTCCCCGTGAGCGGGGGCAAGAAAGCTCCGTCGCGTACCTCCGAAGAGGCAGATACGGCCTCGATTTCATGCGCCGCCGCCAGGAAGCCCCAGAAAAGCGAAAAACAAACAAGGGAAATGCAAGCACGCGATGCGTAACCGCCCGTCTACGGGGACGGGTTTGCTCGATGCGCCCTGCATCTCCCGCGTCCACAGCCGCGCGATAGTTGATTCACCGCCGCCATGTGGCCCCGCTTGCCTCTATCTGTCCCTTCGCACTCCCCTTCTTCAAGCCGCGCTGCAGTCGACGGCGTGCCTGTGTTTCATTTCCGGCGTCCCGCCCCCCGTACACACGCGAGCGAAGACTTGTTGCTCCCCTCTATCGGCTGCCGCCGCGCTGTTCCGACGACTCGCTAATAAAGGCGTCGAAAGATGATAACCCGCTCCGCCCTTGCGGGGGTCCGCGCGGTCGCCCCTGCATTTTTGCCGTTTTGCTGTCCGCTGCAGCTTAGGAAGGGCACGCACGAGCCGGGCAGGGACTTGTCGCTACTTTTAAAGGCATCCTGACACACGTATGCGCGCTATCCAGTACACTGTATCCTTCTCTCGGTATGTCTGCACGGTTCACCCTAATTTGTTTGCGCTACCTTGCTACCAGAGCGACGAGGTAGAGAGTTTGATAAGGAGGACTTGGCCGCTTTGAGTTTCTCTCCTGTTTTCAAGCGAATCTTTAGTGTTATCACCGATGGCGTCTGTAACGCGAAAATTCCCTGCAGGAAAGCCAACTTTATCTGACGATGATGATGAATGATCATGGGCAAAGTGAAAAAAAAAAAAAGCCCTTCCGTGGCCGGAATCAAACCTAGGCCCCTCACGTTATCATTGCTCAATTGCTCCATTTCCATTCCTATGATTCGATTGCTCCATTTCGACATGGTCTAAACTCAGTCCAAACTCGGACAACCAAAGAGCCCATCACGAGAAAGTTTCGCGTTCAACCATCGTCGTGATTAGACGGAGCGGTGCATGCTTTTTTTGTTTGTTTTGTTTTCTGCTAATGCAACAACAGTTCAAAATTATGACGCCAAAGCGCTTCTATTTTTACGATTTCTTTTACAGCGAGAGCTTTTTTTTTATTTTTAGAACAAAAGTCCTTGCTTTTTTCTACTGTTTGTGTGCGATGGCAAATAAATACGCGTGTGGTTGTCATTTCCGGCGAGGCTGCGATGCGCGACTAAAAGGGCCCGAGCACGCCAAACGTGTGGTTTTACGATAATCATAACACCTTAATAAGCGCGATCAAGTACAGTATTGGCCCCAGAACCGCATATGGGGGAATCTCATTATTCAGAAAATTACGGAATATTTGCGTAAAGGACGAAACGGCCCAGACGTTCCACCGTTTGTCCGCTGTAGCGCAGCTTGGTCATATGTATAGGTTTGACGGCTCATGCGGTCAAGAGGGTCAGGAAGGAAATATTGCTTGACTGTATGCTTTTACCATAAACATCAGCCCACCGTTGTGCCCTGGCGGGCGTACGCCCGGTCTGCTCAGACGTCAAGCCCTGTCGACAACATGCAGCCCCAATGAATTCGCGCGCGTAGTTTCCAAACTCCGGCGGGACGGCATCTCGGCCAGCGATCGTGCAAAGCTTAAGAAATAAAGCTGTTGCGAATCGCTTGAGGGTCGAATTCGAGGCTGCCTCACTGAATCACAAAGCACTCCAGAGAAGAAAAAAATGCAACGAACAACTATTAATCGACGTTCGCATAACAAAGTATACTCGATGCCAGAAGGGTGCCCTCGACTACCTAACAAGTTCACGACGTCGCAACCTCGCAAAGGACACGGCGCAACACCATTAGACCGCAAGACGTCTCGCCGCCTTCCGCAGACGAGACTTGGAAGCGCGCGCGATATGCATCCGGCTCTGCAGATAAGGCGCCTTCGTTCCTCTCTCCTCGCCGACAGGGCATATTTGGTCCATGTTTTGCACGAAAAGGCAGCCGCAGGAACGCGCTCTTCGAGACACGCGAAGGGCGAAGCGACGCAGCGGGGCGCGTCTGCTTTACCATGCATGCGCGCAACAGGCTGGCTGGCTGGCTGGCTGCTTCGGCACGGGGCGCAACCGAAATGCCGACGCAAGCCGAGCCTAGCATCAAAGCACCGATCAAGACGCCTCCCGCGCTCACCCTTTCTGAGCCAGCTTTCCCACGGGCTCATGCATCTCTGCTGCTGCCGCCAAGCTGCGAGACAAGGCGGCGGCCGGCACCGCCCAGATGGCCAGGCCCGGGTGTCAGCGTCACAAGCAACCGTCCCATTCGCTCCTCGATTATTGGCCAGTAGTGAGCAAAACGTCGCTGTGACGTAGCCTTTGGAGGAGAAAGAGCCCCAGGGCCCTGTAGTCTGAGCGGCATTGGTCGGCTAGCCTCAGCATCATAATGTTGCTCTTGTTTTTCGGACGTCTGCATGCCCCTCTCTTACACCAGCACTGCGGACGTTGTCGGTGTTGTTGTTGTTCCGAGTGCCGCCCACACGAGGAGGCGTCGGAAGAACGTTTCCTCTCGCGTCCGGCTGGCGCCCCGCGCGAGAGCTACGCCCGTAGGGTGGTTTCGGAAGAGACGACCCACGCTGTTTTTTGACGAGCACGAAAAAAATGGGCGCGGCGTCGGCAGTGCAGCGACTTGTTGCTGCTGCCCCTGAACTTCCCTGCGGATCGCTTCAGATGAACATTCTTTGTTTTTGATGTTGTCTTTCAATTGGGGTATGTGCCTGGTGCGTCTTCTTCGCTGCAACGAGCTTTTGTCCCAGTAAATGTCAGGTTCGATGTTGTTCCTTGAAGATGATGATGATCTGCGTTGGTGCCTGATGGTGACGGCACTGATGACACGACGACGATGGTTGATGGAGGGTTTTTCAAAACTGTATATTCACACAGAAGATATATACAGAATATTGACAAACTGAAGATAGAGTTAACAAAGTAAGAAATAAAATGGGGTTCTAGGTCAGCTAAGTCTTTGTGCACGCGGCACCCCCGTCAGCGACGGACCCTGACCTTAAAACTACCCAAGTGGTGAGATCCTCCCTAGCCTGACCTGGCTAGCCCGGCAATACGCCGGCCGTGCATAGCACATTAAAACCTTGAGGATTCGACCCCGAGACCTCGTGTCTCGTGGTTTTAATGGGTTACTTAGGCCCCACCCCCGATACACAGGCCAATCAGTATCTCCCGGCGACCTGATAGGTTGGATTAGTAAATCCGGGCCTAAACCGCGGCAGGCAACGCCGCCCGCAACTCTCAAACGCTGGTCACTCTCTCCCACCAGAAAAAAAACAAGGAAGAGATCAAAAGCGAACCAAGCAAATACAACAAACACTCAAACATCCGAGGAAACACGTGCAAGCGCCCGGGGCAAGCTTCTACGCACGCCGCCTCCCCTGCCCGTTCCCACGCCCGCACTTTACGCGTATAACGCCTTGTCCAAAGCTGGACCGAGAACACAAACGCGGGGTGACCCGTATCCGTTTCTCTTAACGAACGCAGCGCGCCTCTCGAGGCTCCCCGCCATTGACGGGCGATCCTCGGCAGAAACCATATGGGGCGCGCGGACCCCGCGGCGTCGCATTCCCAACGAAACATCTTCGCACCTCCTTAGTGTGCGCGCGGGCCAACAAAGACCCAACCACGGCCCCAATCGGCCGCCGACAAAGCGGCCCCCGAAGCGACCGCCACCGCGTCCACGCAAAAGCTCATCGAGCATCCGACCCGCGGTTTTCCACGCTCGTACTGTGCTTTGCGACTCGCCGCTCAAAACAACGCCACAGCACAGCTGAGGCTCAAGACAATTCGTCTCCACGCAGGCGGCATGATCCAAAGGCCGCCTGCCGTTGACAGGCTGGCTGCCAGAAAGCCCTTCAGGCGCCCTTCAGGGAATCGCCGCTTCCCACGCTTTCGACTTTGCAGCGTCGCTGGCGCCTGCAAACCTTACAGTCCCGTTTTATTTGGCTTCCTCCTCAGGAAAATCATGTTGTTGTTTTTGCCTATAATAAAGAGCGATGAGAGGAAAAACGCCGCCATAAGTCCAAACTCATTGTAGGAGCTTGTATAATTGTACATAGTGGACCGTAGAATACTTCGAGTTCATTTGGAATTCATCGAGCATAAGGGCTGTTTATAAGACGTGTATAATATGTTTATCAGACGTTTTTCAATCCGTGCATGGAATACACAAACACCTCCATTCCGGACTTGATAACTTCCTTCATCGAGAAGACGTGCGTTCGGTGTATTTGCTTCAATCTCGCGCTAAATAACAACCTGTTTATATTCTTCAACTACAAGCGGCGAGTGCATTACAGGATCGTTTATTTAAGCGGAGTCCAGGCCCAAACGATAACCGAGCACCGCCCCGGGTTCACCACTCGGGCCGACCGCAGAGAAATACATCCTGTCAGCCGCCTCAACATGCAGGACCACATCCTTGCCTCACAAACAATGGCTGTTTATACTCCCTGGTTTCGCGCATATTTTATTGGTAAGAAGCACGCGCTACTTGGCCATTCGCTCAAGTTATAGCGTACAACAGTGAGTAGCTGAAGGAGCGAAAACGGACTAAACAAACAAACAAACGACGGAGTGGATGGAGAGAACGTTAACGACGTGCAGCGATGTCCTCCAAGAAGCCGCTGCCGCCGCACAACACTAGTTTTAAGGGATGACTAAGGCAGTGTTAAGAAGTGCATCGACGGTCCTTCTTAATAACGCGGTGGGAGAGAAGACGAGGACAGAGAAGCGGTGGCTGCGAGAACGCAAACAGCTCTCGAGACGAGCCTCCTCGAAGAGAAAGGGGGAGACGTTTATAACAGCCGGGCGAGACTTGAACAACTTGGCGAGCGCATTACTCATCCTCGGGTGCCGCGCGGCCGCAGTTCGGCGAACCCGCAACGCTCTGGAGTTGATGTCGGTGCCGCTGCATTTGAGAGAGAGAAAGAAAGGCGCGGCCGTGACGACAAGCGGAAATGTAATCGGTTGGCATGAACGCAGAGCTGCACTCGACAAGCGCCGCATTTATTACAAAGTGCTAGTATATAGTGTCAGTAGTTTGATATACAACGCGCAAGCTATTCTGATCGCTTCTCCACAAAAATATGGAGGCGATGGACTATACCTTCCATGACTAACGCACTGAAAGTGTTTCCAAACGTGAATGTTTGAAACCTTTTCACGGCATTTCTATAAGAAGACCCACATAGGGTTACCAACTCTTCAATAAAGGAAGTCAGGACGAAAGGGGGCGGGGTAGCGTACCCTAACATAAAGAGGCAACAATATCAGTTTCCTTTATTGTGGTGTCTTCCAGACAAATCCACTGTTTCTTTATTGTTGCGACCTCTTGAGGAGGTACTTCAGCTGGCTACGTGCCTCTCGCAACACTAGCTCTGCTGGAGAATGTACTCGTAAAAGCTGACTCACTTCACATAGAAATTCAGCTTTACCCGCATCTGCCTGGACAAGTTCGTGCTAGCTTCGTGTTCCGTAGCGTGACGTGCCTTCTTGAGCGTGCGTTGGATCCCATAAAAATCCTGGACGGTTGGTAACCCTAGTCACCCACATTGTATTCTTCTTGTTCCTTTTTCCTTCTTGCTTTTCTAAATTTCTATTTTCGCCTTCTTGTTGTTGCAATCCACCGACCTGCAACCAACTTGAGTCAACCGCACCCCCATAGATAACCTGCAAGAAAGCGCGTATCTTCCTCTTCTTGAGATAACCCCTTTTCATTCGCCCGGCTATTGGGCGCTGTCGTTCGCGCGCGAAATTTTAAATGCGATTTTCTGCGATCCCAGTGTCAGTTCCACACCGAGACGGCCTCAATGTGGAGTAGCGGGGAAATGCGTTGTGCGCACAGGGAAAGGCTATTCACGTGACAAGCACGCCGATGACGACGACTGCACAGTGCCGACCACGCCTATCATCTTCAAAACAGACACAGACCTCATAAGTGGTTATCAAATGACATAGAGATGCCGACATCCCTCGTGATTGTGGGCGAACGAACTGTTGTTGTTGATAAGCTTCATTAACACACAAAAACAAAGAAAAAGACCCCCAGTGTCCGGAGTTCTGAAAGGAAAAAAAACTATCTATGCACACGGGAGAACCTGACGAACGTGAGCCGCCAAAGCTCGCCACCAGGCCGCTCGGTCTGTTCCCTCCGGCGGCGCGAGCCAGTCTTGGAGAGAAGACGGAGGAGATGAAAGGGATTTAACATGAATTGCGAGTGATGGTTGCGAACCAGAACAATCCCAAAGAACATACGGAGTATTGGGAAAGCCAGAACACTTAGAGCACCGTGCAGGGCTGCGATGACCTTTCTAGTCGATGTAGTATGTGTGGGGTTGGAAGGCTGTCCGTTTGCGCTTGCCGGATAAGACAAGCATCTGCCCGGGGTAACAGGTGAGGGGGAGACGGTAGAGTCTGCCTATCCCTGACTAACTGTTGCACAGTCTGGCGTCGATGGAGACGGGCTTGGGCGAACGAATTAAACTAACGTCAGATTTGGAAGGCAATGATGTGGCCTTCGTGGCTTGGCGGCAGAATATCTCAAACAAAGGGAGAAACGATCTCCAGCGGCCGCTCGAACCTCAAGAGTGTCGTTCCGACCGCGCCGCGCACTGTGGCGCCATGCAAGACGAGAAGGCATGCACACGGATACGACTGCAGCACCTCGCGCCAGCGGGCGAAGGTAAGAAGATCCGTCAGAGCTGAGGCCTGGAAGACGAGTCGCAAGTCGCGGAATTCCTAAAACAAGATCTTCGCGAGGACGAGGCATTGCTGAGTGCATAGGCACCGCTCAGATATAGTTTACCCGTCATACAGAGCCGCGATCTGTTGCTGAGGGACGAATCCTGTCAAGCGATCATCGTAACTCGTGACGCGCAATGTGCCAGCACATTGTTACGCGTGTTAGATTGTTCGCTACGACATTTTAGCGCCAGCACTACTGAGCTATAAAAGAAAAAAAAATATTCCACATAGATATTCCGCATAATACCGTACTTTTCGTCAGTTTCCGGTCCTAAATTCGACCTGTACACGCCAACAATGAGAAATGAAACCCGTGTTCTTTTCCCGCGCTGCAAAAAAGGGCCTAACGGAAGCGGGCTCCAGAAAAAAAAAGAGAGAAAAGAAAAGAGAAAGAAAGAAGCGGTTATACGGAAAAGGGCGGCAGAACTCGGTCTAAGAGCGACTTTTTGCGGAACCGCTTTCGTTGGGGACCGCCTTTGGAGCACGGAGAGAGAAGAATGAAGGCGTGACCCTCGCCGCGCCTACAAGACTGGCCACGATCAGCCAACGTCAACGACGCCGGATGCTAGCAACACTGACTGTCCTAGAGCCCCCAACTGCAGGGCGGGCTATACTCGTGTTCTCGGTTACTCCCCATGGCTGAACGGAAACGGGTTGAGAAGGACAGGCTAATTAAGAGTTAGTCAACTTCGTGCTCGTATGTATACGCTGCACGCTACGGTGCATCGCCGCGCCCGAAGGCCGGACGCAAAGGTATTCGCCCCCAGACATTCACTGTGTACCGGCAAACTGATCTTAACCGATCACGACCCGTGCTATCTAATGTCCGAACTTATCATTCGTGCATGATCTGCGAACCCTTCGTCTGCATACCATTTCCCTTGTCATCTTTAAATACTGCTTCGTAATAAACAAACTCGTTCTTTTTCTGTTCGAAACTGGCTCCTCGCTCGTGCCTCACCTGATAGTGAACGAAACACACTGCACTTCGTATTCACGGTGAAACCAGGTTCGGGTTATACCCGTGCAACACGTACACGAAAAATGACATTAAGTGTTTAAGGCCCTATCGAATGACATTATTTAGACGGGCCGTACTGCACGCGAAAACGCAAAGGCAATAAATGTGTTCGGCATGATGATGATAATGACCAAAAAGAAAAATCTACTCATATTTTAGAAGTTTTTAACGTAGAGAAAATTGCCGTACAAGGGTTAAAAATGTTTGTTGTGAAAGAAAATGTCATGAGAAATAGCTTTTTCTAAAAAATGCTGTGAACTGTACTTAAAAGAGGCTTCAGCAGCTGCCGTCCCCAGCCAGCGGTAACCAAATCCGAAAAATTCAAAACGACGAGCAACACCATGTTTTGCCTTTTGCCGCTGTTTTGGTGAACTTCGTCTTCTTCAGAACTTCTCCACCGAGAGTGCACAAAAATAGTCTTAATTCGAAGTTCAGCTACGTTTCCGCGTCAACACTTTGGTGCTGAGAGTTTCGTTGGTTTCATTTGGTGCTCATCGCGTTCGAGAGTAGGCAGATTTAAGGCGTTCGTGAACGCGAATGAGTTGTGCGGAACTCCTTAAACCAAACATGACATTAGAGCGAAATGGCATTACATTTTTGCGTGTAGCAGCAAATTAATGGCATTAAAATTTACGGCATTAAGCACTTGATGTCATTGTCACCACCGTAACTCTATGGTCACCACTCGTCGTTGACCCAACGGATCCAGAATAGTCTCTCTCTCTCTCTCTCTCTCTCTCTCTCTCTCTCTCTCTCTCTCTCTCTCTCTCTCTCTCTCTCTCTCTCTCTCTCTCTCTCTCTCTCTCTCTCTCTCTCTCTCTCTCTCTCTCTCTCTCTCTCTCTCTCTCTCGTGTAAGTGGGGCACCGGTATTAGGCTGCGAAATTCTTAAAATCCCTCGACGGTTCTCACAAATTATCTTAGATTCTTGAGGGGCCTTTCGCTAACCCAGACGAACTTTCGCACTCACGCACGACCACATTACCGGCGTCTCAGTGTCGCTGAAATACACATCCAAAAACGCAGGTAATCGCTTCGTGCAAGGATGCTACAACTCGGCATCATATGTAGAGTAGAGTGCGCGATGAAAATGTCACATCCGGGTGCCCGGGGGTGGGGTGTGCCGCTAAATACGGCAAGCCCAGAGGGCGAGACCGGCACGCTGCAGGGATATCGAGCGCGCGCCCTCCGCCGCCTCCCGACGGTCGGCGACGCGTCCCCGCCGTGGTCTCGCGAGGACTCGGGCCAGAATCGTCCTTGACCCTCGCAGGAGGAGGCAGTTTAGCGCGGCGGACCGTGAATTCCGTGCACATGGGACATAGCACGCGTCGGGAGGGGAAGCCCCTCTCGGGCGACGGGGAAGAGGCCCCGCAAAGCGCGCATCACCGCGAGCATTGTGACGGAGCTCGATCAGCGCTTGCGCGCCGGAACGCCGGGCACAAAAAGATTAATGCGCTTCGTTTCAAGTTACGGATGTGCTTGATATACGGATGCGCGTGATATAAGGGGGCACCGGGGTCTAGCGACCTTACATACCGTGAATCGGAATACTACTGTAAATGTACACGAAGAGTGGTGTACTGGGGCAAAGTAAAGATATTGTCAGCGCGAAGCTTTTTTTTTTTTATGCAATTAACGCGGCGGCCGGACACATTACTCGAACCATGGTGAAGAATGATGAGCGATCTATTTACTTTTTTTTTTCAAAGTCAAAGGATTTTACTATAAATAGAAGGTTGAGTACATGGTTAGGATATACAGAAGGAGGTCCCAAAGTCACAGACTGCAACATTATGTACAAGGCGGCCACGACAGCGTCCGCGCAATGTATACGCGCCATCTGTGTACTTCGTCGTCGTCGTCCGCTTCGTCTTTGGTCATGTTGCTGCGGCGCATTGTCGACGTATGTCCCGTGACAATATAAATACGATTTTTAAATGCTGGAACCATGACGTTGGTGACAACGCGTTTAGATCGACAGCTTTGTTCCGCTTTCACTCCTGCTCCACGCCAAACTATTCCGTTTGAATATCGGCTGACGCTCCTCAGTACCATCATCATCACGATGATGATGATCATCATCATTATCATCAGCCTGTTTGTGCTCACTACAGGACGAAGGCCTCTCCCAAAGATCTGGACCTCAGTACAGTTTATCTTTTTTTTTTTTTTCTGCAGCCCTCCACCTCGCGGTCCGCTCCTCGATAGAGTTAAACCTGTATAAAACGACGTTGACAAAAACTTGAGATTTTTCCTCACATGCAGGTTTCGAGTTAAAGCTTGCGTACAGAAAGCAGAAACAAAATCAAAATGCTAGACATCAGTGACGGTGAACTCACTCTTCAAGCATTTATTTCACCGCGAAAAACTGCGCGATTTGCGCCTGCTGGTTTCTCAAGAGCCAAGTCACCACGCGGCACTTCAAAGAAACAAGGTCAGTTACCCCCGTATACTCCCGACGTGTAATTACTGCCTTTTGATACTTTTAGGTGCTTTACGCGTTTCAAGGACCAGACTTATGCTGAAAGGGCGGCTTTTCGTGAACTTGATGCTCTTGTTCGCACTCGAATAATTGGTGAGAGGGTGCTAGCTGGGATACTGTACCCGGCGGTGACATTCTTCTTTCTCGCCGGCGGAGACGGCACTTAAAATTGCGAGCTTGCCCTGGAAAGACAACACTTTTCGTTTTCTGGCAGCAGAACTCACCACTGACGAACCGATACCACAGAGAGAAGTGGAGACACGTGCCTACACGCCGATAGGCAGGCGCAGCACCTAACCGACTCCGTCCACACACATGGAAACGCACGGTAGTATGTGGGGCGGTTGAAATTCGCCAAATTAGTGCATTTCTCCAGCATATTTTTTTCAGAAAAAGTCCGAAAAACAATGGCTCATTAGCGGAGCGAATTCGTTACATCACGGTTAACCGTCGCAACGCCTTCGTTACATAAGTCGCAAACACATGGGTTTCAATGGGGCTGGTAATGGTGAATTGAAAAACTTCGTTAAATCCAGGAATTCGTTACATAGAGGTTCGTTCATCCAGGTGTAATTGTATTGCAAGGTAAAAAATGCGGCGGTAGTATATACCTATAACCAGCCCCCCCCCCCCTTCCTTCCACACACACCCACAAGGTCGCGCAGAAAGTAAGTTTCGGTAGCTTTTTTTTTTTTAAGTTCTCCTCAATAGACAAACAGACAATTATGTATCGGTCCCGTGCACGGTTCCCCTGCGTTTCAGCGTGATATGCCTCCAGGATTGACCGACATATCGCAGCGCCATATACTAATTTAGCGACGCGTCCTTCTGGCGGATGGCAGAACGAACGGCGCGTCACCGTCACAGGTCACTGTGACGTGGTGAACAAATACTGAGACGGCGATTTCCGGAATAGACGCGAAGAAGCGCACGTCTTTCCCGTGATATGGTCGCTCTTAGCATACCCAACGAAAGAAAAAAAAATACGCAGTCATACGCAGACCCATCAACACTCAGCTAAGCCATGTGCACGAGATGTACCAAGTCTCGCGCGCTCTGTTCTCGTGCCCCGCCGTCGTGCCCCCACCTTTTCCGGCCAAGAGATGAAGTGGCGATGTTTTCCACTCCGGTTCAACCAGACGGACTGCCGCCAGTCGCGTTTGTCGATCACCGGCACGGTTTCTATTTTCACGACCACGCCGTATGCCCTCCTCTCCGGCGAAGGAAGCGACGTTGCCGCAGACGGCAGAGTGGGCGTTGGCCCGTTGCCCAAGGTTAGGAGGACATGCATGCATCACAGGCTGCTAGAATGTGCAGAGCTGGCCGCGAAACCGGCCGGTACAAGAGAACAGGTACAGCTTTCCGGCTCATCGCAGTTCTTCAAGCACTCTGCAGTGCTTCAGCGTAGTGCAATGGATTTTCGGACAACTAACATCGAAGGCGAAATATCACTCTGTGCATTGTTTCAAGTTAAGAACTTCGCTATACCGTTTTCCAGACCCATGTACATGAATGCGCAATAACTCTGGACAACGCATTACAACAGAAAAACTATTCGGAACTCTGCAAAACCTTTTTGCAATGTTAATACAGTAAAAGCTCGTCGATTCGAACTTACGCCGTGGTCCCGTCACAGCCCTGTATATTTCAATGGGGGAAGACTGCCGATAATTCGAACGCGTCGGTATCCAGAACGGATAATTCGAACTGGGATCCCCTGGCTTCCATCGCTCCTCGCAGAAGAAGTCGGCCCAGAGTGATTACAATGTGTTGCAAATCCACCCTGCCTCGACCCCGCCATGTAAACAAACGTGTTTTCGAGCATAAACAGCGTCATTATTTCGACGTTACGGCTCACTGCTGACATGAAAGCATGTCGGTGCCTGTTTCTGGCGTATAACTGCCTGATCAATTAATTTCGTTTGTTGTTCGAGCTCCACGAACATTATTTACGAAACTACCTGCCAGAAATGTGTAGTAGCGCCCGATTCGCGATAACGAGTAGCGCCCGCCCGCAATTCGAACTCCGCTTAATTCGAACAATTTGATGGTCCCCTTCAAGTTCGAATTAACCAGCTTTTACGAATCAAAATTGGGTTGGATTGGAAAAACATTTATTGTGCCTGCAGTTGAAGTCCAAGTTAAGACTTCAGACTTGGCCAGTGTCGTCCTCGCTGTCGCCACCAGGGTTAGAGGAGGCCCCCCGCCCGTTACCGGGCTGCGAAGACTCCTGCCTGGCCAACGCCCCGATGACCCGCTGGACGGCCTCGAGTTGGAGGTCTTGGTTGCCAGATCGCTTCGGCTCTTCAAAGGCGGGCGGAAGTCTTCCTGATGTAGAATCTTCTTTGCTCTGTGTGAAACATCCCCCTTGCACTGCGTTTTTACTAAGTTGCTGAGAGGCTGGCTTTTTCAACGGGGAATCTGGGGATGAATACCCGCCGCGGTGGCTCAGTGGCTACGATCGACGTTGTGTTGCTCAGCCCAAGGACGCCGGTTCGATCCCGCCCGCAGCGGACGTTTTTCTGGTAGAGGCGAAAAGTGAACACATACGCTTGTCGGGATGTCGGCATACGGTAAAGATGCCCGGGTAGTCGAAATTAATAACGGAGCCCTCATCTACGGCGCGACTTATATAAGTGTGGCTTCAGCGAGTTGAAGTATTTTTTTTCGATATCACAGAACAGGATGCCCTATTCCGCGAAGGAACAAGAAATTTCAGGTATTACAGTCCAACCTTTCACTTTCATTTATTTTACTCTCAGGGTGGGATGCATTATAGACGGTAGGGGTTACAACAATAAACAAAATGACTACAGATGCACTGTTTGTAATTAAACAACAATATAACCCTTTTATAAAATACTATAGGAAATACAATTCAGGTACACAGTGGCGAATTCAATCCGCAATATTTAAAGAATCTCTAAAATAAATATGGTCGTTTTTAAACGCATAGATGCGCCCCAATTACCTCACACCAAAGGGTTTGCGCAATATCAATAGATTCAGTACCTGTGGTGGTATACTGGCGAACGCTCTATGATTAGGAATGTATGCTGCTTTGGAACGATATTCCGTGGTTGGGGCTGCCACACCGTCTGTAATTTTTTTATCTTTCTACCCCCCCCCCCCCAAAAAAAAAAAAAAAAAAAGAAAAAAAAAAGACTATTCTATTTGATCCCCTATATTGTTCCTATGTCATTCTAAGATGGTCCCTGTTTCCAAGCCGAAGTGGACTGCCCGGCTCTTGAACTGTACATATTCCGGGCGGAGTCCAAGCTAACGTTCATTTTATTTCACAAAAGGCGGCAGTGCCAAGCGCACGACGCCGTTCGGTCGGCACCGTCATCACTGCCCATGCAGAGCAGGCTCTGTGTTGCTTCCGAAACGTGAATTCCATACAAGCACGTCAGAGAAACAGGCAGAAGCCCGGCTCAGCTCAACCCTCAGTTATTATTGGAGCACAATTCACGAATGGGTATCTTTCATACCCCCAACAACAATGATTAAAACAGCGCAAGGGACAAAACGAGAAAAGCTCGCAAGGACAGGCGCTGACTGAGGACTAAATTTTGTTCAAAGATACAGTGAAGTAAACATAAAAAAGCAACAGCACAAGCAAAACAAGAAAGGGATGACCACGCCTCGATTGTGAACAGGTACCCGGAACAAGGCACACGTGAAGTTTCGGAGGCGTTCACAATCTATAAAATGTGTAAGCATGCCATCAATCGCACTGCATGCCAAGGAGATCAGTTATTTTGGCGGCGTGACTGTCGTGGGTGACACCACTGTGCAATAATCTCTTTGTAACCTTTGTTTCCCTTTCTTGTTTTGCTTGTGCTGTTGCTTTTTCATGTATATTTCATGATATAATCATGGATCCTTACCGAATCGCCCAGCTTCGCATTCTTGAACAACAGTGATGTCGTCAACAAGGGGCCGCCATGCGAGCGGGACGAAAGTTTTGCGATGAAGAGGACCAGAGAGAGAATGGCGGGAGGTGCAGGAGGAGAAGGAGAGGAGTGACCCGGCTCCCGGCATTTCCGGCTCGAGAAGACACGGAGGCACAGGAGAGAGACTTTATTCAACCAGAGAAGAAGTGGTAAGTGGGCGAGGTCCTAAGTCCAGGACTCCGCTGGTTCTACACGCCGTCTTCACCCTATCGGTCAGCCGCAGTTGCTATTAATGCCATAGATAAAGAATGCACGCTGACACTTCCAGACAATGTAATACAGAGTTCTAGCGGCTTAGTCGCAGTGTCTGCACACTGCCACGGTGGGGTGATTGGCGTGGGATCTCTTGGGTGCACGGGCATGGGAACGTGTTAGTTGACGAGAGGTGGCCTACAGCTCCGCGGGGGTGATGGGTTTGATTGACCTGGGCTATATATGTTTTATAGCATGGGGGACAAGACCACTCCGTGCGGAGTTCGATACCCTGTTCCCGCAGTAATAACGCCGGACTGGAGGTCTACGATCTTCATGACGGGCTGTCTTATGAGGAAGTCTTGAATGTATCCTCTTCCTCCGACTACGTTCTTTATAATGGAGGTGTCACGTGCGGGTTACGTCGTCAAAGACGCTGAGGTTTAGCGCAAGTTTCGCTGGCGGCTTCGGAGGGAGAGAGAGACGAAACGCTCATTTGAAATGAAAGGACTTGATAGAACTAGGGTAGGTTCTCTCCTTCCAGGGCCCCTGTTTCCTCTGTCCCAGTCTTGGCCCGGTGCCGTTCTTTAGTTGAAGGAGGGCTTCATGTGTCGAGGACGTCATGTGTGGAAATTTTCCAGTTTCCACTCTGGGGTGGTCAAAATTCCACTTGCCATTTGGCCAACTCATTTATTTTACAGTTAGGTATTAACCGGTTAAGCATTTGACTCGGTCGAAACCCTAGCAGTCATTCAGGCATTACGGAACCAGGGGATAGATGAGCATTATGTAAGAATACTAGAGGATATCTACAATGGGTCTACAGCTACCATCATCCTCCATAGGGAGAGCAGTAAAATACCTATAAGGAAGGGTGTCAGACAAGGAGGCACAATCTCTCCAATGTTATTCACAGCATGCTTACAAGAAGTATTCAGAACGTTGGATTGGGAACAGGTCGTTGGATTGGGAACAGGTGGGAGTAAGGGTTAATGGAGAATACCTCAGTAACCTCAGATTTGCTGATGACGTTGCCTTGCTAAGTAACTCAGGGGACGAATTGCAAAGCATGCTTTCCGCACTGGGCGAACAGAGTAGAACCGTGGGCCTGAAAATTAATATGCAGAAAACTAAAGTAATGATCAATAACCTCGGGACAGCACAGCAGTTTGAGATAGGTGGCGAGGCAGTGGAAGTGGTAAGCGAATATATCTACTTAGGCCAAGTTGTGACCCCAGATCCCAACCATGAGACAGAGATAATTAGAAGGATCAGAATTCTCAGATAATGACATTCTCAGATAATGAATAGCAGCCTACCATTGTCGCTAAAGAAGAAAGTGTATGACAGCTGCATCTTACCGGTACTCACCTACGGGGCAGAAACTTGGAGGCTCACTAAGAGGGTTCAACTTAAATTGAGAACGACTCAGCGGGCAATGGAGCGGAAAATGATAGGTGTAACATTAAGGGACAAGAAGAGAGCGGAGTGGGTCAGGGAGCAAACTGGTGTTAAAGACATATTAGTAGAAATGTCTTTATAAGAAGAAATGGACGTGGGCAGGGAAGAAGAAGAAGAAATGGACGTGGGCAGGGCATGTAATGCGAAGGCACGATAACCGCTGGTCATTAAGGGTAACAGAGTGGATCCCTAGAGAATGCAAGCGTTGCAGGGGGCGGCAGAAAGTTAGATGGGCAGATGAGATCAAGAAGTTTGCGGGGATAAATTGGTCACAGTTGGCACAGGACCGAGGTAATTGGAGAATAATGGGAGAGGCCTTTGCCCTGCAGTGGGCGTAGATAGGCTGGTGGTGATGATGATGATGATGATTAACCGGTTATTCCTCGGTGGTGCCGGTCGAGGCCTCTTTCGCCTCATTTACTCAATGCAGTGGGATGAGTACGACGTCTTCCATGACTTGGTATTGGTTCCTGGCTTATCTGCCATGTACGGCAATTCCTGGGCGAGCGCGCTAAGCCGAGTACCTTTCCCTGGTCCGCCCATGTCCTGGCCGACCTTGTGCCAACCACCGACGGCTTGGCTCGCACCTCGGCCCCGCGCTTCCCGCTGGTCTCACTTACACGCCCAACGCCTATCACCCAACACGTCCCCCAATTTTCGCCTCAATCCTGAGGCTCCATGCCTCATTCGGCAGGCGCAAATATCTTCGCTCCCCTCCCATCACATTCTTCACCACATCTATCGGCGCCCTGGGCCACCCTTTCTGTCCCACCCTACCCTGTCTTGCCAAATCCCTCGTATCCATCACTTCCTGGGAGCTCTGCCTGTCGCCCCCGCCGTCAGTGAACATCCAGCATCGAAGCTCAGCGTGAACATGTGCACAGATCCGCACGAACATTCTGCCGCACTACGGGGATCCAGTGAACTCAAGACTAAAATTACGACCTGGAGCTAGGTCCTTGGGACAAAACCTCTCTCTCTCTCTCTCTCTCTCTCTCTCTCTCTCTCTCTCTCTCTCTCTCTCTCTCTCTCTCTCTCTCTCTCTCTCTCTCTCTCTCTCTCTCTCTCTCTCAACTGGACCTCCTCCATGCGACCAAGAGAGTACCGGAGGTGTAGTATCCATTCATATATTCTGTCACGGCTAATCTGGAGCTTTCGTTTAGATTGGCGAGTGCCTTGTTAATGACCTAACCCTTGCCTAACATTGATATATCCGGTGGATCTTGGCCAGGGCCGCCCACCCGTCAGCCGCTGTTATCGGCTTGTCGAGAGCCGGGATCTTCAGGGCAGTCCCGTAAGTATTGAGGGTTCTCGTGAGGTCTTGCTTTTTGGCAGGCGGCGGTAGCAGGAACGCAAAGCGACAGACGCACGGGAAAACAGAGCTGAAAGCAAGACAGTGTGCGCTCTTCCGAACCAAAGCACGATGGAAGACCGAAATAAACGCGCGCAAAAAAAAAGCAAAAAAAAAAAAACTAGTGTTCCACGTTTCTTGTTGGGGCCTCCTCTGGCTGCTCGCGTTATACGTCATTCCAAGCTAACTTGTTTTGGAACCGAAGCGCACGGCGAGGCGCGAGCTGAAGTACACGCGCAGAGTCGACAAGGGCAAACAACTACCGTTAACTCCAGACGAACATATTTTTTTTTTCCTTCCTGCTTTTTTTTACGTTAACGGGCCACCTACGGTGCGTGACAAAAAAACTTGGAGAGATGGATCGCAGTCAGTGATAAACAAACAACCAAAAAACCCCAAGGGAGTCAAGAGAGGGCAGGGCGAAAATGAAGGCGGGGAAATATGTGCAAAGGGAAAGGGGGCCAGACCGAAGGAATCGAAACAAACCGAAAAAGGAAGTGACGCTCCTCCAGGAGGGGGAGCAAAGCAGCGAATGAGTCGAGGGGACAAGTGCGGAGACGGCCGTTGATGGAGTGGCTGAGGAGGGACAGGCGGGCCACGGTTCACGCTGGTCGCGCTCCCGCTACAGGCCCACATCTAGGGAGGGGAGAAATGGCACTGCGCGCAAAAGGAAAGAAAATGCGGGCACCGCAAGAGAACAGCACAAAGTTCAGCGCGCTCCCCTGCGGAACGCCCGAGTTGCGGGCGTTCCGCAGACTGCGGACGCGTCTTGAGGGGGAGCTCCCGGCAGGTCCCCTTCTTGGCCCCCGAGGAAGGCGACACAGGAGCAGCATCGGTCCCGCGCGATAAGATTTCGGCACCCCTGCTGCTGCAACGGCGGGCTTGGCGGGATATCGACGGTGTTTAATGGCGCGTCACAAGCGGCCCGATCCGACAAATTAACGTGCCCCGCCTGATGGAGAGTGATTGCGCACGAAACGGCTGCTGCCACCGCGGCGATGACAAAGCCGACATTGTAAATTGTAGTAAACAGGCAAAAGTAGAAGCGGGTTGGCGGCATCTGTGTTCATTTTGTTTGTTTAAGTTCGCTGTTTACCAAGTGAATGTTTCTAAACAAGCTGTAGCGTTGAGAAGCTCTTACGAACAAAAAGTTCAGTTGTGCCATCTCGTCGTACGCTTTGTGTACTTGTGTACGAACATTAAGCCTGCAACAAAACACCAACGGCTCTGCTATTACAGTGAAACTTTTCCTGCCTTTGTGCGTTATTCGTAATTTGATTACAGATAATGTTTTATCAAAACGACGTTTCATAAATTACAGTATAATCTGAGAACGAAATAACGAGTTCCAACAAGACATTTCTTATAAATAATATGATTTGCCGTTTCCTGCGTCCTTTAGTAATCATTAAGTAATCACACCCACGTTCGTATTTGGCCCAGTGCGGGAATGGAGGAGTTCGTTTTATAAAAATGAAACTAACGGTTTAGTGGATTATTTTTTATTCGGCGCACAGATATAATTTGACTTTGGTCCAATCACATGGCCGTGTACGAAAGGAATTCTTCCAAAATAACAATGGTACCGTTGTGCTGAGCGGAGCAATTCTTACATTAATCAATTTTACATTACAGAACAAACTCGCCAGTCGCAAGCCTTTCCTAATGCCCAAAACTATACATAGTATGACCTAATGTTAAAAAAAATTAAGGTGCTACAGCATTTACAATACATAATTTTATGAGAGGCAATGGCAAAGAAGCAGTGCCTACATAACACAGCACTGGGTGCGCAAAACACTACTTTTAACACAAAACAATTGCCTAGTTTGGTAATAAAAACGGGGCGAAAAATAAAAATTCAATAATCGAACCACCTTGAAATGAACAATGCATGGCGTAACTACATTAATGACAACAACAGTCCGATACCGATGTCTCAGAGGTGTTCAACATGTGCAGATAAAAAGTGAACTCCAGAGTTGAGAACTGACATCCAGGGCGCTCGACCGATGAGTTCGGCGAAGAGGGTGATAGGGTGGCTCCATTCCCGCGGCGGGCGATGTCATTGAACACTTCAAATAAAGACGCAGTGAAAACGCGCAGGCGCTCTTCAGAACACTATCTGTGCTCCGTACTGACAACTCAGTCACTCGACATGCATAAAATTGAGGGGTTGTCCGTCGTGTCGTCGTATGTGGACGCTGCTACCGGGAGCCGGCTTGCGCGCGCAATCGAACGGTATCAGAAACAAGTAATGGCTCACACAAAAATAGTACTTACCTTCCACACGTGAGTCGTTGCCTTCGCTGATGTGACGAGCGTGGACGACGAACAAGACGAGGTCGCAAGTCAGAAACTGTCACCCGACGGAACGCTTGTCAACCACTGCAGTCCGCGCATCCGATACTGGCACAACAAGCACAGCTCCGACGGAGACCGAGAGCCAACTCCGCAATGCAACGCCCGCCCGCGCTGTGGCAGCGCTTGGCGACACAACGGAACCACTCTACTCGGACGCTCGTTCGCGGCTCCGACGTTTACACAACGGGGCCATGGTCTTTGCTTGTGTCACACCAAAACAAACGGTTCGTCGACACGCGCGGAGAGCTGTGCGCTGCACACCGGACCGCCACGCCGGCTCGGCCCATCAGTGAACGGAGCGAAGCGCGCGCGGTGGTCACAGAGCGACGCATGCTGGGAAGGCCCGGGAGCTTCCATTATCGGTCGCCGAGGGAAGGCCGGGGCGGCTACGCCGTGCGGTGTTCTCCGTGCGAACGCGCGAACGTACAACTAGAGTTCACTGTAGTACAACCATGACCGTTCACTTTCGAAGCGCCGCGAATAAATAGTGCGGATGAAAAAGGCTGTAAAGCTAGTAAAAGAACCCAAGTGCGCACGGGGTGTTTTATAAGTCCAAGCGAACGGACGGCTGCCTGGTTCTCTTCTGTGGCCTGTCAAGCGCGATGACCCGTTGGCATCTCGAGGTCTCGAGGGGCGGTGAAGGTGGCAAATGGTGCAGCGTAAGCACTGTTCACGGACGATGACCGAGGCTAATGGACCGGAACTTTGCTTGCCGCTTTTCTCACGTTTTAACGGAGAATAGAGTTGGTACGCGCTCACTTTGAAAAGGCCGCCATGTTGAGCGGCTAGCGATGACGCGTGCTCACGGCGTCTATCAAGTGTTTTGTCACGCTCAAGTTTTTTCCGTAACTTGGACGAGAGTTGGAATCCCATCCAGCGAACGTGACAAGTTGATAAATCACCGATTCTAATAAACTTATTTCTCAAGTGAGAAAAAAAATGAATACTGAATGGAAGCCATAAAGGCTCTCGTTTTACTACATAACCATTACGCCGGCACATGACCGAATCTTCGAAATTAAAGCCTAGGGCAGCTATTATTTAGCTGACAAGCATGCATCGGTGGATGTGCGAGATGCTTCGAGAAAATAGATAGACGGAAATAAAATAAAACAAAAGAAGAAGAAAATAAAGACAAAACATGTGCACGTAAATATCATCACAGGCGACAGCAAGGCTTTTAAGATAATTCTTGGCCGGTAACTTCAGAAGGATAATGAACATTAATGACTGCGGATACAAGTTCTGGACGGTCTTTCCTTTATCAAGCACCCTGCAGCTATAGCCAGGGACATAATGCAAACCGCTGAATTAACGTGTTCGCTGCGGAAGGTACGGGCGGGAGACCTTTACCGAGCGATTAGCTCTTGTTACATGGCTGGCGGTCGTTTTGCGAGGAGGGAGCTTAATGAAGCCTGTAGTTCCCGCCGCGAATGATGCCTCCCTGGAGAACTTGTGACGTGACAGAGAAAAAAATATGTGCAAAAAAGCTGTACGTACCAAACAAGGCGATAGTTTGTCTTAAACTGTGTGCATCGGCCATACAGGGTAATTTATTCCAACCTGCTGCGGAGTATTTAAAGAAAGCTGACAATAAACCAGAAGTAATTTTTGCATGCAGGATGGCGTACTCTTTTCTCATTTCTGTTTTATTTTTGCGAGAGCACATAAATTACACATGATTAATTGCCCCGAATTCATAACTTTCTTTTCATGAATTGGGTTTGGGAGGCGTGTTTATATCGGGAAATATAAAGAAGGTAGCAAATCAAACAACTTCTGTTTAACCATAAAGAATCACGAATGTAGCTACTGCATGGTCCCTAATATGTGTCCCAAAGTTCGCCCTCAAGTACGGTGTGTTCCACGTCACATTTCTCAACTGACGGTAGGCGCGCGATTTGACATGGAACGTAGAACAATGCTATAGGAATGAGGATTTGATTATGAGTTTTCACGCGCCGACGCAACGCATGCGATGAGGTGCGCCGCAGTGGAGGTCTCCGAAATAATTTTGAACATCTGGGGATCTTTAACGTGCGCCGAAATCAGGAGTGAGGATTTGATTCAAGCTAAGAGAAAGAAAAGGGGTTGGGTCAGGCATGTATTGCGGATAACTGAGAATGGATGGCCCATCAGTTAGGGTAACGATGACTACCGAGAGACTGTACCAGAAGATCGGAAATACAATTTACTCGATGGAAGGATGAAGTCACACGATTCGTAAACAAAGACGGAGTCGTACAGCGCAGGATTTGAGCGCTATTCGTCCTGCAGCATACGTAAATATGGCGATGATTATGCTGATTACTTCGTGGGCCAACCTAAGGGACGCGTAGGTCTAATTATGAGCCAAATTCGATTTTTAATTGAATTTTTCGGTCATTGCCTGTATTCAATTTTGTAAAACAAACGTTTTCTAAAAGCAGAAATTAAAAGGTTACTTAATGAATGCTAGAAAATTAATAGGACGTCAATTACTCTCACGCAGACGATGACTGGCGGCACTACAACCTATTTTGAAAATCGGCATCTGTGCCGCTATTGTACCTCTCCTTCCAAGCTCGGTGTGAGGCTTAAAAGCATTTGTAAGTTTGCTTAGAGCTAAGTTTCTGATATTATATAGTCTCGTCTCGGCCGTTTCACAGTGAGGATTGAATCAAAGGAGCCCCGTACATTTCCGCGGGTGTCCCATTTCGTTTGTCTCGGTGCACATAGAATAAATCAGCAAAATAAAACGAACAATGCTCCGCTCTTTTAAAATCGGCGCCGGATTCGGACGTGAGCTGTAAGAGTTAGAGCAATGCTTTGAAGCATACGGCGGCAGCGCGAGAAACGCGTGCAAGCGACGTGCTCCGCGCAGTCACGTTTTAAAAAGAAAAAAAACGGAACTATTTTTTTTAACTTGTCCAGTGCTGAGAAAGAAAGAGGGGAGGACGGTAATTTCGTATTGGAACCACACTGGCTTGCATCCGACAGCAGCCGCATTGAAGGCAGGGGCTGCATTCTAATTGATCCCCTCCTTCGCCGCAGCTCTATTGAGCAATTTCTTTCGCAAAATGCGTCAGAAACTACGAACGATTGCAAAAGTTAGATCTTTTCTGGCGGACCGATACGACAGCGCCGAGGCTTCTTGGGGTTTCGCGCGTTGTTTGAGCAAAATCCGGCGCATTTAACTGATGAGTTGGCAAGGTAACGAATAAAAAAAGAGCAGTCGGGGCCAATGAATAACATTCAGGTATTACCATGCCTCTATACGTATACTCTTCAAATGCGCGAGCTTGTTTGGTTGAAAAACGTTCTGGTGCCCGCGCCTTCCCCCCAAGAGCCGCTCGTTTTACTCGGCTGGTTCGAGGATTCCTGTGAGGCGACCGAAGAGTGGCCAGCGATCTGTGCTGTTATATACCTAGCCTCAGCCAGATATCTAATGACGTTCGGGCTTGTTTTCCGGCTGATGCTGTGGCTCGTTTTCCGGCTGAGGAAAGAAAAATTACGGGAGATGTTTAGACCTTCCTAGGAATGTGAAGGCACCACAGCTGTTTGGACCTTTCATGATGCGCTCGTCAGGCCGCTGCAGCAACTTCATCCATATATCTACTCCGTCCCGACGGCGGTTACGATGAACGGCTTTTCGAGCTGCTCAAGCCTCTTCCGCCGAGGCGTATTATAGGTCTTCACCTCCCGTGACTAAGGCCGTGGTGTGTCGTTACCCATATATCGATGTGGAATTAAGCTCTGAGCCAATGCGACGACGTTTACATAGTCACGTCTAAAACGTTCTAGGGTCCGTTTTCCCAGAAACGTCATCCGGTGCTGCTGTTCCTTTTCCCGGCGCGCTCTCCGCCACATTTTCCCAAAAAAGCTCCTCTGAAGCTACTGTTTCCCTTATTCGACGCGAGTTTCTGCCGGAACGAGCGCGAGAAGCCTTGAAGCAGTTTTAATTCAGGCTTGTCATTTTCATCGAATCCGAAGTTGGTTTCGCGGTGCTCAGCAGCGGTCTACATACGCTCGAAATCATTCTATAGGAAGAACAATGCGCAACGAAAGCATTCCCGACGGGAAAAGTGGCAAGCTTACAGGCTCCACAAACCGACTCAGCGGTTAACCCAACGCGCCACCCACAAAAGGCAGCAGACAACGCAAAAAAGTGGGCAAAAAAAGAACAGATATTACCATAGTCCGGTTGCATAAGTATGACTCACAGTGTAAGTATACGCTGGCATACGGAAACCCTTTTCGTCAAGCATGTACTTTTTATTCACTTGTAACGCCATCGAACTTCTTTTTTCTTTTCTGGGGCAGTCTCGTACGCGCAACACAGAAAGAGATTTAGGGCCGATGTTTTCTCTGACATGACCGATGGCCGAGCAAAACAATAGGCCGCAATCGAACGGAAGTGTAGAATCAGAGAACGTAGCGTCTCAGAGCGGGCCATTCTTTTCAAAGAGCTTTCCAACGTATACGACTGCCATTTCTGGACATGTTTCCACGCGAATAAAACAAAAATTCTAAAAAAAAAGTGTTTCGTGACTTGATTACATATCTTCGTTCCCTTCTTGGAATAAATCCAAAAATCCAAAGGAATAAATCCTTTGCAGATCTCTTCACCGTCTCTTCCGCTGTCTCTCTACCACTTTTTCATAGAGTCTGACTCTATTTGGAGTAAGAGCGAATCGCCAGGTCTTCGAAATGCATTTTATTCGTATACAGTATAGCGTACGAGAACGAATGGGGCCGAAATGCGTACGCCCGCCCTAGCAAGTTTCGTTTCGTCTTCGGCAGGCTGCATCCTTTAGTTGCTTTGGGTTCGTTACTGATTTTTTTGTGTTTGTTTTTTTGGCAATGTCGGCGTCTATTTAATGTTGCGGGTCGACAACAAAAACAAAAATAACTAAAGGAACGCAAATCTTTCGCGACCTCTTTCAGACAATGGCAAAGTATACCGGCCTCTAAAGCGATTTCTTTTGCGCCAAAATAAAAGAGAAAGCTTTGGGTCTCCGACCAATATCCCGCTGTGGCAAATGCTCACCAGGTAAGCGCTAGGCGTGTACGCACGTTCGCGTAAGAAGTGTCGCTGAGAATAGAACGCATGTTCTTCCGTTTTCCAGCGGGTCTTTTGCTTTGGTGCTCTTGGTGCGTGACGGAGTACAGTTTCGTTCCAAAAAGCAGCTACCCGAGTGTGTAGGCGAATGGAAAGCCTCCCACGTGAACAAACAAAGGGAAATTCGCAAAAGAGGTCGTTAGAACAAAAGGTTGAAGTAGAACGTGGATGATACGTTCATGAAGGGGACTGCGAAATTAAAACGTAGAATCCGCGAAACGTAATAAAGGAACATTTACCGAACTAAAAAGTTACGGTTGGACCCGTCTCCCACAGCGTAACAAGCGGTAAACATGCTAACCCACGACGTATCGACGGTATTCCGTTGTACACATAAGAAGAGCTGAACACACTTTGTTGCTTTGGTGATGTATGTTAACATGTAGCTGTGAGAATAAAAGGTACATGGTACATAGAAACTCACCAAAGTTTTGGGCGCCTTCAAAGTTCATATTTTGTACATATTTTCGACCCTCACCTACAGGCTGAAGCGTTGTCTTTGCTGTGAACAGTTATTCACTTGCCGCAAGGAAGCTGTACCAGATTGACTGACGTCGACGAGCAATTTTCACTGATGGCTGAACACCCGTCAGCGTTCGTATTACAGATGCTAAAGGATGGGAGATTTTCGTTCTCCCTCCCTCCCTCCCCCCCCCCTCCTCTCTCTCTCTCTCTCTCTCTCTCTCTCTCTCTCTCTCTCTCTCTCTCTCTCACACACACACACACACACACACACACAAACACACACACGGACGCGCGCAAAGCGCGAAATGTGCCCCGCTCCATACTCGTAGTGAAATGTGGTTTCGATGCACCGTCGCAGCAGTTCCGGCAAGCCTGAATTTTGGATGGCCCTCGCCACACGTTCGGCATTCCATACACAAAACAACCCTAGGACCATCATCGTTGAATCTCTTTCGATTGCCAGCTACACAAGTTGACCGCTCAGTTTTCGTAACACCGGATAGCATATGTCCTTGGACAACGCCGGTGACGTGTTGGGGAGAGGAATCGTTATCTTTAGCGCGTTGGTCTATGGCTTTTGCTTCGTGCGCTCGAACCCCCTTGCAAACAATGGAGCGGGCCAGGAAGCCACTGTACTGGCATGACGCTCTCAGATGCGAGGACGACACAGTGGGACTCGCTACAGTTTCCCCACAGACAGCTTTGTACTGCGCTGATAAAGTGACATACAATGGTCAAGAAATCTGTTAATCCATTTATCTCTCCGAAAAACCGTTGTTTGTGGCGTTAAGGACCTGTTCTAAACTTGTTTATAGTGTGCAAAGAAAAACGTGAAAGGGCTTATTCAACAAACCCCGGCGTAACTTCCCATTGCCGTTACTTGCGACAAAAGCTGAAAGATGTATACGAAACAACGATGGTTTCTCGTAACATGAGAACTTGTTGCAAATACCGGGCGAAATACAGGCGCAGTCAGACACAGTCATCGCCACGTAAGAGTATTTATTTTCCAAGACTCTGAGTAACTCAAAATGAATTCAAACCATGCAGTGCTAAGTGAGGTGGCAAAAACCCCGCGTCTTCTACGCTACAACACATATTAGTACAACGGAAACACAGATTAACACGTATGCACTCAGCCTGGAAGCGTTTGCGCAGCCTTTGTTTACACGTGGTAACTTTCATTTTCTTGTATACTCTGCTTCCTTCAATATACTCCCTCCCTGTATCGTATCGTCGGCATGCCGGGGTGTAGATATGTCGTGTTTCACCTCCTGGGAGAGTAGTTCTTCATGCAAGGCACTGTTGTCATTATTTTAAGTGCATTTACCAATACACTTTATCTCTGGTTCGCTCAGTTTCGTGCGTATCTGACGCTCATTCTTTCTAGCAAATGTTCTCGTCATTTCTAACCTTCAGTTGACGAAGTGGCTACAGATCACGCAGGCAACGCGTCTCAGCAGCAACCCTGCTGGACAGAAAACTCCACATCAAAATGGGCAGCGTATACTTTAAAGTACAAGTCTAAAATAAAATCGTGCAGAAGACACCTATGCAGCTCTGCAATGCGGCGCATGCTAAACAACAACAGAAAAACGGTTCGCGAGAAGCTTAGACTTTACCGAGATTACAACTACATTGACTTAGAAATTTTTCACCATCTTTTTTTTTTCTCTTTTTTTTCCCCTCGACAGCTTTCACCTCGCCAAAAAAATTCCTCAGTGCAAGTCACAAAGGTTAGCGGGTAGATAGAACGAGAGGGAAGATGTACGTATGCACGAATTGAATAGTGCTAAGACAGGACGAAGTGAGGCGTAACAAACACGGGCGGTGACTAACAACTGTTGACAATGAATCCACTAACCAAGCTACAAACCCTCTTGCAAAATGTACGTGTTTACAATCGGAGGGACTGTGGCAAGCTCGGCGAAACACTGGATTCCCGTGTCTTTTTATAGACTTCAGCTGCGGCCGTAGTGAACAAAATCCGTCACAATAAGAAGAAATAGAACCCCCCCCCCCCTCTTCCCGGTACTTCTTTTCGGGTTACGGTAGGGGGCGGGGTTTGTCGAGTATTAAGAGGAAACCGACGCCAGAAGTAGAGCTTCTGCGGACCAGACGATAGGTCAGAGCAGGTGCCTCGTTCGTCGTCTCAATGCCGTCGTTATCGGAGGCTTGCCAACCAGGGACTGGCTCATGACCTCCACGATGTCGCTCGTCTGGAAGAGGAAAGATCCAAGTAGGCAGTTACGCATTTACGTGCCGTTCTAAACTGATTCTATTTCACGCACGAACGCACACAAACACGCCCGCACGTGAGTAGGCACACGCGCGCGCGCGCGTTTAGAAGATAAAAAAAAAAAAAAAAAAAACATGAAGTCGGGCACTTACGTTCGAGTTCGCGTCCTGAAGACTCTCATTTCGAAGTCTGTTCTGCCTGTCGTCCATTTCGCCTTCTAAAAAATATTTGGAAACGGAATAACCTTGAATTAGAGTTGGAACACAAAATTAAGAAATCGTCGCAGGTGGTGTTCCCCACGACGTCTCCAAACAACCAATCACTGTGACCAAGTGCGCGAATTGGGCGTATGACGAGACCCAGCATGCGATTAGAGTAAAAAATTATCAGTGGCTTAGCTCGGCTATGCCAGGATATACGTAGCGTGAGCTAAGTTTCAGCTGGTTATTCCTAGGTTTCCTGGTTATCTAGGATTAGCTGATTATCATGCTTACTGCTGCTAAAACGATTTCTAATCCAATCCAATTCAATACGATCCGATACGATCCGTTCCGTTCCGTTCCGTTCCGTTCCGATCCGATCCGATCCGATCCGATCCGATCCGATCCGATCCGATCCAATCCAATCCAATCCAATCCAATCCAATCCAATCCAATCCAGTCCAGTCCAGTCCAGTCCAGTCCAGTCACTGCTCCTCGCGCATGCGCAGCACGGCTCTCCAGGAGCAACGCGAAACGGTTATCAAGCGGCTCCGGCGCACCGTCAGACTTGGCTACTGCGCAACGGAGGCGCACAGCTGGGCACGCGCCGGTGCCAGTGCAGTTGCCGCGGCTATGACATCACTCCTGTGGAAAGCGCAGACCGACGAATGTACAGACCCAATTGTCTACACACTCGTACTCCAATTGGATTGGATTCAATCCAATCCAATCCAATCGAATCCAATCCAATCCAATTTAATTCCAATCCAATCCAATTTAATCCAATCAAATCCAATTCAATTTAATTCAGTTAAGTTCAGTTCAATTCAATTCAATGCTCCTCGCACTTGCGCAACACTGCCCTTCAAGGTCTACGCGAAACTGCTCAACCTGGGCCAGCGTAGCTTACGCTACAAAAACAGAATCTGCGCTGGGTCAACCGCGCACGTGCACGCCTTGCGCTGTTGTCCCAGTGCAGATTCTGTTTTTAAAGACGGTAGTCTTTCTTGGGCTACTTAAACGCAGAAATTTTGTTCTGTCTGTCTGTCTGTGCACGGCCGCTCGATGGAAACTAGGTCATCGAGCGGCCGTGGTCTGTGACTCGATTCAGCCACCCGGCCACAGTGAAACAGAATCTGCGCAATAGGTTTATATACCCACAGCAGAATCTGTGTCCGGTGGCAATGTTCGGTGGCAATGTTCATACTTGTCAACATTGTTGAACAAGAACAGGACATTGCGCAAATATGAGGTATAAAATCAATACATAAGCAATAATTGCAGTGTTCCTCATTAGAAATTCTGGATGCTTGATTTTTGCGATAGGAAATAAAATACATCCACTGCTGAAAATAAATTCCCTCTATCGCCTGCTGTCGCCACGCCACTATAGCTCCTGGAGGCATTTTAAGAAATCAAACGGCAACAATAACAAAAGGTTCCTCTAGATTGGTCCCACGTTCCACTTAAAATGCGCGTGGAGTAGGCCTACGTGGTTCTATGAACGTAGTAGTAGGGTGCCTCGATTCGCGGGCGTCTCCGCCGTACGGCAGCGCTGGCATCGAGGCACCCGGCGTGGAACAGTGGAACGCGCTAAATTTAAACTGACTTGAGCAAACCTGTAGCATGTTTATCTTGGGAGGAGCGAGACGGGATAAAGAGGTGAGCGGGAAAGAGAAGGGAGGCATTTACTTGGTAGGGGTGCCACGCGACTATCGTCTTTCGTCGACATTTGCAACGGAAAGAGCAGATATACGCGGCCATTTTTTTTTTATTGTAGTCGCATGCTGGGCCTCGTAATTCGCCAACTTTGAGCATTTGGCCACGCTGACGCGTTGCCACGCTGCTGACATTTGGCCCCGCTCACTGGGACGTCGTGGTGAAGCCCACCTGCGAAAATTTCTTAGAGGGTACAGCGGTCGTGCAAAACATTTGACCGCCAACATAAGTTCGGAGTGAGCAGCGAAAAAAAGTCGGTTGTATGCGACTGTCTGCGCATTATGCATCGCCGGTTACAACACGCTGACGACATAGGCAACTTTATGACTCATCACCATCATCATCACCATCATCGTCGTCGGCCTACATAGGTGCAGTGCCGAACTATAACCTCTCCCGTTGAACTCCATCCGTTCCTGTCCTGCGCTGTATGATTCCATCCTTTGCCTCCCAATTATCTTATTTCGTCTCTCCATCGATCCCTTCTTGTAGTCCCGTCTCTTGGTATCCATACTGTTAGTCTCGTGGTCCCCCTGTTGTTCGTTCCTCTCACTACACGGCCAGCCCAAGTCCATTTCTTTTTCTTTGTTTCAGCTATGATATCTTCTGCTCGCTTTTGCTCCCTGATCTAGGAGGCTCATTTCCTGTACCTGAGCGTTACCCTATCATCCTTCGTTCCATGACTCGGAGAGCCGACCTAAGTTTTTTTTTTTTTTTTGAGTTATCAGCATATAGAATTTTGCAGCAAGCAGTTATCGCAGAAACCTGCGGTCGGGTCAAGAATTCCACCCAAAGACTTACTCAGGAAGTCTAAATATTGCCGCAATTCCTCCTTACTCTTCTTTGGTGCGTGATCAGACGTGGACCATCCCTGAAAGGAATGTATAAATGGGCCGTCAAGATGAAACGATCATTTCACAAGACCTATACATGATAAAAAATCAAAGCCGTTCAACTCAATGTGAAAGCCGTCGGAAGTGCAGAGTAGTGGTTCGTCATAATGGGTCGAAGCACCGTTATCCGCTCACTGCTACCCCCCATCACACTCTTCGCTGCCCTGTCTCACTCCTCTCTTGATGAATGTTCCGGAACGGGGGTTTGTCCAACGCATTTCAAATTTCCCGCCTTCACCGTGCTCGCGCGCCCCCTGCCTGAAACTGCGCCAGCGGGTGTTCTGTTCTTTTTGCGCTTGTTTTTCCTCCCGCACGTGCCGGCGTTGAACGGCCACTTTTTTTTCGCTTACTATCGTAAAAAACCAACCCAACCAGCGTTCCTGACTAAATTAACGCTGGCGCTGCCGGTTAATTACGTATATTTTGCCCCAAATGTACCTTCAGTTTCCCTTGCGCTAAACACCGGGGAGATGTATGACAAGCTCCAGCGATTCACGAGTTTCGAATGGTTGTGACTATATAAACCGCTTGGTTTTCGAAGGCTTTGTGGGACGCCGCTACGACGGGATTCGACGGCACGCCGTGGGGCTATACTTGGGTCCAGTGCGCGAGCTACGACGACAAGGCGGGCCCCTAAAGTGCTCTGCATTTAAAATCAAACATTACAAAATGTAGGTCTCTTCTCGGCGCTCGGACGGAAATTAAGGCTGCTTCATTCGGCACTTAAGGAAGAAGAGCGGAAGAGAAGAACGTATACACAACCACAATATGTCATGCCGTGTTCCGCGTCCCTGACTTGCGCCTTTCAAGAGGAAGCGCAGCCTGAGTGGATGAGTCCCCAGAAGAGCTGAGCACACTGAGCGGAAGAATGGGCGCCTTGATGTCGATTTTGAAGTACCTTGGACGGATGGTACGCTGAATGCGGGGGTCATTACTGGATTTGTCGCTTTCGGGCCCTATACTACTGTTTAAGCGACAGCTTGTGCTCCATGAGGCCTGCTGAAGAAAACGGTTTGTATCCGAGGCTTATTTTGCAGAACCTGGAGTGGTTCGTTGGCGTTGGCGTTGATTTCGGGAGGCGGGGGAAGGGGGAGGTGGTCGCTTTTTTGGGGGCCTGTTTTTCCTGATGGGAATCGTACAGAAACTTCCAAGGGAGAATTGTCGGATGCGTAAGCCCCTCGGCTGCACCTCGAGCCTCTTTAAAGTTGGCTTTACCTCGGAACTAAAGTGCATTGCTAGGAAAGCGTTTTTTTTTTCAGGGACAACATAAACAGTCCGTGAAGGCCCTATAGGTGGTATTCATTGTCGAGTTTAGCTGCCAGTTTATTCGCTTGGCAACACTGGAAAAGGCCACGGACATGGCCGATATGCCATGTATTGTTGTTGTTGTTGTTGTTGTTGCTGTTCCTCTTCTGGTGGCACATACCCACGTGGGGGATTGGCCAAGAAACGGGGTGGCTTTTTGGGGCTAAAACGCCCACCTCATACCGCTATACAATCAGACTGTAGGAATTGGGGAAACGGTTACCGAATTATATAATAGATCTAGAGAAGAATCAGTGATTGATGCCATTTTTGGGCGAAAAGGCTAAAAAAATGTTCGAACGGGTTAGCAGGACATGCGTCTGGTCTCTGATATGTACGCGTGAATGGCCGCAATAATTCCACTATGACAAAACCCCGGGGATGTGGCCCCGAACGAAAAAAACACAGGCATCGACAAAGGAAGGCCAATGCGTTGAATTGGTGCGGCTAGATACCGTTTCCGAATGAAAGAAAAACTGTGGCAGTGCATATGGTACGGCTTGTGCCCCTACGCCCGCCCGCCGAAAAAGAAAAAAAAAAAAACACCGGCGTGCGTCGTCTGCTCCGTTTCAACCCGATTATCAACGGTGGGGTCAACAGAGATGTTATTAATCGCACTCACATTAGAGTCGAGGCATTACTTTGCGTACGGTGGGGGACAGTTTGGAACGTGCAGCGCAAATTATGTGCTTATCACAGACAAGTACCGCCATCCCGCGGAGCCCGACGTAACCATTAACGGCGTGCTGGCATGGTTTCCCGCATGCGGGTCTCGCCAGTGAATACAAGCTATAAGGTCTTTTAGTAAATACCTCAATGAGAGCCGTTTTCCTATGAATAAACCGGGCGCAGTTATAGTCGGATTCACTACTATACAAGATGCATTGCTGGGAAGACATTTTTTCAGCGATGAAATTTCGGCGAATGAATGACGATGTCGAGCATACGATTTGACTCGAATTGGGATCTGTGTGGAGCATCACTCTTCCATTACGTTCTGCGTTGCGCAATGCCACAGTGCAGGCCCGACTTTGAGTCAAATGGTATGCACTAATTAGAGCACTGCACGGGCCGCAACTTCGAGGCTCGGCACTACCCGGTCAGGTAGAGACACGGCCCGAGATAAAAGCCCGAGCCCGGCCCGAGCCCGACAAAATTTTAAAACATAAGCCCGAGCCCTGCCAGAGCCGGGTTAGAGAAGGGCAGAATTCAATAAATAAAGCCCGAGCAAGCCAGACTCTTTTTAAATATCATTCTGAATCAGACAGTCTCTAAACATGAGCCCGAAAAACTTTGTTCTCTTTCATCAAAATTAAGCACAGAGCGAGTACACCTAAGTTAAATTTCTTTTAAACTTGGACCGGTCCTTGTACAACATAAATACCGTTACTTTGAAAATGTATTTTCCAGTATCTTGGTGAAATATGCCCTTTGTTTGCGACCGTCTTTGAACTCAAGGCACACCCAGTATAGTTTAATGATGTTGCGAGAGGTGGATATTATGGCTATTTATGCATTTCTTGGACAGATATTACACCTTTTGCTGTTTCACTCAATTCGTTTCCCAAACGACTCTCCTTCCTGCGTGTTTTTGACTAGCACTCTCTGCCGAGAAAGATTTTAACTTCCACTTTTCTCAATTTAAGTAGCCCATACGCGCAGTGTGGGGTTGACCAAATAAAAAATCCGTCAGAAGAAATCTTCGCGTTCAACCATAGTAGTCTTTAGGCGGAGGGGTGCATGATTTTTTTTTTGTAGTGGTACACTTTGTAGTGGTTCACCGATTCTTCCTGCTCTGCGCCGGGTGAGATGACAAGCTCATCACGTCGCAAATGTGGGCACGTAGGTAATACACATTGTCACTCTTCCACCTCGCAGTATACACACCTTTCACTTATCCGTGCCCATCGAAACATCGCTTTTTAGGAGGGAGATTTTGAAACAAAACTTGTAAAATAACAAAAATGTCCTCCTTGGCCGCTCGGGCGGGTGTTGGGGAAAGACAACAGCCGTTGTAATTCCGCATTTTTGTGTCCAGTATCTAACAGAGCGGACACTCTAATGAGGTTTACTACGTCACGTGGCATGGAGGACGCGTGTGCGTAACTCGTATACGCGACCCACAACGAAACTCACCATCTTTTCGTGAAAAGAAAGACCAGCCATATTTCCATTCTTTTCACTAGGCCCGGAATCTCGAGGTCTCGTCCAAGGAAAAATGTCCTCCAGGTCACCGTCTGTTAGCGGAGCACGAAAAACGGCACAACCTTGGGATGAAAGAACAGCAGAGTCAGAAGTATACATGAAAGTTGTCAACGTAGTGGATACACGAGAGGGAAATGGACGTCGTTTGCAATTGTGCACGAAAATTGAGTCACACGCAGTGGGAAATTGGAAGAGAAACGCTCTAGACAAAGAACATGGATCATTCCATACGAATGCTGCTTAGCAGGACGTGCTACAATGTTCCCTCTTGGCGAGTGTAGGTTATTCAATGTAAATACAGCCAGAAGGTCCATGGAGCACAAAGTCAGGTCGTTATACACAACAAGAAATGAATAAGTTGCCATATTAAGGTAGTCCCACTCTGAGTTTGTAAGTTCGATTTACACGCATTTTTAAGTATGTTTAACTAAAAGTGTTGCCCTGTGTTATGTTTCTTGGGTTTGTGTTTTCCTATATAATGTACTGTGCTTAACGCTGCTATGTTGCAATCCATATTGTTAAAGAAGCGATGCGAGGACCGCGGGACGTGGGCGAATCTTTAATGGCGGATGGAATCCTACAATGTCGATGGTAGCAGTATCAGCATGCAGCTGCTACTGACCACCTCTTCTTCCTTTCTGATTTTTCCAACATCCTCCCGGCCACGCGATAAATGGCGGAGGATAATGAGCATGACGTGAAGGATTACAGTTTTCAATGGTCATAAAGCACTCGTCTTTTAACACTTTCGTCCAAGGTCCCGCAATCAGTTCAATGTGGTCACAATCCATGTCATGTCTGTCGTAGCCGCCGTCTGTTAGTCCATACTTTCGTTTCCATCGATGTTTGGTGCGTTTGTTATACCAGCGCCTTGAGGAATCTGAACATGGTAATCGACTCGATTGGACCGTCGTCCGTCCTGGATGACGACCTTGCAGACTTCGCACAAACTTCATGAGGCATGGGCGTCGGGTTGACTGTCGGGTCCTATAGAAATTCAAGTACAGGATGCGTCTCTTCTGGTGTATACAGGTCATTCGACTTGCGGCTTTCCCTTGATTCCTTGTTTTTGGTCTCACTCTGTACTTGATCACGCGTTTCAGTTGAGCCTTATTTGTGCTACTTGTACATGCTTGTCGTAGGGCTGTCCGGCTTCGCCATATTCGCCGTCGTTGTTTTGGCATCTGGGTTATCGAATCTTCACGTTTTGCCGTAGTCAATAAAATCCCCTCCGAAGTCATGTTTCCGTGATGGCAACATATACTTGAACGATCAATGGGTGCGCCTGTAACTGGGTCAATGTGTCGATGCTTCTGCAGTGTTCTTTGGTTCACTTTCGGGGTTCCATGCAGTCGTTTGTTGTGCGCCGAACACTTTTTAATCTCTTCGAAATCTTGCGCAGAAGACTTCTTTTTCGGTACTTCCAATTTAGTGTCGTCGCTTCTATCCCTCGTTATATTCATTGGAGGTAATGACGCCGGTTCATCGTTTGCAGCCTCAACTGCGGAAAATGCTCTTGTCAGTTCGTCTGAGCGAGCCTTAGGAGCGGCTACCTGCACTTTGTCAATTGAGACATTATGTTCTTTAGAAGTACCAGCTCGTTCGGTGACATGGGGCTCCTGACGATCGTGCTTCGAAGGTGCCGCCAAATCGCTATTTTTGCTAGGACATGTATTCTTTAGTGCTGACTCTTTGTTCTTTATGGTGCTGTTGTGTTGTTCGGAGGCTATTGCTACGGTCTCATTGCTAGGATATTTTTGTAACTCCGGGAACAATCGCTCCATTCTAAAGTTTGTCAGCAGGATCAAATCTTCGAATTCATATGATGCTTCACATTCTTTTTCTAAATCATCCAGTTGTACAAGCTTTTAAATTTCACTGTCCAGTTTCTTCAGAATTCCATGTTTTTCTAATAAACGTTTTTTCATGAAAATTAGCTCACCGATTGATGATGTCTCGTCAGTCATCTGTGATTTTATGTCGTCGATCAGTACTTTGACGTCCTGTCGGATTAGGCTTCTTCTTTGGCAAAGGGCTTGCAGGCCCATTCTCGATGTAGTTAATGTCTACGTGGTCGTCGAGAAGGATCACGCTCGGTGGAATGTCAAAGCCGTTGTCGTTGTCTTTCAATGGTCTCCGCGAGACGTCCGCGAAGAATCAGTAAATTGTTGAGAGCGTGGGGTCCGTTACAGGTTTGGCGCGTCCTCAACTCCTTGGGTTTTCTCTGCGGACGCCTGCGGTCAATGGTCAGGAGCAGCAGTCTAGTGCCATCGCAGTCGTGTCACTCACGCCATCGTTAATGGCGGCCCGCACACTTCGTTCTTCAACTGTGTAGTCCTTCTATCGTGGTCACGGCACCATATTGTTAAAGAACCGAGGCCAGGACCGCGGGACGTGGGCGAATCTTTAATGGCGGATGGAATTCTACAATGACGATGATAGCACTATCAGCAGGCAGCTGCTACTGGCCACCTATTCTTCCTTTCTGATTTTTCCCAACACATATTATTTGCATTCATATTCGCAATGTTAATTATTTGCTTGGTGTCTAGTGAAGTGAATGCATTGATTTTCTGTTGATACGTGCAGAAAAATGTGTTGGCTGTATATATTTGCCGTCTACTGCCTTTGTTTTGTTGTTATTTTGTTTTTGTTTTTGTTATAGGAGGGTGGGGCTGTGTCAAGCTGCCGTAAAGCAGCTTTTCCCCCACTTTCCCCTCACAACAGCCACTGTACAACAACTGTACAAGTTGCGAGAAATAAAAATTCAAAATTCATATTTTAACTAGATAACTGTGCTCTGAAGATCCGTTCTCCTCGTTTTCACGCGCCATTTCATGGAGCACGGGCAGTGGTACCGGCGACGACAAACTCAATACACTCTCTTCCCGTTCTTCCTGCATGAACCATTTACACCCTCTGGTGGTGCGCCAGCAGGAAGAACCCACCTTTGAGCAAGTGACGTCTGTCACCGCAAAAACGTGTAACCATGAGAAAACTTTAAAGGAGATTACTATAATGCATGTGTTCATTAGTGACGAATTCTTTTCATTATCATCAGTCTTCCTCCTGACCATGTTTCTTTTCAGCATCATAACACTCCCACATCACCAGGCTCACAATAAAGTTTTTCCTCCTCCTCCTCCTCCTCATCCTCCTCTTCCTCGTCTTCCTCCAGACAATACAGTAAACTCACGATAATTCAAAACCACGCAATATAAATTTTTGGTTAAAAAATTAAAATTGTGGTTGTCCCGCTATGCTTTCAATGTAATTTAAAGCCACTCAATTCAAACTGCTTCACTGCGTAAATTCGCTTCATTCGTACTTTTTGCTTATACTTGCCGGAAAATATGTGGTGAGCTTGCCGCTTCTAGTGTACATTTGAATCCTTAAATCACAAATAACAGCCACAAATAAAGCCGCTTACTTGCACACACGTGGCAAAGCGGAACCGCGCGCCGACAACGTCGTGGCGCGCGGAAAGTTTGTTGTGACCTCTCATGCAAAGACAAAGCAGTCATTCATTCGTGATTCTTTTTTTCAAAGTGTGAAGTGCATTTCAGTACTGTGTGTGAATGTTGTATTATTAAATATATGTGAATGTTTCATTACAGCACAAGTTGGTCTGTTGCCTCGAGTGATATTTATGCGAACTTCTGATAATTCAAGCAAGATTGGGGTCCCTTCGAGTTTGAATTATTGATCGTAGGGTTTAACGCGCCGACGCAACGCAGGCGATGAGGCGCGCCGTAGTGGAGGGCTCCGGATTAAGTTGGACCACCTGGGGATCTTTAACGTGCGCCGAAATCTCGTACACACGGGTGGTTTTTAAAGACGATAGCCTTTCTTGGGCTACTTAAACCCAGAAATTTTTATCTGTCTGTATGTCTGTCTGTCTGTATGTCTGTCCGTCCGTCTGTCTGTCTGTCTGTCTGTCTGTCTGTCTGTCTGTGACTCGATTCAGCCACCCGGCCAAAGTAAAATGTATACTGCGCAATAGTCTTATATACTCACAACCAAATGTGAGCGTCTAAGCACGGTTTATATGTTTATACTTGTCAACTTTGTTGAACAAGAACAAGACATTACGCAAATATAAGACAGGAACTTAGTACACAAGGGATATTTATAGTGTTCCGTTATTAAAAAATTCATGGATGCTTGGTTTTTCGATAGCAAATGATATTCTACATCTACTGCAGAAAATCGGTGCCTCCTGGCGGCATATTAAAAATCGCGCGGCAACAGCGAAAGGTTCCACTAGCTAGGTTCCACGTTCTGCTTGGAACGCACGTGGAGCACGGCCACGCGGCTCTTTAAACCTTCTAGTCGGCCGCCTCCATTCACGCGCGTCTACGCCGTACTGCAGCGCTGGCATCGAGGAACCCGGCCTGTAGCAGTGGAACGCGGTAAACTACAATCGCCTTGCGCAAACCTTTAGTGTGTTTACCTTGGAATGAGCGCTACGGTACAGGAACAGCATGACAGTTGAGCGGGAAAGCAAAGGGGGGCATTTCCTTGGCAAATGTCTACAAAGACTATCGTCTTTTGACGACATTTGCAACGAAAGGAGCAGATACGCGGCCAATTTTTGCTTTTCGCCTCCATCAGAAAAGCGACCGCCGCGGCCGGGAATCGAACCCGCGACCTCGGGCTCAGCAGCGCAACGCCTTAGCCACTGAGCCACCGCGGCGGGTGAGTTTGAATTATCGCGAGTCTATTGTATTTTGTTGTGCTAATAACTCCTCAGAGTTTCAACACCACCCAGCCGCCTTCTTTACTCGTCCAAAACAAACTGGTTATTTTCTTGTTTACCGGGAGTAGCGGTCATATTGTTTAGGCTCTTGAACCTCCTTGGCTTTGGTGCCGACGAATGCCCACCAATGAGGAACGTTCCATCCTGAAAATGTGGAAGAAAAAACAATTTAGACTCACTCCTGAAGCATGAACGCTGAAGTACGAGACCAACATAATGCACACCAGCTCTTGCAGGGCTCTTGCTGCCGCCGTTTTACTTTGAAAATAACGGTGAACAAGAAATGCTAATAGTCAAAAATGTTATTTTTACAAAAGCTAGGCAAGTCATTCGAGTGACTGTGCTAGGGGAATAATAAATATATGCACACCAAAATTGAGCACAAGCACCGTTTAGTTTTTTTTTTTTTTTCCCTCGTAGTTGTTGCGTAATTATTTTCGACAAGACATTTGAGAATCCTGGTGTTGAATATTCCATCCAATATTGACAGATGGTTTGAGTTCTCGCATCGTGATAACGAAGAGCCTAACGGGAGATCAGTATGCTCTACGGCAAACGTACAAGTTTGTTTATTTATTTATTTATTTATTTATTTATTTATTTATTTATTTATTTATTTATTTATTTATTTATTTATTTATTTATTTATTTTAAAAACAACGGAAGAATTTTGGTTTGAAAATGTTTTTGAAGGTTCAAGCTATTTTTTACCCTCAAGAGCTCTTTCGTCGACTCACGATGTATTTCGAAGGACCTCAGCCATGGCGATCGTTTCCGGGTCCGCAAAGAGACCCGGAATGAGCACAAAAGGTTAAGGCGTTCAAAAGGGGGGAACAACCTATTTTATTAAAATCGACACGCATGTGTAAACTTGTAACCTCTTTCTTACTGGCTGGCCGATTGATGAAGTGGCCTAACCAGTATCAAGAAAGAGTCACAATACTTCTGTCTGCTCCAACAAGATCGTCAAAACATCCCTCAGAATTTTTTCTCCCCCTCTCTCAGTGACAAATTTAACTGTGAAGCTTCGTGGTTCTCTTCATCCCCCTTTTGAAAATTAGGTTAACACCTATCAGCAAGGTACAGCAAGATGACTATGAAGTCGCACCTGCGATTGAAACAGCATAAACGACCAGGTCATTTGTTCAGCTCAAGTCAGTTAAAGAAATCTTGAGCCGGGAATGCTCTTCACTGCAACGTTATTCCCTTTATTATCATCATCATTAGTTGGAGCAAAAAGCCTAACTACAATCGCCGTAGGAGGACGAAGGCCCGTCCCAATGAGTACCACTCGCTCTTTCCCTGCATGCCATAGCCAAATCCCTTGTTTGCTCCACAATTTTTTTTGTCGCCCCACCCAGAGTTGTTAAAGCTGCACATTCGCTTATTAACCATTCTTTACCGATTTATAACCCAGCATCTGTTACTTTGATAGCACCGTAAAAAAAACTGCGACTGAAAGATGTGGGGGAAGCGGAATTTTTCTTAAAGCTATACACTACAGCGAATTTGTGAAATGTTTACTGGGGGCTGCACTGTGTTCTCAACGCTCGCGTAATGCTATTTCACTGTTCAGTGCAATTCTAATACCTTAATTATGTTATTTGCAAAGTGAAAAGGAAGAATAGATAAAACTGGGCGACCACAGCGGCGGCCTTACGAACTACCACTATGACGCCACACTAATTTGCCATGTGGTTGGCTGATTTCCGATTTCCAAAAGTTCGATTGTCACCTAGTTTGTGGGTAATACCTGGTTAAAGGCAATGGACTTAAAAAAAAACAGAGCGCACAGTGCAAGGGGGGGGGGGTAATACCAATACTTCTTTTTGTTCAAACAAAGTTTAACACTGGTTAAAAGCAATGGACTTAAAAAAAAAAACAGAGCGCACAGTGCAAGGGGGACGGCACTTTTTAGTGCGCTTTTATCGTGTCAAATGCATAAGATTCCGCTGCAAAATTGGCTGAAAAGATAGCCAGACATTCTAGTGTTAACACGATCTAGATTTTTAGCTTTAATTTAGTGGCACGTTGTGCAATACTGCATTCACGCGAAGCTTGGAGGAAAGAGAGCATTTGGTTATCGATAGCAGATGCGCGCGTCGTGCCCCCTGTATACCGGTGACTCGGACTCTTCTTGCACAAAGGTGTTTTCCCGTGAGCGCCGCTTGAAGTTTTGGTCGGGAGAAGGGTTGCCGACTCCCTTGCCCCACGGGCTGTAGCGCTGCAAGCAGAAGCTGGCATGAGGCCCGAGCCAAGGGTCCGCCCCACAAGAATGTGTTATTGCATTGCATCCAACTGAATATACATAGGCAAGAAAGTAACAAACGCTTAATTCAACAAGTACAAAAACATTTGCTGCTAGCTTTGCGTCCGGTCTCCCAGCATCTGCGACGCTAGCTTGTTGCATTTGTGATTTATTTTATTAATATTTTCTTATAAACTGAAACTCCGAAAGCCTCCCGCCAATGTGATTGCATATTCATCATCATCATCATCGTCGTCACCAGCCTATCTACGCCCACTGCAGGGCAAATGCCTCTCCCATTATTCTCCAATTACCCCGGTCCTTTGCCAACTGTGACCAATTTATCCCCGCAAACTTCTTGATCTCATTTGCCCATCTAACTTTCTGCCGCCCCCTGCAACGCTTGCCTTCTCTAGGGATCCACTCTGTTACCCTTAATGACCAACGGTTATCTTGCCTGCGCATTACATGCCCTGCCCACGTCCATTTCTTCTTCTTAATTTCCACCAGTATGTCCTTAACACGCGTTTGTTCCCTGACCAACTCCGCTCTCTTCCTGTCCCTTAATGTTACACCTATCATTTTCCGCTCCATTGCTCTCTGAGTCGTTCTCAATTTAAGTTGAACCCTCTTAGTGAGCCTTCAAGTTTCTGCCCCGTAGGTGAGTACCGGTAAGGTGCAGCTGTTATACACTTTCTTCTTCAGGGACAATGGTAGGCCGCTATTCATTATCTGAGAATGTCTGCCGTATGCACTCCACCCCATTCTGATCCTTGTAATTATCTCTGCCTCATAGTTGGGATCCGGGGTCACAACTTGGCCTAAGTAGATATATTCTTTTACCACTTCCACTACTTGGCCCCGTATCCCAAACTGTTGTGCTGTCCCGAGGTTATTGATCACTACTTTAGTTTTCTGCATATTAATTTTCAGGCCCACGGTTCTACTCCGTTCGTCTAGTGCGGAAAGCATGCTTTGCAATTCGTCCCCCGAGTTACTTAGCAAGGCAACGCCATCAGCAAATCTGAGGTTACTGAGGTAATCTCCAATAACCCTTACTTCTACCTGTTTCCAATCCAACGTTCTGAATACTTCTTGTAAACATGCTGTGAATAACATTGGAGAGATTGTGTCTCCTTGTCTGACGCCCTTCCTTATAGGTATTTTACTGCTCTCCTTATGGAGGATGATGGTAGCTGTGGACCCATTGTAGATATTCTCTAGTATTTTTACACAATGCTCATCTACTCCCTGGTTCCGTAATGCCTGAATAACTGCTAGGGTTTCGACCGAGTCGAATGCTTTCTCATAATCTATGAAGGCTATATATAGGGGTTCAGAATACTCAGCGCACTTCTCTATCACCTGATTGATCATGTGAATATGGTCTATTGTTGAATAACCTTTACGGAACCCTGCTTGTTCTTTAGGTTGACTGAAATGTAAGGTTGCAGAAATTCTGTTAGCGATTACCCTGGTAAGTACCTTGTAGACGACTGACAGTAAGCTGATCGGCCTATAATTTTTCAGGTCCTTCATGTCACCTTTCTTGTGGATTAGGATGATGTTCGCGTTCTTCCAAGATTCTGGTACACTTGCGGTCATTAGGCATTGCGTATACAGGTTTACCAGTTTTTCAAGTAAAATTTCTCCTCCATCCTTCAAGAGGTCTGCTGTTATCTGATCCTCCCCAGGTGCTTTGCCCCCTTTCATTTCTTTCAAAGCCTTCCTTACTTCTTCGGTCGTTACTGGTGGGATGTCTATCTCCTCTGAACTACTTTCTCGTTCGGCATTATTCTGGGTGTCCTGGCTACTGTACAGATCCCTATAGAACTCCTCGGCCACTGTGACTATGTTATCCCTATTTGTGATGACATTGCCTTGCTTGTCTTTAAGTGCATACATCTGATTTTTCCCCACGCCAAGACGCCTCTTTACTGCTTTCAGGCTACCTCCGTTCTTTACAGCGTATTCGATCCTCTGCATATTATACTTCCGTATGTTAGCTGTCTTACACTTATTGATTAACTTAGAAAGCTCCGTTAGTTCTATTCTGTCAGCTGGGGTGGAGATTGTCATGGTTTGCCGTTTCCTAATTAGATCTTTCGTCTTCTGGGAAAGTTTACCAGTATCCTGTCTAGCCATCGTGCCCCCGACTTCTACTGCACACTCCGTGATAATGCGTGTAAGGTTGTCGCTGGCTTTCTGTGTCGTAAGCTCGGCTTCCTCGGTTAGAGCTGAATATCGGTTCTGCAGCGCGATCCTGAATTCTTCTACTTTATGCCTTACTGTTAGCTCATTAATCGGCTTCTTACGTACTAGCTTGTTACGGTCCCTCCTCAAATCTAGCTTAATTCGAGATCTTACCATAGGATGGTCACTACACCTTACCCTTCCGAGCACTTCCACATCCTTCACAACGCCAGGGTTATCGCATAATATGAAGTCTATTTTATTTTTATGATCCCCATTCGGGCTCCTCCCGTCCACTTCCGGCTCTCCCGTTTACAGAAGAAGGTATTCATTATGAGTAGGTTATTCCGTTCTGCAAACTCAACTAGTAGGTCCCCCCTGCTATTTCTACACCCCAGACCATAGTTCCCAACTGCCTTGTCTCCAGCCTGATGCTTGCCTACTTTAGCATTGAAATCTCCCATAAATACGGTATACTGTGTTTTTACTTTAGCCATTGCCGATCCCACATCTTCATAGAAGCGTTCCACTACCTGGTCGTCATGGCTGGATGTGGGGGAATAGCCCTGCACCACCTTGAGCTTGTACCTCTTATTGAGCCTAATTACAAGACCTGCTGCCCTTTCGTTAATGCTATAGTATTCTTCTATGTTGCCAGCTATGCTTTTATTGACTAGAAATCCTACGCCCAGTTCTCTTCTGTCCTCTAGACCCCAGTAACATAGAACGTGTCCATTTTTCAGCACCGTAAAGGCTTCACCTGTTCTCCTAACCTCACTAAGCACTATGGCATCCCATTTGATGCCCTTTTATTCCTCGACAACACCTCTAGACTCGCTTCACTAGATAAGGTTCTCGTGTTAAACCCCGACAGAAAACGAACCCCTGGGTCGTGGAGGTCGCCATCTTTATTCTGATAGCGTAGGAAGGCAATCTTACTTGTACCGGGGAAAAGATATGGCATCTGCCGTGCTTCGCGCATGCGGGAAGGAAAAAAAATCCCGGGCCATCTCCACTAACGTGAAACCTGGGGAGGGGCGAAGCATGCAGTGTGTAAGTGTATTCTTGGCGCCTTGACGTTTTTGCCAACGGAGATTAAACCATTGCGGGGTACAGGTATTCAGCTTTGCTGTAAAAGTCTCTTGTCTTTGAAGCACGAAGCTCTGTATACCGCGAGGCGTAAACGACTGTCTCGGTGTATTTATAGTACGCGTTACGAAGCGCTGCAGCACGAGGCGTAAATGAGTGTCCCGGTGTATTTTTTAGCACGCTTTACGTTCCAGCGCGAAGCGTAAACGAGTTTACCGGTGTTTTAGTACCGTGACTACATGGGACGAACGACAATTACGACGATGACGACGAAGACGACAGGAAACTCCAACAGCCCCAGCCCCTACGGGGCTCGCCCCTAAACGCCGTATGTAACTCTACCTTTCTGGTCCCGCAACGTTCCCGTCACCATGGTGGTTCCCCCAGAAGAGAAAGTTTTTGTGTGTTACGTTCAGAAATTTTCTCAAATGATTTTCTGATGAAAACGAAGCTGACGATTACAGTACTCTCTAATGAGAAATTTGTGCGCAGCGTGAGGATGCAGTATTCTCGATCACGGCGCGTAGCTGCTGCGTCTCAGGAAGTGATCGCATGATCAACGAACGCACGGCGGCGCGCGCTACTCTTCCGTTATCTCGCAGCTCGTAACCTCTGCCGAGCATGTTGTTGCAAATCGTGTTTGAACCTCCCGCGCAAATGGCACGTTGTTGAACCACGAACAGAGGAAGAGCGGCTGGCGAAAGTGTGAGGAGGAGGCAGTGAGACATACTGGGCCGTGGCGACGTGCTGGGAGATGGCGCCATAGCAGCGCGTGCCACCCTCCCCATCACACTTTCGCCAGAAGCTCCTCCTTCGTTTCCTTTCCGCCTTGACTGTCTCGTTCACTCGCTCGGTTACGCGGACATCGCCTTCGCCGCCGCCGCCGCCAAACCCCTGCACCGGGCGCCAAAGTGCTGCGCAATAAAAAGGGTGTCGAAATTTACTTCCACTTCTTGTGAGGAGGGGGATGGGGGTGTATTTCTACTAAGCCTAACCGGTGTAGGCTCAGTAGTGCTGATTTCCAACTCTATCGGGGCATACGCCACGGCACAGCGCTAGAGTGGCTTGCGCTTTTAGCACCAATTCTATGACATGAGGAGGACGTCACATTGAGGGCAAGTTTATGGCGGGAACGTGGCGCCAAGAGGCAAGCCGCGTTTTGAGCGACAGTGTCATCGTGTGTGCGGATTACTTTAATTGTGGGCTGCTAGGTTGCAGCGTATCAGAAAAAGAAGGAAACCAAACCTCGATCTCTTCTATGGACGATGACAGCGAGGTCCGTCGGCCCCCAGATGCCATAGCCATCCTAGACTCTGTGCAAGAGATGATCCGTGGGCACATAAAGCATGACAACGGTGCTTATGGGCTGCTTCGTATAAGATTTTTACGCCTATAGAAATTTCTGTCATCATTCAGAATACCAATTTCAGGGGTTTTAGTGGCGGAGATGGGCTATGAGGCGGGCCGTAAAGGCGGCCGTAGAGGAGGGCTACGGATTAATTTTGACCACCTGGGGATCTTTAACGTGCGGCGAAATCTTGCCACCTTACGTGCATTAAAGAAAGTTATAATAACATCAGAAATAGTAACCATAATTAAGCGGTGCAGAAAAACAAATAATTTCTTGACAGGAGGTCATCCTAGGTTAATACAGAAGGGGAATAAAGTGAAGTAGAAACGGAGCTAGCGTTATCAGTTAAAGTGCCATGATTTAAAAGACGTTGAAGCTGTTCTAGAGACAGAGTATATATGTTACACAACGGTGAAATGCTATAGGAAGGATACATGTGAAAATAATATTGCACAGTAAATGATAGAAACATGAGTGACTGGATGCACTCTAATGAGGACATGAATTCAGGGTCTGAAAAAGCTCTTTGAAGCATTGATTTAACATGGCAAATTTCAAGTGCATGTCTACTGCAACGCCAAGGAATTTCACGTTATAAGGATGTAGCGACATTAGGAGATCGGAACTTTAAATGGTTGTTAAGACCTAAACACACTGGTGAAATTGTGTTCTGCGGAGACGATATCGCAAAAGAAGCTCTTTCCGGATTTATGTGAAGGTGATTCATGATGCTCTAACAATTAACATTTGACAAATCAGAATTTAATCTTTGCCCAAGTGCAGCCCTTGTCTTATAAAATGTACGGACCGCTTTGATTTATTAGGTGTTTAGTTAAGTCGTTTACAGAGAGTCAGAACAGTAGAGGGGCCAATATAATACCTTGCGGGACTCCTATGTTAATTTACTCAGAAGACTATAGCGTGCCGCTTGTGTCAACAATCTGCCATCGTTTGTTAAATAATTACGAAAGATTTCCAAGAATAGCCTGGAATTTTACATGATTCATATTGGTGTGTGGAAATGATAATAGATTACCAATCAGTTTTTTTTAGAAGAGGCTATTTTTTAACTTTCAAATAATCTGAAGATCAACTGCACTGTTTTATCTGGCAACACGGATTCTGTCGCAACAAAAGGGTTAATAAAATGAGCCACTTTTAAAGGTCGCGTGTGACATTTAATTTACGACATTTAAACACGAAAAATGGCTTCTGCGTTAAATTGTATTATATATTTCCTCGCCCGCTTTTGTTGCTTACCTGGCCTCCTTCCATACGGATACAGCGTGTCCTGAAAGAAGAGAACGGATATCCGACGGACACTTCTTAGGCTTGCCGATTGCATGCGCTGAGTGCCCCTTAACATTTGTGTAATAGCAAATAGAATGATTATGACGTGATCACTTAAAGTACTTGGTACAAAAAACTGGCTTCGTTACAAGCAATACTTCGTTCAAAGCGGGTAGGTTTTTCTCGCTACGCAGTGCAGAAGGGGCCTTCATCATCATCATCAGCCTATCTACGCCCACTGCAGGGCAAAGGCCTCTCCCATTATTCTCCAATTACCTCAGTCCTGTGCCAACTGTGACCAATTTATCCCCGCAAACTTCTTGATCTCATTTGCCCATCTAACTTTCTGCCGCCCCCTGCAACGCTTGCCTTCTCTAGGGATCCACTCTGTTACCCTTAATGACCAACGGTTATCTTGCCTGCGCATTACATGCCCTGCCCACGTCCATTTCTTCTTCTTAATTTCCACCAGTATGTCCTTAACACGCGTTTGTTCCCTGACCCACTCCGCTCTCTTCTTGTCCCTTAATGTTACACCTATCATTTTCCGCTCCATTGCACGCTGAGTCGTTCTCAATTTAAGTTGAACCCTCTTAGTGAGCCTCCAGGTTTCTGCCCCGTAGGTGAGTACCGGTAAAATGCAGCTGTCATAAACTTTCTTCTTCAGCGACAATGGTAGGCTGCTATTCATTATCTGAGAATGTCTGCCATATGCACCCCACCCCATTCTTATCAGAAGGGGCCTTAAAACACTTCAAATAAAGTGGTTTTGCTATAACGAGGGTTTACTGAATACGCGCTGAATATGCGCCACCCGGGTGGTGAGCTGCGCCACAGTGGAGTGTTTCTGATAGACTTGAACCTTCAGGTGTACCTTAGTGGAAGCGTAACTTCGTGAACGAAGAGAGCGCGAGGAGAAAAAAACCATACGAGGAGAGCAAGGCGGAAATGTGAGAATGAATGGGAAGTGTCGAACGAGACCTGTTCCACAGCGGTGACCCTCTAAGAGATATGGTTCCAGAGTAGCGCACTGTGATGTATTCAGTGAGCGCGTCAGCCGATACCATAACTGGGAAGTAAACGCTGACTGAGCGGACGTCTATCTGCGGCGCCTGCTGTGAAACCCGCCCACGTAACACCCACGTGCTTCTTCCGCGATCTCCCTATTAGCCAGGCAGTCGCGCCACACTCCACTCAGTTTGCCGTGTACTGCACAACAGACTTACTACTCACGAGTGGCCTGTAACTTTACATCTCTCTCTCTCTCTCTCTGCCTCAGTATATAGCAAGGTCGAAATGCCTAAACAGATACACTCAAATTTATTATTAGCGAGTGTTGTAACCACTGGTTATTCTATCAGCTTTCACCAGAAAAAAACAAACAGGGAATACACATGGTCGCAGTCGCCAGGTTAGGAAACAGCGACCAAGTGAGTTGCGGCTGAGAAAACACACGTCAAACATCCCAATATGTCAGTCGAAGTATTAAACAGACGTTACTTAGAAAGAATCAGCCACATAACAATTTACGATGGAGCAAAACAACTATGGGTTCGAAGGAGTACTACTGCAGAGAATTCACTCCTCTTATAAACCTCATACTAATCGCATTTACTCTTGTACTCTTGTACGACAAGCATGAGCATTAACTAATGCTAAAAAATATTTAAAAAAATCCAAGTCTCTTTCTTAAGAGAAAGATGGTTAAAACGCGAAGCCTTCTTTCGTGCAACGTGAGTCAACGTCATAAATCCAAACTGCTTCGACAGTGTCGGAATGGCGCAATCGGGTAAACGCCGGCTTCGTAACGCGAGGGACCCAGGTTCGATTCCGACCACAGGAAGGGCTTCTTCGTTCACTTAACCCACGATCATCCTTATCGTCGGTGAAAGTTGGCTTTTCTGCAGTGCGTTCTAACAGCGATGCTGTTTAAGCTGGTGGTTGGGCCGGCGAACGTGCGCAGGAAAACCCCGACGAGCGTTGACGTCATCGCGCGCGCCGTGCCTCGCCGCGCTTGGGCGAGACTCGTGTCGCCACCTGTCGGAGGCGCGATACAACTGGTACAAGCACGGCTTTGGAAACGCGTCGCGGGGTGGCTTGCTCTGCCACCGTGTTGCGACGCGTGGTGCCGTTTTGACAGTGCAACGAGAAGAATCAATGCCAAAATGAAAGAAGCCAGAAGGCTGAGAAGCGATAACGTTAACAAACTTCTTAATTAGCGTCGAACACGTCATACCACACAAGACGAACGGTGGCGATGGAATAAGTTAAAAATTTTGAGCAAACGCCCGTCCCGCTCCGCCCTCCGCTATTCTTGAAGCTTCACCGTAAAGCCGGTAGGCCGCGTACATTGTACATATAGTTGAAACTCGATTTTACGAAACCCGATTTTACAAATTTCTCGATTTAACGAACAAATTCGGATTCCTCCCGCATTCGCCCATAGGCTTAATGCTTTTATGAAATCGAAATAACGAAACAAACTTCACCGCCGAACTCGATTTAACGAAGCATTCCGGGAAAATCGTGGAGAGCAACGCGGCCCTTGATCGTTGTGAACTGCTTCCGGCATGCTGGATTCCACACTTCTACTTCCGAGGCTGCGTAGGGCTCCACAAGACCGCAACACGAGCAGGAATAGACATAACTGCAGTTGTGGGGAAGAGCTTCGTAGGCATGACGAGGTGGCCGCAGATCAGAACTTCGACGACTTCGTGAACGTCGACACAGACACAGACTGACACAACAGAAGTTCTCAACGACGAGGAGACAGTGCAGCATGTTTCCTACGCACAAGAGGAGTCTGAAGATGCGAATGATTCGGATACTGTCGAAGCTGCCGTGCCCACACCAAGCCAGGCAATGACGCCGTCGACCTTCTGAGGTGGTTTTTTGGGGCAAACAAGGGTGCCGCGGACGCTTTGACTTCCGTGACTGGTCAGCAACGAGAAGTGTTCACAAAGCTCGCGCAGGCGGAAATTACGAGCTTTGTCAGTTGGCAATCAATTTGTCGTTCCTTCTAACGAAAATTGTCGTTATTTCGATTTTGCGAATCTCCCGATTTAACGAAATAATTCGCTGCTCCCGGTCACTTCGTTAAATCGAGGTTCAACTGCACTACTTTAATTGTCGAGTGTTCGTTGCTCTATGGGGGCGCTAACGACGACACCACGTAAAAAACGTGGCCGAGTATTCAAGCATAACCACGCATAAGCTAAGCCGAACCAAGAATAAGCTAGGTGGGGCCACCAGCTTCGCTGTTTGCCCAGTATTCGAACCACTAGTGCGAAGCTTCCCCAATTTTTTGGGGCGCAACGATTTGCATTTTGGAATTTAACTTTGAAGACATTGGCTTTAGACCAGAGAAAGAAGCATCGCGTTTCAACCATCTTTTCCCTTTACCCACGATCATCATCACCGTCAAAGAAAGTTCGATTTCCGGCAGTGAATTCGTTGCGGACGGTCGCCATCAGTGAGGCAAAGAAAGCTCCGCTTGAAAGAGATCTTGCCGGCACACTAGGCGTACAACAGATCTGAAAACCCGTCCGGGTATGGCGTCGGGTGCACGGTCTGTGAACCTGCGCATGCGTACAACTAGTTTCGGCACTTCTGCGCATGTGCACTCGCGCCAGTCCCTCTGCTATAACTCCTACCGAGTCTCTTGTGCTGGACAAATATAATTAAAGTGTTATTAGAGCTTTTGAAGAATGCTCCGTGTCTGATTACCACCACTGCCGGATCTTTTATTTTTTTCGCGCACGTATCAAAACAGGTATTGTTCCTTTTGAGCGAGCTACAGTGAGAATTCAGATGCCCTAAGCAGTCTGCTTCTCCTTGTAGGAAGCAGGCTCTTTTTGGCGAACACACGGAACACCCTAATCAGTGCTCTGACATCGTCAGTTATACGCAGACTGGTGTGAACACCTAAAATATTAGGCAACGGAGTACCCGTATATTGACCCTATGCGGTAACTCGATCCCCGCGAAGCAAAGGTACGGGTATTTTTACGAGCCAGGATCAATTGCAGGTGTCATGTTTCCGCGTGTAACCACCATTTCCTGCGCCGATCGATGTGCAGTCTGTGTATCCACCCACTCTTCTATTGCGCGCACCTTTCCTTTGCCTGGTATTCAACGTCTACAATAAACGAAAAAAAAGAAAGAAAGAGACTGTGCGAAACGGGGGATCGATCACGCTTTTTATCACTGAAACGAACAAACTTGCATAGAATCTTCGTGGACGGTAAACATTTATTTATTTTCTGTCGTGAAATCGTCCTATAGAAACTGATCGCAAACTTTCAAAAATTTTCAGTGGCCTCCCAGCAGCAGCCGAACAAGTAGCGGCAGCCGAAAAAAAAAATCGCCGTCATTGCAGTCGTTGTCTTTGACGACGTATACGTCGTTGTCTTTGACGCACAGGTCAAACACAGGTGCGCTCTTTTGCGTGTCGACGTCTGTGCACGATTTTGCCGGGAACGGCCAGAACCACTTTGTGTGTAGTGTGCACGGACAATTGTTGTTGTTGTTCCTTTAGTCATGGCACATATCCACGTGGGGGATTGGCCAATCAACGGGGTTGCTTTGCGGGGATAACCTAACCCGCCCACCTCATAGCACTATAAAGTCAGCCTGTAGAATTGAATTGGGAAAACGATTACACAATTAGATAATAGAAATGGAGAAGAATCAAAGATTGATGCCGTTTTTAGGAAAATAGGCGAAAAAATTTTTTGGCAGCGACCGCCCAGGGACTTCTGGACTGAGAAGACCCCCCCATTGCCACTACTACAAAAACTAATATTGAAATAAAGTTTACTCCTCCTCCTGAACAGGTCAACTTTAAATATCACGGGAACTCGCGAAGCGAGCCGCATCGACGCGGCGCGTGGCGGTGGTTCACCTGTCGAGACCGACGCCCGGTGCATACGCGGTCCCTCTATGTTGACATATCTGCCAAACTGTTGACTTCTACCAGCCGCACTGCTGAATCAAAGGGTGACCACGGAGTAACTTGTTGACAGCACCACACCACTGTTGGAAAGGTTCCGCCATTTTTTATTCCTAGCGCAGTAAAAGGTGTTATCTCACGCATTCTGGTCGAGTGGTGCACATTAGCGCATTCGGCTGAATTTGGCGCCTAGATATGGTGGACTTCGGGACAGCTTACGGAAAAAAAATGAAGAAAACTTACATTAATGCGGAAGACTTGAAAGTAGCGAAGCTGTACGCGACAGTAGCGTTTTTCCTCTTTTCGCTTCACGGCGTTGTTTAACCCTCGCCGCTGTACGAGGGACCAGAGAGTCCAGAAAGACCATATCCAGATCCAGAAAGATCCAGAAAGATCCAGAAAAATCCAGAAAGACCAGAGAGTCTTTCTCTATCGCACCCGGGCCACGGATCTGCGCCGCACGGGACCTCCCTTCGTGGCGCGCACTTATCGCTGCGGCGGCGGCCTCCTCGCCTTCCTCCGCTACGTCCCGCGCACGGGTCCTGCGCACGTCTCTTTTCCTTCCTCGCCCATATCTCCCCTGCCGCCTATCTCTTGACATTATCGGGCCGCTGCTCCGTGCCGGGCGCTTGCGGAAGGGGGTGTGGTTTGACCTCTAGCTCTCAAGGGCAAAACTGACCCTCCAGCGAAGACTTCCCGAGATAGCGTAGTGTAGCTTGCGCTACAAAAAAAGAGTAAGAAGGGAGAGATACAAAGATGTCGCGTGCTGCCAATGACTGCCCAAGCACAGCGCTTCTGACATAGCCTGCAGGCCACGTTGGTCCGCGCCACGGTTTCAAGTGACTGCACGTTATCGTCCGGCCGGTTTAGGTATACCTTCGGTCTTTTTGCCGTCTGACTGTTTTCTACTTCCCTATGAGTCCCCATTCGCTTGGTCCAACGACGCCTTGGCATAAGCTCAGTCTTGTGCAAACAAACTTCTACCATCATACAGGCTCGTTCTATCAAATGACACTAGCGATCACTCATGGCTAGTGTTTTTGTGCAACTCCTCTGAGTAACCCAGGATAAGATTTCTGATTTGTGTGCCCTCGTTATACTCAGCGCAGCTAACATGATGCGGCGCCAACTGGGTGCTTTCGTTGCACTTCTGACCTGCATACCCCTTACAGGCTTCATTTACGGAACCCGTCCGTATTTTATCCTACATGGTGCAACGTCGGCATGAAGTCAGCTTGGGCAAATAGACGACGTGCTCCCTAACTTTCGTGCTGCGCCGAAATTTTCCTAATTGATGTAGAAGAAGATGCGGATAATGATAATGCTACTGCTAGAGCTAATAATTATAATTACGTGGACTGATACTAGTAACGTTCGAATGAGACAACGTTACTGGGCTGAGACGCGTAGACGTAGAGATGGAAGTTTTAAAGTACTTGTCTCTTGTAGTTTCATATTTGCCCGACTGAAATGCCCGCCGTCTTACCTATATACGTCAAACCCGATTATAACGAACCCGGATAGAGCAAATTACGCTATATATCGAACAAAAGCAAATCTGTTACGAAAATGCATGCGAAGCATATTCCTCATAACGAAGTTCACATCGGATATATCGAACTCGTCGCACCTATATTGCCACCGAAATGCGTGGTCTCGGAGCGGCGATTGAGATGCTGATTGGCCAAGATTGAGATGTTGAGACTCGCATGGACCGGCGTGACGCCCGACACATTCCGTAACTGTTTCCGACGCACGGGATTCACGACGGAGCCCATCCAGCCAGCGAGTCCGGAACACGACGGCATCATTGGCGAACTGCGCGAACAGCTCGCCAACGTTCCAGATGCTGTGCCGAAAGGAGCGTCCTCAGAGGATTTCCTGGGCTTTGACGACGATGTTGCCGTCACTGTGAGCCCCTCGAGCGCACACACCGTCGCCGATGTCATGGCAGCTGGTGCTGCTGAAAGTATGAGGATGCCACAACGTAAAGGCGTCTGACGCTTTATGAAGCGCTTTTGCCAGTCGATGTTCTCTGTCAATATTGCTTCAACATTTAAGGACACGGACTTGAACTGGTGCAAACAATGTCTCGTGTAGAGAATGCGGTGCTAGTTAGTGCCGCCAAAACTAAAGTGATAACAAAAATCACCCCTTTTTTATTGCATGCAATAAATGGATTGTTTTGTGTAAGGTAATGGCATACTTTGTGTTCGTTTCGTTATGTGGGAATGGCAGGGGGAGGGGGCGGGGGGTCCCGCGTATTGCGAACTCGTAACGAAAAAAATCGTTATAGACGGGTTCGGCTATATCGGATTATTGGATATACCAAACTATAACCGGGTCGCTATAACCGGGTTTGACTGTATGCCCCACAGCCAGCAGCAGATGGTATTGATCCGCGTATAGGTGGGCACCGGCTGTCCCCACGTTTACGAATTGACAGGCTTCCCTTTCTTTTTTTCTACTTGCACCACTGGAACAGGTATTACTGGCGACCTTTTCTCATTCTTCCAAAGCGTTGCCATGACTGCGCGTTGTGAAAACACGGTGTCTATACAGTTGTTCCCGTTTCGCACCAAGATACGATCAGCGCGTGTACTTTGTGTATCGGTTTCTCTTTCTTGTTTTGCAAAGAAGCAAGGATTGGTTGGCTGACGTCTTTCGAAGCACGCTACATTATAGGTCGGAGCGAATCGAACAGAACTTTCGTCTTGCAGGCAATGCCTGTGTAACTGCCGTTGTTCAGAGGGGAACCTGTTTTGTTTAACTATACCCTGTAACGTAGTACAACTTGCAAGACTGAGCAGTTCAATCTCATTACGGTATTTATTCGAATATAAGGCGAAATGTTTTTGCAAAATCCGTATCTCAAAGTCATACCTCGCCTTATATTCGAAGCTTAATATATTTATACAGCGATTTTTTTAATCTACAAAACTTCACCTTCGCCTTATAATCATGACCGCCTTTTAATCGAATAAACACGGTATATGCGATGTATGGAGATCACTGCTGTATTTTCAGTGTGAAACTCGCGGTAGCTATTCAAATGCGCTACGTCCCCCCAGCCACCTTCCCATATAACGACAGCATTCGGATGTGCATGAGGACTTTAAGCTGATGCATCCGTAAAATGACTTCACGCAGGGCTTGTGCTCATACACCCGTACTAAGATGCCATTTTGAACGCCCAAACTATCTTAAACATCGAAACTTGAACGTATAAACCATATATAATACTCGTATTACGCGAAAAATCTTTCGGAGCGTTGTTTGGTGCGCGGCCTTGACTACGCCTTGCGATGTTATACCGTATACCTTATATTTTTTTTGCTGAAAATGGACAGCGTTAGAGGGTAATAGTGAGCGGATGACCGGCCCTGTGCGGTACTCTGGAGGTAACGGGGATATTGCGCGTGCGCTAAGGCGGCGAAACCGTCTGTGCGCATGCGCAGTGGCGCCGGTCCCCTACCGGATACCTTACGAATCTTACGGTTGCCCCTAAAAGCAAATGAATATACCTTTTTCTCGGAAAGCCTCAGATATAAATTATTAGCTATAGGCATCTAATCTCCGTTAAACCTTGCATGGCACGAATAAATGGGTTCTCTCAAGCACTCACCGCTATCTCGAGCTGGCGCCTCTCGAAAAGGCGCTCTTCGTTGCGAGCCTCGGTCTTCTTGCGGAGAAGCTCCTCTGCACATGAACATAATAAGGCCGGCAAAGATTATTCGTCACCTTCGCTGTTCACCTGACCCACATTCGCAGCAGTGACTAGTAGCGACGAATGCGAGGCATGCATCGAACCGGCTGCGAGCAACGTTATTTCTTGGGGTAAGCCTACAGCAGATATTACACCCCAGGCGCCAAGATGTGTACAATGGCTTCATTCGTCGACCGGAAGTTCGTGCATTTGGCTGACCCACTTAAAGTGCATTTATTGGCCTCCAGCACTAGTGAGAGCATCTTTAACAACCACTCGCTTCGTGCGGCGTGAAATACCCGGTGGGGAGGAACGCACCCAGCGTGGGTCTCTGGTCTCCCGAGGAAGCGGGTGCTGGCCGGTGCCTCACCCTGGGCGCCACCTGGACGACGCCCGACCGCAGACCCAGAGGGTCGGTGTCGGTACGCTGTCTGCCCACGGGACCTCGCCTGCCCAGCCGGTACACTGGCTGGCACGGCGACAGGACAACCGGAACAAGAGCGAATTAGTCGGAGACCTAGCTGACACAGAGTCGCTGCTAAATGAATGAAGAAGAAAGTGCGTAGAAATAGCACGGTTGTTAATAAGTGCATATACAGTAGCCGACCGTTTTTTCATACTCCGAAAATTCGGACTTGCTGGATATATCGATCTTTCGCAAGGAACCGCCAGTGGTCCCATAGGAGTAATGACTCGCGGATTTTTCGGACTGCTTGTTTATTCGGACTATTTCTCTTTTCCCTCCAGGTCCGAAAAATCGGTCGGCTACTGTATGTAGAGCAAGCCGACCGTGATATATACTAAGCGAATAATAAAAATCACCCACCCTTCCGTTCAACGACGACGATGGCTGAACGCGAAACTTCCTCGTGGGGACTTCGCTGCCCTCTAAATTAGGACTTTGACTCGCACACGGTTTGGACTTAGACTCGCTCGAAGTTTGGGCCTTTGATCGCAGCGGCTTTGACTTTGGCCCTTCGCCATTTGATTGCGCACCATGAAAGCTACGCGTTCAACTATCGTCGCCGTTATACGGAGGTGTGCGCGGTTTTTATGTCTGATTTTGCACCTCCATATACTCCTCTCCAAATCCAAACTTTTTAGACCATTTCGGAATGGCGCAATCGGGTATTCGTCGTCTTCATGACACGAGGCACCCAAATTCGATTCCGACCCCGGGATGCGTTTTTTTTTCTTTCACTTCGACCATGATTATCGTCATCATCGTCAAAGAAAGTTGGCTTTATTGAAGTGCGTTCTTGAAGCGACCTACGCCGTCAGTGAGACGAAGAAGTCAGTGATGAGCCGACCGACCGACCGAGTTACTGAGTGAGTGTCAATAAGTGAGTGTGAGTGAGGAAATTAGCAAGTGAGTGAGTGAAAAAGTGAGGGTGTTTTAGTGAGAGAGTGTGAGCAAGGAAGCGAGCAAGTGAGTGAGTGAGTGAGTGAGGAAGTGAGCAAGTGAGTGAGTGAGTGAGTGAGTGAATGAGTTTGAGTGAGGAAGTGTATGAGGAAGCGAGCAAGTGAGTGTGAGTGAGTTTGAGTGAGTGAGTGCGAGTGAGTGAGTGCGAGTGAGGGAGTGTAAGTGAGTGAGTGAGTGAGTGAGTGAGTGAGTGAGTGAGTGAGTGAGTGAGTGAGTGAGTGAGTGAGTGAGTGAGTGAGTGAGTGAGTGAGTGAGTGAGTGAGTGAGTGAGTGAGTGAGTTTAACTCCCAAAGGAAACTTCCTAACAACAGTCCTTAAAAGTGGAGCAACTATAAATTACGTTCTGCCCTCCTAGACCCTCCCGTGGGCACCTACTTGTACACGCGCACGCGTATCGCAGCATTAGGCTACGTAACAAGAATCTTCGTAAGCCGTACTAGCCAGTGGTTACCGTTCTCGCAAGAGGAAACTAGAGTATCTATAGCAAGTTTACCTCATCCAGTAGGAGGCTGTCAGTGGGGCTCCGAATGCCAAGCCGGTTAGCGTTCCTGAAGATGCCGCCATCCTGCCGAGGAAAAAAAAAGATATGTAAAGATAAGTATTTGCAGTTACTCGGGAAACCAGCACGTTAAACAGCAACGGAACAAGATAGCAGGAACAACATAGGCGCAGTTATTTTTATTAACAATGTTGGACATTATGACAAAAAAAAGAATCTAACGATTCGTCGTTGTTTCTTGGCGTTATTGTTTTCCACCGTATGTCACGCATCATCAGTACTTTCCCAGCGAATAATTTAGAGTGAAACGTCTTTGTTAAAATAGCAAGACGTTCATGGTGCAGCGCACACAAGAACAGGAAAAAAAAAACACTGCAAGCGCTGATTAGCATACATGCCTTACAACTCAGTCGATTTGCCATCTTGGAAATTAAGAAATCACGCTTAAAGCGAATAAAGAAAGCGTGTCCAAACCGTTCGTTCGTTGTCTTGTGGGTTCCGCCAGGAATCGTAACTTCGCAGCATTTCTTCGTCCTGCGATTCCGTCGAAAAATGGACACAGTGACTTTGTACAGTTGCTCATGGGCTCACGAAACTCTGTTTATGGCATGCTCAACATGGTATTTACAAGAAGGCAGCGTCTAAAGTTAATCTACAAGGCAGGGACGTGCCAAGAAGTTTGCTTTCGGGGGGAAGTCCTAGGATGCAGACACCGCTGGCAGCCGGCAAGTCATTCATCACTAAAATCCCGCAATGAATTTTAACACGAAAGTTTTTTATTCCCGGATACACTGAGATTTCGCTGACTTCATAACCGTCACGGAAATGATGCCAGTACAACGAAGCAAGGGGCCTGTAAAGGGTGCAGCCCTCCACACAGGGTCTTCTTGCGGGGAAGCAACCTTTAGTACTAAAGAGTACGTTATACTTAAGGTTGTTCGTTTTCGGGTTGTATTTTTAACACGAAGGTGTTTTATGCCGGAATACACCAAGATTTCACTGACGTCATATCCGTCACGGAAATGCCGCCAGTACACCTTTGCCGAAGCGACCCGGCAGCAGGGGGAGGGGCCCGTTTGAACCCATTCCCATTTCACCCTTCCCGCTTGTTCCCTCCCGTTTCAACCTGGCGCAAAACGCCCTTCCCGTTTCATCCTTTCCCACTTGGCCCGTTCCCGTTTGAACCCGTTCCCATTTCAACCTTCCCGTTTGTTCCTTCCCATTTCAACCCGGCGCGAAAGAACCTTCCCGTTTCGTATTTTCCTATTTAGCCCGTTCCCGGAATAACATACCCAGTTTATGAACCGTTATAAAAAACATTTTCATATTGTTTTTCATTTATTTCCGTTTGTTCACAGCCGCTGCGATAGCATACTCAGTAAAGCCAGAGTCCTTGACTGCTTTTCAAACCTGGGGTTCAGTCTTTGAATCTACAGACGACGACATTTGGTTACAATTAAAGTCATACCAATTAACAAATCTACACAATTTACACGAAAACAGCGAAATACCTAAGCTAAACGTATTTAAATCACGAGGGTCTCCCGGCGTCTTCCCTTGTTTGCTCTCGTTCGGTCGACTGACCCTCGTCTTTAGCTTCTTTAGATCCACCGCAAAAACTCCAGACTGTTAAGTTTTATTACATCAAAACGACGCCATCATGACCGTGTCCCGAAAAAATGTGATGAGGGGCTACTAACACACACGGCTACGTCAACCAAAGGTTTATAAACAAACAATTATTTTATCCACACTCTAAAGCTAACTTTAACTCAATCTTCAATGTATTCATGAAAGGACGGGTAAATAACTAATAAAAACCAACCGACCCATAGAAACTCCGACAGGTGGCCATCGACCCTCGGGCGGCCTCTAAGTATTGTTCCTACGACGCGCGCCGAAAATATGCTCAGCGCCGAAGACATTCCCGGCTTTGTCAACCAGGCGTGTCCATTACAAAAGGAGCTGTCAGTCCCTCGTCACATATATCCGTTGTAGCGGTGACACTGTAGACCTGTTACGAATTTGAACCTCACTGCGTACCTTGGCCGGTGCAACTTTTCCAAGCGCCGCGGCGGGCCTTTCTCTATTCATCTCTAGCCCCACGAATGACGCCGCATCGAGGATAACACCACCGACCAGGACGCACCAGTTCTTTGCATGCTCTAATGCGGTAATTATCCCCGGCATCTAGAGAGACATCCCGCCGACGTCACAAGGTACCCTCGGCGTCGTATAGACATTAAACGACAAAGGTGTGGCTTCCCCCAAAAGGACTTTAACCACCCTTCCCTGGCTGGGATTATTTTTATCAGCTGGACGCGCTACCCGGCTTCCCCAGAAAAACGATGAAACGCGGAAAGCGCTTCCCCAAGTACACTATACTTCAGCGGTGTCTGCACAAAGAAGCCGCGCAGGCTTTTATGCAACAACAAAAAAGCAGGACAGAAAACCGCCGGCGTTCTCGCAAAATGTGTAATTGGCTGAGTTAACACATTCAATCGTTATTTTTGCTTTTTTTAAGTCTCTCGATGGACATCTTTGATCTATAGATCTCGAACCCGAAGACAAAGCTACGCTCCAAACAATGAGCATAAGAGCGGCTGTTAAATAAATTTCAGCCTCACGTACGGACACCAACTGCATAAAAATCCAATGCGTGCATTGCTCAAGAGATTGGGTATCTTTCTAGTACACTTTCGCAGCTACAAATATTTTGTCAAGAGGGCAGTATCGGCCTAAGGCATTCGGAAACTTTTATCGGCCAGAAATATCGGTCGATTCCAGAAAAATTGCTGCATACAAGTTTTTAGTGCATGACCCGTTGCTCGTAAGCACATTTTGGGGGACAGTTTCGAGACGGTAACGCATATTTTCGGACATTCAAATTGGTTGGAATGATGCGGGTTGAAATGAGAAGGGCGCTTTGGGAGCGGGTTGAAACGGGAAGGGCGTTTTGGGAACGGGCTGAAACAGGAAGCGCCCAAACGGGAAGGTCGTTTCGGGAGCGGGCGCACACGGGACGGGTCAAGCGGGAAGGGCGTTTCGGGAGTGGGTTCAAACGGGACGGGGTCAAACGGGAATGGGTTCTTTCGGGCTACACCCGCAGCAGGACGTCGCTCGCCAAGCACACCCACAAGACAGCCGCCGACCCGCAAATCATGGTCAGCTGCAGATTTCGCTGCACATTTCACTTTCGTGTTTTACCGATTCCTAGACAGAGCAATCAACCACAGTTTTTTCATCCCTCCTCCCTGCCTGCGACCTTCTATCCCTGTTAAATGTGCGCATGCGTCAAAACTACGGCCTGTAGCGACATTTTGAATGAACACAGAATTTTATCTCCCATGAATGCGTGCCCCTGATAGCTTGTGCCCAAATCCGACCCATTCCAGTCTTCAAGTTTCAGCTTTCAGCATGTATTAGTTTTGCTCTTCGCGTGAAATGCGCTTGACCACACTTAGAGCCTGTCCGTTCTCTGTTCTCCCCGCGGGAAGAAGGCCCGAAGGCCTCGGAAAGGGTATCACGCACCCTGCGTCGTTCTTCTTCCTTGAGACGTTCTCTGAAATGATGCATCGGTATACTCCTCTTCACTCACATGGTCAGCTTTGCGTGAGCGAATGGAGCCGTGACCTGCGTTCGCGCAATACCTTAATCAAGGGCACACAGCGTGCTCGCCGACATACAAAGAAGTGTTCGCAAAAAACATTCCCGAGTCTTGTTTGCCAAGCCTAATTCTCAGCAAATACCTTCATTTGAAACAACAGAGCTTCGCATCTAAGCGTGTCCTCCCTCCCTGAAAATAAAACACGCATGAGATTTTGTCTCACTCTACAGAAACCTTGATTGAAGTTGTTCGTCAACACTGAGACTCCGAAGTCGGGCTAAAGCAGGGCAAACATTACCCGATGCTCGGGCGGGTCCAGCTGCATCGGAGGGACTGCAGTATCACGGAGAGAGATTTACGTTCCATGCTCGGCTGACTCGCACACAGCGGAGGCGGGAAATTGCAGCCGCAGTGATCTCCATTCCTCGCGAGCCCGCGGCTGGTTCTTGAGAACGCAAGGAGGGCGGCGGGAAGTCGAGAGCTTGGGGGAAGACATAGCGAGACGTCGTTTCAAGCTGGAACCCTTCGGTGACGAAGTATGCATGCGGGGCTCCGCGCTTCTATCGATCCATGGAGAAGCATGCACGGCGCGGGGTGCCAGCCGGAAATCGCCATCGGGGAGTGTCTCGGGGTGGTAAGGAATGCACGAGACTGACCGGGAATGTCGACTCAAGGCGCGCGCGTTGTCGGACGGGAGTCGAGGACTGCGAGGAGCGAAACGGCGCCCACCGAATCTCTGGCACGCTGAAACTGTCGCGGAACCTTCTCACGCCCTATGCGGGTGTCGCTACACTTGTGTGTTGCGAAGCATCTTTCTGGACTTCCCGTGAATTCCATTTTTTTTTCGCGTTAACATTGCGATCGTTCACTTTTTGCGTTGTCGCTGAAGGGCGTTTTCAACGCGCGACACCGCGAAGGGTATCCAAAACTATTAGAAAAAAAATTAAGGAAGCTCACGCTAACGCGTACCACTTGAAGGGAGCGAAGCTTTGCGCAACCGTCACGACCATCACGAAGGTTTGAGTCCACGATTGCAGCCGATTTGCTTCTTCTTCGCTGCCGCAACGACCTTTATTCCAGCATCGTTGCTGTGTGAACTTCATTCATTTTTTTTTTTTTGGAAATGATATTCAACGGACAACATCTTGGAGCGGCGTACGCTATAACGTGTATTTCTCGTTCCGAGAAAGTGTTGCAACGATTACAAATTTTTTTTTTGCCAATGTTGGCCAACCATCCTAAGTGGGCATGCTTGGCTTGAAAGACGTGCGCAGGGGACGCCGGGCGGTCGTTGCGAGGCGCGCACACCGGAGCGCTAGGATTTCTCTTTGTTTTGTTGACTGCAGGGCGGCCGCCGCGAGGCCCGTGCTGACGTGCGCTAGCTCGGCAATTTCTGGGTATTTCTAACTGCTCACACGAAAAAATTACGATTTTCAAAACAGCTTCGCCGATGAAAGCCTGGCCTTCATCATAGGATCATAGGATATGCATATCCTTCCGGGAGTGTGAGCGCGAAATTGTATTAAATAAAAAAAGCAATAAAAGGTTGTCACAGGTTCAGGCACACGAAAGTATTCGAGGTTTTATAAGTAGTAATTCGACACGTAGCACTCAAAAGAAAATGTATATATTATAATTCCAGAAAAAATGACATCATGTGGATAACATACCTCATTGTCGAGAAAAACACATCCAAAAGCGTACGCAGTAGCCTACAGTCCAGCTATACCAGTCGAGCCGATGAATTAACGAAGAACACTGCAGTTTAACATGCGTGTGCGATGGAAGCGGCAAAGAGCACACACTATGCACCGCTACGTTCCCTCAGCAATAGCACAAACAACCAAAGAGGTGCCCAGAAAATCGGAAGAGTAGTTCCACAAAAGACCGAGCCTCCACGAGAAGAATTCTATAGGCCTAATTCATAGCCAAATAATATACATAATAAACTAGCAGTCACTCCAATAGAATCGCAGAATTTTGCGAAGGACACGTCACCAGGCATCCCGGCATTCAAAGCAACCACCAGCAAGGTGGAAGCTAATCAGTACAACTTAGTGCTCCTGATTCACTTGCATCACGTTTTGCAGTTGAGCGCATAAGTTTTAGTAGAGTCGAACCTCGTTATTACGAAGTAATATCGGGACAGCAAATTACCGATTGCTCTCCCGATATAACAGATTTGTTCGTTATAACAGATATTCATTGTAACAGTAGTTGTAAAAATCGTCTATAACAAATCTACAATCTGGCTCGCGAAAAAATGCTTGATACAAACATGCATTTTTTAAGGCTTCGAACCCTTACATTTCTCTTGTAGAATTTCAAGCTCTATAAACCGGAACATGAGTATGTGAGAATACAACGAAACAAAGTTCACTTCACAAAACAGGCCTGCGTCCTTATTTATTTGATGAAGGATGTGATCTTTGCCTGGTGGCTACCCACAGCAATGAGCAGGATGAAGTTTTCCGCAGCGTCCACGAACAAAATGGCCTTTATACTTCTGCAGTTTCGGACCACGGGTGATTTTTCCAAGTAGCTTCTTAGCCTCCTGGTCAAATATTTCTTCGTTATATCCGATATAGCGCGCGGCTCTCACGGTTTCAGTTTCGTTGTAAGAGAATAAGTGTAACTGAAATAAATCGTGACCAACCAAAGTTTGTATTTTGTTCGCTATAGCCGATAATTCACTATATCAGTGTTCTTTATAAAGAGGTTCAACTGTACTGCATTTCTTTCTTTCTAAACTCCGCCAAAAACTGTAAGAAGCTCCCATCGGGTTAGTTCGCCGCAGTGCCTCAAAGCTTGGAGCGGCACCGAAATTAATATATTCCTCTCGGCGAGCACATACACGCCAATGCCTGTAGCATGTTGTCGAAATAGATGTAAAAGTGCATTTTTGTTAGCGCAAGAAGTTTCTGGAGAAATTCAGAGCATTATCTGCTAATGCGGAGCATTCTTATGCCGCTTGACTTGAGTGTGAGTTTTTAGAGTCAATGTTTTGGTTTTCCTAAATCCTGTCCGACCAATTATCTCCATTTACGCTATTAAAACGATTCGAAGTGTAACGCTCGCGAAATCTGCATTATTGAGGAAATTTAGGGCGTTATACGGCTTGCCATTTTACATAATTGCTTAATATTTTTCTTGTATTTCAGTTTTTCGAAATTTCGTTCTACCAATGATCGCCATTTACCCTGTTATAACGATTAAATTTGCAAGTTTCGGGAAATCTGCATTATTGTAGAAATGCAGGGCGTTACACGGTTCGCCAGTTTCCGTAATTATTTTATATTTTTCTTATTCTTTGTTTTTCAAAATTTCGTCCGACCAGTTATCTGGATGCTATTCTAGCGATTACAGGTGGAACTTCCGCGATATCTGCATTTTTGTGGAAATGCAGGGCGTTACACGGTCCTGCCTGTGGGGGTACTCGGCAAAGAACGCTGCGCACGTATTAAAAAATGATTGCTTCATATACGAACCATTGCCTTTTCAGAAACATCGGAGCCTTCCCGAAGACAACACTCCAGACCCGCGTCCACTCACCAAACTGCGCACAACCTGTCGTCTGCGAGCGCATTGATTGCGAGCGTGGCGGGTGCAGAAATAAGCCGGCCCGGTATCGACTTCGCGTCACATGCAACGTCACCACGTCTCTCGCGATTTATTGGCCCCGTATTCGTCACGCAGGTAACGTGCATACGCGCAGCTCGATACAGCAGTCTCCCGAACACGACGTACAGGCGCGCAAAAGCAGCCCTTCGTTTCGGCAACACTCTCAGAAGATTCTGCCTTGTCTGCGCCCCCGTATGCACGGGGGTAAATGTTTGCATACGCTGAGAAAATGATTGCCGGGGTCCTACCAACGACAGTCTCATGGCGTGGTGAGACGCGCCATCGATTCTTAGTTGCTTGGGAGGCTTTCTTGCCTGAGACGGTGGGTGGGCGGATGGTGTAAGAACAAGAAAAGAGAGGAAAGAAACAAAACACCCTGCAGTTTGTTTTGGAGGCAACCTTCCGTGATGTGTCAAGTCCGCTTGTACCGGCGATTGAGGAACCAAAGTAACGGCACAGGTCGCGTTGCAGCCTTTAATAAGCCAGATATTTTAACCTTTATGGCCATATAACTTATCTACTAAGTAAAGTATCCAGCTATTAATAAATTGATCGTCTATTAACGTGCCCGAGGACAGCTGATATGCCCTCGTGTACTGACGCACAAATAAAAAATTGGCAAAGCTTTCACTAAGTCGCGCAAGGCTTGAACCATAGCGGAGCTGAAGGATGTAAGCACTGAAGGACACGCCACCACGCATTGCGTTAGGTTTGAAATTGTTTACCTAAATGTTCCGTTGTTGCTTTTCAATGTGTGGTAGTAGTATTCATCGTCCCATCCACTAATATCATCGTCTACTTCATGCATGACTAGTGGGCCCGGATCGTTTTGTCCGCAGGCTTTCACATGCATTTCTCCCAAAGTGGAACGCGTCAGCACGGGCTATATAGAACCGGCGGCAAACCGAGAACAATACACCTCATTCACTAGAAACGTGGGAGGCGACTCTGGTCAGCTAAGCCTTGGAAGACCAGCGCCAGCTGATCAACAGTGCCGGGGCGGGGCACAAGCTTCTAGGGCCCTGGAAAGAGGACTCCACCCAAGTTTCGCCCTTTAATCCTTTCTCCAACCTCAATAAAGTTTTACTGAACTGAACTGCGAACCAGGCTATCCATCAGGAGGTTGCTTCCCTGCTGCAGAACGAGACGGCCGGCCTCCTGCACCTCTACACACTGACGGCTCCATGTAACCGTCCATGGGCAGAGCTGGAGCCGCCTGCACGGCAATGGAGCTTGGCACCAGTCGTGTGTGCTGCCTGCCCTTCCCCGCCTCCTCCACCCGTGCAGAGCTGGCCGGGCTGCACTTTGCCGCAGACATGCTCCGGGAGAAGGCCAACCAGATTCAGGGGGCCGTCATCTTCACCGACTCCCGGCCCGCTCTCTTGCGACTCCGAGCGGCGGACCAGCCATCGAGCTCCACCGGCTACGTGGAGCGGTCGCTGACGGCGAAGCTTCGCCTGGTGGAGTCCCGCGGTTGTGACCTGCGGCTCCACTGGTTGCCATCTTATGTCGGAATCACCGGCAATGAGGTGGCTGACGCCCTGGCCAGAGGTGCTGCTCGCCAGGATGGGGCCCCTGCCTCCAGCGACCTGAGGCCCTTCGACGCCGCACAACCCATCCTGGCGCGGGCGGAGGAGACGATGCACCCGACCCCAGAGTCATCAGCGGCCAAGCTCCACAGGTCCTGCCTGGCCGCATCAGCAGGGACGCCCGCTCCATACTCATCCGCATGCGGCTATGTTGCTGCAACGCTTGCATCGCTTGCACCAACAAGGCCGCCCGTCGCCCACATGTGCTGACTGCCCAGATCCCAAAACCCTGGAGCACCTGCACTGCTCCTGCCGCCAGCACCATGTCCCGCGAGCAGAGCTTCGGGCCGCACTCCAGCGTCTCGGGCTGCCCAGCCACATCCTGATGGACCTGCTTTTCCCGACGGGCCTCAACTCCATCCGGCGGGAAGCATTCCGACTTCTCCTGTCCTTTTTCAAGAAAGCGAATCTCATACAACGGCTGTAGCCCAATGCCTGCCGGCCAGCCTTACGCACTCCTCCCATTTCTTCTCACCTACCCCCTTTCATTCCCCTTCGCCCTTCCTCGGATTGGGTTGTATGCTGGTGAACTCCAAATGAGTTCAAAATATCCCCAGTCCACTTCTTTTCCACTTTCTGTATCAATAAAGCACTCACTCACTCGCTCACGAACTGGGCGACTGTAGCGCGTTAGCGCGAGCTGTATTGTGCTCCCTCTTTGCGGCGCGGACGGACGTGAACTGCTTTCTTGGTATTTTTTGCGAGCGCCACGCGCAAGCCTGGAAGACGCCGGGCGCTCTCGTAAAGCGAGTGCTCTCGTAAAGTGAGTAACTATGCCTTGGGGTTTTCTAATGACGCCGCACGCATTCCGACCAACAACAGCAGCTCGCTGTTAAAAAACAAAGTATGAACAATGCAGACACTACATGGAACAAAACATGAACCACAATTTCAGGATACAGCTAACATAATTTCGTCGTACTTATCTAGATAAATGAGAACATACACTCACTAAAACGAACGTGTGAAGTGACAAAATGCGAGCCGGCACCTGGTGGCATTCGCCGGTCAACGGTTTCAGTGATGGCCACTGGCAGTGCAACTGGGCTAAATTAAACACCTCAAACGGTGAATAATTAAGCCGCACACTTAGTTGCAACAGAGTTTGACTCCTAGTACCGTTGTCTCGTTTAGCGCTCTGTTACATAATTTTGTATCACTCGACGCTGTGTATTACTTGCTCATTTATTTGCACTCTTCGTGCATGACTGACCGCCATCTTGCTGTTTTGTCAACTTGTAACGGGGTCGGCACCTCGTCAAGCTGCTCGAGCAATTCTGACCAATTTGTTTTAACTACGATGGAGAAGCGACCGCAGAATTCTGTTTTGGAATACCACTCACACAACGTTTAACAATGAAGGAACCTTGCAGAGCCAATCAGAACGGCGAAATGGGGATCTCGTTAAGTAAATCACCCAACAGAACCATTAGTGATGAACGGTAGAGACACGCTGGATAATTTCGTCATAAGCGAACAGACATAATCCCAGTGATATAAAGTTATGAAAAAATGATCCCTCCATTTGTCGAATTCGAACCCAGACCTGCCAGGTTCTCGCTTATTGTGCCACCAGCTGAACTGTGCATCGATTACGATCCTGCGGAGTTAAATAAAATTTCTCAACGTTTGCTTTCGTTTCTATCGTGATGCACAACCACCTCAAACTTTTCCAGACGTTTTTCGTAATCATTTTTTTCATCGGGCGTTCTTGCCCCGGAATTCCCGTCTTTACCTAAAGCAACTCCGCAGTTTACCCAACAAGCATCTCACATACTCGTCCCATTGCTTTGCAGACCCTTCCACTGCTCACAAACAACACCGCTGGCAGACTTCCGATGGCATGTTCCGATCACCACTTTGGACGCCTTTTTGGTAATCTGCGACATAACGGTTGATTCCTTGAAACCATTTACTTCACTTAGGTAGCCCTTGTAGGGCTCCCAAGAAGAAAACATAGCGATGAAGCAAAACAATTGGCTCCAAGGCACGCTGTGAAGGTGGTTGGACTGCGAAGCTGTAAACGACACCTACGCGGCGTCACTTGAATTCACACATGTGGCTTTACAAGGAGTGAAATTAGAGACTCTGCCAGCCGTTACCTGGGATTCGCAGGGGCGACGTCCCGAAGGCAGAAGCGTCGGAAGATAGAAAACGGAGAGGAGCGTCTGGCGAAGGGTGAGGAGAGGGCGGCACGCGTGGCTGCGGCGTCATCTCTCTCACTGCCTCCCCCTCACGTTTGTTTCATGTGCAGCCTCCAAAAAGCGCCCTACCCCTTCTCAGGTGCTGAATTCAAACCACCGTCTGTCTCCCCGTCTCCGTGTGTGGGCGTAGCATAGTTAGCAAAACGACGGGCTGTCGCTCCGCTTCTCCATTTGGGCCCAGGTTCGATACTTGGCAGTGCCAGTAGTTTGTTTGTGTAGCCTGGGTGTAGGCAGCAGAAGCCTGGGAGTTTTCTACTGGCGCGGACCCGAAAATCTCCTTGCTTGCTTAGAGGTATACTGATTCGCAGTAAAAAGCAGCGAGCACGCCTTCATAACTCTGGTCTTGGGTTCGGATGTTAGTCAGAGCGCCCTAGCAGCCGAACTCAAAAGCTAGCAGCATGCCAGTTAGTTATGATGCGCACCACTTACGGCGTTTGGGACTTATTGTTGGTTCATATTTATTCAGCAGTGTGAGCACTTCCACTCGTTCAAACCGTTCAACCACGGGTTTTGAACGCAGCCCGCAATCACGTAACTGCCACCAAAGTATATGCTCAGAGACTTCGTAATTAGTCACTTTGAAAATCTAAACTCTATCTTTTAGCACACCAAGAACAAAGAAACAAAATAACAAAATTCGGCCACCTTCGCAATTGAAATGCGAAGAAACAGCGGAGCTGGTGGTATTCACTAGCTTTCATTTGGATTTTCTTAGGTCTGCTCCTTTCGAAATAAAAAAAGATGGTTAAAGGGGCCATGAAGACGAAATACAAGTTCGTTTTATTCGAACGTTTTCGTGAGCGCTTGTCCGGAGGCAAACGGTGCTTTACTGACTGCGAAATTAACCAAAGCTAAAATTGATTCTCGCGCCAAAACGTGCGCATGAACGACGTTTGCAATGACATCATAAGAACCAGCCTTCCAGCTAAACTTGGTGTGGAGCGTAGACTTGCGCACTGTTACTCAACCTAAATGGCGCCACCACCCCTCGGCAAGCCGTTTTCTGCCTTTGGTTTGTTTGTGACCGTATTGAAACCTGGCTTGTTTTTGTTCATGGAGAAAATAATCGTTTCGTGAAACATGGTGCTCGCTCGGAAAATTTGGTCACGTAAAACACCGTCGCTTGCGTCAGTCGGCCAGTGTCGTCTGAGAAAACCCCAAAGCCCCGCAGTTCTGTGCATCTAAACCAAGCATAGTGCGTGCAGTACCAACAGCAGCACGCATCGGTACTTCTATGTTTACGTGTGCTTTCGTAACTTCCGCTGTTTGTCCCACCATTCTTACTGATATAAAAAGAAAGTGCCCTAAATTTAAGCGCAAATAGCTAGTTCGCCAAGCTTGTAATTTCTGTCTAATTTGGGATTGCTTTTTCCGGCCTCCGCCAATCGCAGAGCTGGCTGGTATGACATCATAGGTTCTGTTGCGGGAAATGAGCAAGTGGGCCGCATGGCCATTCCCTTTTTTCCTAATTCCCAGCCGAAAATGACAACATGAAATTTCTTGTAGTTTGTCGTTTGTCGTATTTTTGCGTACCGCGCGCCGTCTTGTATTCTTGTCGTGTCGTGGCTCTGATGTTTTGTCGTGTGTCATATTCCTGTTGGGGTTCTGATGTTTTGTAGTGATCCGGGTGTTCTGTCGTGTGTTGTAGCCCTGTCGCACTTCTGATGTTCTTTATGTCTTGTCGCAGTCCTGTCGCAGTTCTGATGCTTTTTCTTGTTGCGTTAAAGGGGCCCTAAATAGGCTGCCGAATGTTACGATTTTGCATGAGCAGTCACTGGAGTACTATCCAAGGAACGTCATCCCTCAAAAATTGTTTAAATACGTTAAGTATTAGCCGAGTTATCGCTCATTAAAAGGGGCCACCCATAAGGCCTGGGGCTCTCCTCCTCTAGTAGCTCCTCCGAAGCACTGTGGAAGCCACGACGTCATCGACCCGGCGCGAGACCACCGAGAGAAACCGGGCAATCCATCACCCTCCTTGATTTACGTGCAGTCATTGGCTGCGCTAAGCCCTGCGCGCGCTTTTTTTTACCACTTGACGCACATGCTCCACCCACCAGATTCCGGTTGCACGGCGAGCGCTGTCGCCGCCGTTGTTGTGGTTCGCGTTCGCGGCGCCGTACTGGGAAATGTTTCGTGCGTCATAGAGGCGCGTCAGAGCCAGAAAGAACTGCGTCAGAGCGCGGCAGTGTGGCGGCAAGGTATGGTTGGTGAGCCAGGAGAGAAAGCGAAATCTTTTTTTCGTGTTTGTGCGGCCCCTGCAGAGGTGTAATATTTGGTATATGTTGTCGTGAAGGGATACTCTAGCGATTGCGCGATTGAAATGGCGACCTTCGGAAGCCTATTTAGGGCCCCTTTAAGAGTGGTTTCAGCATGATTCTAACGAGGCAATCTTTCGAATGAACCAAATTTGTGTTTTGTCTGAATAGCCCCTTTAAGACACGCTAGGTGGATTCGCCATAGCGCTCGGGGTGCGTTGTGTGAAGGATGGTATTTGGAATATCTTGTGCCACTGCTCGCGGCATACTACATAACGAGAAACGAGGAAGGTCAAGTTCGATTCCGACCACGGGGAGCTTTTTTTTTCCCTTGAGGCGCGCAGTCCGAACACCTGCTCGTGGTCTCCTTGCATCCTCACCACTTTCCCTCACACTTCTTGGCCCAGCATTTTCCACCTCTCCCCTTCGCCGAGTGGAATTTCATGTTAACGATCCGCTCGGACAAAAAAAAATTACGCCATCTTCCCGTAGGGGAACCCTGAGTAGTATGCGAAGAAGCCATGGGGTCGACTGAAGTTCCCATTAGTTTTCAGTTCGTCGTTTACGTTGACGTTCAGCTTCGCGTGCCTTCGTTGTATCAGTAGCTCCTTGACGTAGTTTGAATGAGTGAAGGACATAAGGCGCGTTCGTAGCATATGCTCCCGTCTCAATTTGTAGCGCAGTGGGAAGAGCGCCACGTACCTCCCGTTGCGGCCAGAGAGTCGTGGGATCGAAACCGGGCGCCGCCTAACTATTTCTTTTTATAGTGGACTGCGCTGACGTCAGCCCAAACGCTGACGGGGCTGAAGAGACGCGCATGCGCAGTAGAGTGCGGACGGCAGACGACAAGGGAGGGAGGGACACAGTCCCGAGCATGAGATGCTCCGCATCCAAAAAAAGCCTAAACAGTTCTGCTGTTAAAAACCTGTGGCCTTTGAGGAGAGCTGTATTGAATGGGTCCGAGTTTTCACCACCTTGGTTGTCTGTTCTATTATTAGGTGAGATACGTATTCTTGGGCGTTCATACATTTCTTCCATTCCAAAGGTAGAGTAAGCCGAGCCACCGAGCTACGAAGTTTGGTGTATACGTGGATCATCGAATAAAACGTAGCCGCGGCGATTGACCTCTGTTTTTTTTTCTTGCTTGGCCCTTTCAACACGCAATGTGAAATATACCTTGTTCCAGCGTAAGTTTTGTGCGAGCGTGCGTACATAACTTTGTTCGGCTACATATACCTTCCGTGGTGTTGTACCGATACAGAGGTGTGGGCGCAAAGGTTGCACATAGCTTCTACTCCCTCAACAGCTGTACTGTTGTAGCTCTTAGTTACGCCTTGGAGCGTTACCAGAAAACTCAACCCAGCTTGCGCTTGGGCTCGCGCCGCGTGAGGAGCTGGCAAGAAAATACCAAGAAAAATACCGAGCGAACGTGAGCGAGCGCATCGCGAGGAGCGCCCAGCATCACCCAGAACACTCTGCCCAGCGTTCGCGGCGTGATCTCTCACGTGCTCTGCTCCTTGCCAGTTCAGGTGTGTTTGCGCCTCAAGTGGGGAGCGCAGAGCAGTTCGCGCTAAAGACGCCGAGTTCGCGAAGCCGGTTCCCGCCGGTTCCAGCGCGTGCTAACGCGGTCCACTTTGGGAGAGATGTGAAAGCCTTGGTACAAAACGATCCGGACGTGCCAGTTCCTAGCACAACCTCGAAAAACCTACAAACAACTTAGCCAAGTAACGTAAAAGCTAGGTAAGCTCCGCTATTGACTTTAGTTTAGCACCGTGCACTAATGCAAACTGCGCCATCTTTTTTTTTTTTTTTTTTTTTTTTGCAGTAAGCTAGCTCCACCTCATAGACACCCTCAATGCGGCAGAGCACGCTTTACAGGAGTAGGAACAAAAAAGCACTGGCGGTTACTATACTCCATAATGCGAAATTCGTGCGCAGCGCGAACTGCAGTCTTCTCGGTTGCGACGCATAGATTCTGCGTGACCAGCGTGATCACGTGATCAATGAACGCACGGCGGCACACGCTACTCTGCCGTTATCTCGCAGCGCGTCGCCGCCGCGGGCGAGCATGTTGCTGTAAATCGTGTTTGAACCTCCCGCGCAAATGTCCCGTGGTTCGGATGAGCCACAAAAGGAGGAGGAGCGTCTGGCGAAAGTGTGAGGGGGAGGACGCTCCATGGCGCCGAAGCATGGCGAAAGTGCGATGGGGAGGCAGCGAGACGTGCTGAGCCGTGGCGACACGCTGGGAGATGACGCCTTCGCAGCGCGTGCCGCCCTCCCATTCACACTTTCGCCAGGCGCTGCTCCTCCGTTTTTTTTTTCTGCCTGGGGTGTCTCGTTCGCTCGCTCAGTTAAGCGGACATCGCCTTCGCCTTCGCTGCTGCCAAACCCGTGTACCAGGCGCCAAAATGCTGCGCACTAATGGAGAAAATGGGCATTAGCAACAACCAACAGCGTTCAGTTCCTCGGGGCACTTAAGTCTGCTTGCATGCTTTGAATTCAAAACCAATATGGCTTCTCCTCGCGGTACGTAAGCAGACTTACGTGACCCAAAGAATTCTTTTTTGATTACTGAAACGAAGCTGTTATCGTCTCGTTAGTCGGTGTTTTTCGTGGTTTCTGGGTGCAAAAGGGGGTAGACGCAGAAAGGAGATGGAAGCGAAGATAATGAACGCGACATCGCCGCTCACGTACCCCCGGAGATAGAGAAAACAAAAAAACACGACAAGAAAAGAACGAACGCGGCACAACCACGTGGAAGTCTGAAACACAAAATCGCGCTTCTTTCCAACCCGTTTTGTTGCGCGTACTCCCAGAGGCCGGCTCAGTGCTCACCCGCCGAAGCTCCTACGCCATTGTAGAGCGGTGAATAGCGCCGCGAATTCCGTGAAATGACATTTGCCATTTCACGCACGGTTGGGGGGCAACTTGGAATAAATGGGTAACCCATTAACGTGCCCGCGAAAGTCCAAAGTACGGTGCAGATTTTGCCCCCAACGCCATTCTCGCAATGGTACGGACGAAGTAAAACTCTTCCAACGCCAATATGTCAATTTATTTTACCTTGTGTTTGTATGCATAACTACTTCGCTGTCCATTCTTTCATGTAAGACAGAATAGTTCCGCATTTTTTAATTTTCACTTAGTATTTTATAAGCGCAGTCACATTCACTTTACACCACAACTTCTCCACGATCAGGGTTGCCAGTGGTTGGGGTGCCCCTGTTCTCCTTGCGTGTTGTCACGTGCTCTCTCCCTGCGCTGCGCTCCATGACGCTTTTTTTTGGTACCGTACGCTGCGGAAATTCAACAGCGCCAGATTTTTCGACTCGTGATGCATATAAGGGCTTTCAAGGCTTTCCTCTTAAATGGGGAAACGCTGCGTATAACTCCTAACTTCAAGTGCGGTGAAAAGTCCGCTCAGAGTTCAAAACACACGCGGCTACTTGACATGGCATGCACATGCACACAACCGGATGAAAGGAAACGGCCGCCGCCTGAGGGTGCGTAAAGAAGAGGAATCATTAGCGAGGCACAGCGTGACATGGCCTAGTTCGCGTGTACGTCCTTTGTGAACGCAGCGCCCAGCCCTTTGAGGCTCGTAAAAGGCTCAGTTGTCGTGAACACAACCGAAACAAATGTCTCTGGGGCTTGGTCCATGTTGGTCCATGCAAGCAGCGAACGATGTCCGCTGTTATTTTTTTCTGCTGCTGTGTTGCTTCCCTGCCCACTCCTGAAGCGGACTGAAGTAAACGGCCCTCACAAAACGCACGCGCGCGATAAAAGTGGCCTCGGCCACCAGGGATTGCGGATGTCTTGGAAAGCCAACGATGGAAAGAAATAGTTCCTACACGGGGAAAACGTGAAAACGTTCACCAGTTCAGACGAAATGTGATTGTTTGGGAGTCGATTCGAAGCAAACGAAATTTTGAAGAAACATTTCAGACTGCAGCTTAACCCAAACCGTTTATCTCACGCATTCTACTACAAAGTTGTCTTTATTTTCAGCTGAACAAGGCAAATAAATTATTTTTATAAATAATTTTATAAATAAGCGGGGTTTTGCGGAACAAGACAACGGGTACGATTCTTTGCTTTTTTTTTATTTTGGAAACTCCGGCCGAGGCCGTGCTCTGATTGAGCGTGCTTATTAGAGCTTCGCGTTATTGATAAGGTTCTCAAACGATGTATACACTTTCAAAATAAAAACCGCTTAGACGTCACTTTGCGCGTGCGCAGAAAAAGAGTGCGAAGAGATTGACTTCAGAAATAATCTGCACATACTTGCTGGAGAACAATATGGATGCGTTTGAGCTCTGATAATCTTTTGTAGCGCGCCGTCACCGCGATATTAGAGAGATAGCACTACACGCGAAATCATTTTATCTGTCGATTATCACGCTCCCAAAACATTAAACGCGCAATTCACAATGCATTGTGGGCCCGAAAGTTTTGTGAAGTGTCCGAGAAGGTAACAAATGTAAAACAAATATTTGGGTGTTATTTGTTCCCCCTGCGAATGGATGCACCGGCGATGTCCGGACTGCGTTCTTTTGACATCGAATTTACTGAACTACCTATACAGTATGTGAGCGTATGTTAGATATAACGCTTAGAAACAGCACATTTTGAAAATTAATATTGCCATTTTATTATCGGGCGATCTGTCTTCTGTCTGCTTTGCCTCGGCCTTCCTCGTTGTCATTTGACCTAAGCGCGTTCGCGTTTTACCTCGGTTTCCTCATCTGTTGAGCGAAGAGGCTACACTAGTGGTATCCTGGGTGGACATTGCTTTCGACATCCGCACCCGATATTTCCACTATTAGGCACTGCGAGCATCTGCGCCCCACCACAGAATGTACTTGTGGTCACGTGATGTTCTGCATCACAGACGATCCCCGATCGCTTAGACTAACACCTTATGACCAGTTATATGGAGTTTCCCGGCACTTCACACTCACAAACGTTAGAAAATGTTCAAGCCAAGATACTAGACACGCGGAAATTTCTAAACAATGTTGCATCCGCTTTCCACCAAGGCGAGAAGGGTTTAAATACAGACGGCGTTGAGGCTATTTCCAACTGCAAAGGCGTAATATTCGGGCATAATTCGTTGGTGCCGACATTATAACTACATGCAGAGCGTTATTAGAACGTTATTACAAAATTCAAGAACGTTGGTTGGCGCGCTATCTACTTGTACCGGCACGACCTGGGTATCACAGATTTCAAGACTAACACATACAGCGCATGCGCAGAACTCGCTTCACTACTCGTGCCTTTTTGACGTCCCACAGTTTCAGACCAGCGTGCATCCGAGACGAGTTGTAAAGAATGCTTCACTGCAAGCAAACAAATGACGATGGGAAGCCCACTTACGTCCTCCTCTGCGCGAAATGCGAGGAAAGCAACGGAGAAACTGCAATGTTTGTCAATTCAGTAACAAAAATAATAAAGCACCTCTCACCGTCGAACGCCGAAAGCGAAGGGTGCTTCAAGTTCCATTAACTTTTTAATGCAGAGAGATAATTGGCCCGAAGTGCCACTGTAACGTTTTCTAGGTTGCCAGCCGGTACAAATTACTTAGGCTTAGTCCTCGAGGATTACGGCGGGAAGTCGCGGCTGCTCCAATTGTATCACGACGGAAACATGACCGGACAGCGTTTGCGGCGGATCTGCAGTTTCCTGCACTCGTTGAGGCGTTTCCAGAAAAATCACTAAGAAACAAGTCCCAAGGCAGCTCGCATCGCCAAGCTACTCCTCTGCAGCGGCTGTCACCCGCAAAGTGGCTATCACCCGCTAGGTGCCGCCAAGGGCGACTACAGCGGCGCATTATTTTGTTCTAGACGGCGACAGCTCATAATATTTTATGCCAGTTCCTAAGTTTCTATGGATGACCCACTAGCCCAACAGCTTGTGCAAGAATGTGCACCTATTTTGTTACAGAAATAATAGCCCCAAATCATATGGTTGACACTTTCCTAAAGTGAGGTGCGCATAGCCGGTTTAATTTACACGTTCTTTGGCCCAGCTGCCAATGCTTGCTGTTGGCAAGGGCACGTTAAGTAGGAGTTATGATACTAATTTAATCCTACCCCCATACCACTCGTGCAACAATTAGTGCTTTCCAGAGCACAGTATTTAAATGCGACCGACTTTATTACGCCAACCTGACTGTCAATCAAAAAGGGACTGTGCATGTCCATACATAATTGTTGTAACAAGAATTCTTTGACCTCAGTCCGTAACACAGGAAGCTAAAATTTTTTAGGCATTTGACGCGTCGATGCTGCACTTGGGCTATGGAGCGCGTCACAGTGGAGTACTACAGAGTAATTTAGACCACCTGGGGATTTTTAACGTGTGGCAAAACCTCCACACAGCCATTTTTGTTTTTCGCCTACATCAGAAAAACAGCTCCCTTATAAGTAAAAAGCCTAAAATTGAGTGAACTATGAACCATTGCAATACAGTCAGTCTTAAGTTGGAACCCTTGATGTCAAACTGCTTCTCATTAAAAAAAAGATAGGACAGAAGAAAGTAATGTGAAAAGGTTGTAGTCAATAATGAAAATACAGTGCCACTGTTGTTGGCACTTAACAACATGAGATATATACCTAGAAAGAACCAAAACATTATGTCTTGTTAGATAACAACTTGTGTTGAAAAGGTCCACTTGATGGTGGCTGCATGAGCCAATGTTGGCAGCAAAAAATGTTGTAGCGAATAAGTTTCTGTACTGCAACAAGGGCAAAGAAACCAAAGCATAGGCGCAATACCGACACGTTTTCGAGAATTAAAAACCTAGCCTTAAACAGCAGCAACTCGGCCTTTCTCGTGGCACCACCAGAGTGCCAGGATAAGGGCAGGAATGCACCAGAGGGGGCACAAAGCCTTCTTTGTTAGAAATCACCAGAACTTCAAAAATACTTCTCTAGGCATACATTCGGTGTTTTACCTGTGAATGGCTATTCAGAACCATGCAACGTCATCACATGCTTTCATAAACGTTACCTCTGCCTGCTCTACAGAGGTAGTCATTGGCATTAAGGCTGCAAAATAATGTGCATCGAGCAAAGTAGTTTAATGTTGTCATTTGCAAAGGCTTTGCAAGACATCCAAGAGCTAAATTGATGGTTTTTATTTATTTGCACAGAAATTCAGCTCTGGTGAAACTAACATATCACAGCTAACTGCATAAAATCCAGTCTGGGAATTTGTTTCCACAGTATGAACAACTAAATGGCAGTTACATGTATTCTGCTTGTAGCAAAACATACGACAGAAAAATCTCCGAATGGAAGCTTTCAGGTATCGTTAGTTAAAGGCAAAACATGCGTTTAATTGAGAAGACACCCATATCCTCCATCGAGAGAGTCGATTGAGGGGGTGAGCAGGTGGGCCTTCTTCCATAAAATTTTCTCCAGGTCCAATGACCACAGTAACAGCTTGAAAAACTGTGGTATCTGTGTAGTTTTATCAGCAGAAGTACCAAGCGCAACTATGACACAGCCAGAACTCTGTTTGGGGAGGCTAGAAAAAGGGCGTTTTCTGGGTTCCCTTAAAGTTTGGGTGGGTGTTCAAGCAACCCAACAGCACCCGTGCCTGTATTTGTCTACTGAAATGCAAGACCACATGAATGCAAGATCCCACTGAGCCGCCCACAAGCTCGCCAACTTGGAGGTAGCTAGGCAGGTGAGCCCAAGTTGTAAGCATGGCCCCGGATGATTTGATTTGATTTGATTGATTGTAGTGTTTAACGCACCGACGCAATGCAGGTGATGAGGCGCGCCGTAGTGGAGGGCTCCGGATTAATTTTTACCACCTCGGGATCTTTATCGTGTGCCACAATCTCGTACACGGGCGTTTTTGCTTTTCGCCTCCATCAGAAAAGCGGCCGCCGTGGCCGGGAATCGAACCCGCGTCCTCGTGCTCAGCAGCACAACGCCTTAGCCACTGAGCCACCGCGGCGGGTCATGGCCCAGGATGGCTCAGAGCAAAGATAGCATTAACACAATCATGGATCTAACGAAAATCGTGGAGTTGCCTATTTCGGGGCATAATTCATGGGAAAAGGTCAAACCTGTTTCCCCTACTGCAGCCCCAGCTGCACACGAGGCCACATTAAAAGAAATAGGTGCCATAATACTAATGAACAATAACTATAACAACAATATGCAACAATACTAAACCAGAATAAGAACTGTGTCAGGTCGCACCTGCCAGGGAAGCAAAATCTAGGCAATACAGTAATCCGACTTTAACTAGTTACAATTGTTAATGCTGGCCCGTGGATTCAACATGACTTTCTGACACGCTCGGCACAACTGAGAACCAAAGTAATGAGGTCTTACTGTTATAGTGCTTGCCACAAAAATAATAATAATATGATGATGATAAATAAGAAAACTGTTTTCACAGCAGGTGTGGCCAGGCATCCACGGCTGCAAAAGGTGAGGCTGCCCATAGCGAAAAGTCATGTATTCAGCCTAGTGCACTTAACCTACTGCTTGTTTGTTGGTGACCTTCTGAGGAATGCCTTGAAACTTTAAAGGTGCATCAACACAGAAGGTTTCCCAGTATGCAAAAACATGTTTTCCCTGCTGGTAGCAATAAGTGGTCTTGAGTTAATACATTCAATACACTGCAAAACCGAAGCACACATAAAAAAGAGGAACACACGTTTGTCAAAAGTATATTTATTGCCACAGTTGGGGGATCGAGCGTAAAAATATAGATTTGCTCAAAAGGTAGTAAAAGATTACTAACACTGTACAGAAGTACATTCACTGGTCCACTGAAACACTGAGTATGTTGATTTTTAAAAACTTTTTTTTCCTCCTCATTAAACTGCCACTGTGTAATGTTATGCATGCAACGAGTATTTTAAAATAAGCACACCACTTGTCACCAGTTCCAGCAACACGCCTGCAACACATAAGTAGTAAATTCTTGTGACTTAGTTTTGATCTTTGACTATAAGCACTTTTAAAAAGAGTAGTATCTGTATATTAAACAAACAACTTTGTACATCAAAATGATGAGTCCAGCCCATCACTCATTGACAAAGACAGGAACTCTTATAACAGCTAAGCCTAACATCCATAGAAACTACAAACAGCAACAAAGCATCAAGATGGTAATGTATTAAGCAAACCTGACACCACAATCTGCCAAGTCAACACTTGGTGTTGATTTTAACTATTAGGTAAATCAGTATTTCCTTGGGAGGTGAAACAATTAATCCATAATGAAATACACAGAACACGATTAACTCCAAAAATCTCCAACATGCAAAACCTCTCATGTATAGTATATTACTTTGAAATGAAAAGTGAAATAAAACATACTATACAGCCAGGTTTTGTAACAACTATACTACAGCAAAACAAGCCATTGATTGTTTTGGTTGATCAAAGAACTAAGGCCAAACCACATGGACATAGTTCTCATTTGCGATTACATGTAGGTACCTTTTGGCAGCAACATGGAAGGTGCACTCAATCCCAAAATGCATTGCTCGGTGTGAAATGCACACAAGTCTGTTTCAACCCGGAATCAGCATTCAAGACAAATGATGGTCAGTATGTAAAATTACTGTGTAGTTCACACACTGAACGAACTTCATGACCTTGGCGGCTAATTTAATAACAAATACTGTCACCTAAATATCCAGCCAACATTTCCAACCACAGTGAACGCAATAAAAGAGTCAAATAAACATGCAAAAGGACACTAAAACTGCATAGTGTTCTCGTTATTCACTGCTGTAAAGGTACAAACAAAAAAACAGTGCAATGTCTATAATGCTAGGGGTGTGCGAAAAGTGATTTTTGCATTTGCGGAAAATATTTTCAAATCTAAGTGAATAGTTACAGATTTACAATAAAAAAAACTGAAATTTATAATTTCTCAAGCGTGCTTCATTAACAAGCCCACATAAACACAAAAGACTCCTTTAAAAGGGTACATAAAATATTTCCATGGCATACAACGAACATACTGACACTATCCTTCTGCATTTACCTTCATTGATGACATTATATTATATATAATGGGCAAATTTCATTTCATGTAATGACCTCAAGCACGAGTGTTTCAGCATTAATGTAAAAGAAGTATAAGTGTGTATTATGATAATTTATGGTTGACACAATTCCATTAAATAAAACGCTAACAGTTTTTAACAACATTCATGCAAGTTCCAGAAAGGAAACTTGGCACATGGGACAACTCAAGGCATGAAAAATGAGCCTCTTGTATATACCCTCAAAGGCATGCTTTCGTAAAGAGCTGGGAGCATCCAGCTTAGCCTCACGCTACTCGTGGGCTCCTTTTCCAGCACTAACAATGCATAAATTTTATTTTTAAACACTTGTGCCACAGATGTACCTACAAGGACAAGAATCTTAAACATGGGTTCTGCGAAGGTCATTTAATGTCTAATATAAGCATATAAAGTGAGTTTAGACCGAAATTACCGTGAGTGAGTGAGAATAAACGCACACAGTTGGCAAACTAGCTCAGTGCCATGCTGTCGACACTCATGTCAATATAGCTTTATTTCGGTGCGTAATAGCACTGACAAAAACAACTTTATTGTTTTTTCTATGTCCCATATAGAAAGCAAAAAAAGGAGCATTACAGGTAAAAAAAATAACTTTCTTGATCACGAAACCAGGGAAGTCAGTACGCAGGTGGGCTTTCTTACCTAGAGAGATACCAGGATGCAAAATTTAAAGCTGTTCCACTCAATGTGAAGGCTGTCGGAAGTGCAGAGCAATGATTCGCCATAATGGGCAGTAGCACTGTTATCCGCTCACTGCTACCACCCAATGAAATTCATATTTCCCGCCTTCATGGTGCTCACGCACCCTCTGCCCGAAACTGTTCCAGCGGGAGTTCCGTTCTTTTTGTGCTTGCTTTTCCTCCTGCACGTGCCGGCGTTGCACTGCCACTTTTTAACGCCCTATAAAAAAATCCAACCCAATGAGCGTTCCTAACTAAATGAACGCAGGTGCTGCTGGTTAGATATGTATATTTTGCCTCAAAGGTACCTGCAGTTTTCTTTGCACTAAATAACGGGAGATGTGTCACAAGTGCCAGCGGTTCACGAGTTTCGAATGCTTACGACTATATAAACCGCTTGGCTTTCGAAGCTTCTGTGGAATGCTGCGACGACAGCCGCTACGATGAAACGCCGTGTGGCTCTACTTGGGTCCAGAGAGCGAGCTACAACAAGGCGAGCCCCTAAAGTGCTCTGCACTTAAAAGAGAAGCACAACAGTGGAGCTGACCCAATGTCACGGGCTCAGATAAGTGGTGTGCCACGAGCACCTTCATTTTGCTTTTTAGCCACACATCAGTGATGCATTGCAGGCAAGCCTGCAAACGCTAGCAGAGAAAGCCGTGCATGTTTGTGGCAGTTGGTTGCAAGTGCTCAAAGTGCAATACATCCGAGGCTCAACTAGTTCCAACTCATTGCAAAGAATTCAAAGTTCTTGGCGAGTGCTGCTAGATTAGACCTCAAACTGGATATCGTGTCATTCTTTTCCGATATTATCAAAATTTTCGAATATTTGCACACCCCTACTGCGAACAGAATACTACAGTACAAGTGCATGCAGGGGATGCTAAGTTTCATGACCCTCTGGTTAATTTCTTCCTTAGATGCTTTTCACACAGCGACAAAGCAGGGCCTACAATTTTATTAGACACCTATACAAGGCCCATTTGGGCCATATGATTGCCTGCTTCCCTGAAGTTATTTAAAGTAATCCTGCACGAAAGCTCACTTTTAAAATGCCACTCTTTTCAAAAGTCTACATAATGCTTTATATAACACTGATGAAAGCCCCTGTGAACCGGTTTTCTGAAGTTTGCTGGTTCCGCTAAACAATCAGTGAAGCTATTGACAAACCGCTTTGAAAGAGTGCAAGGCACTCGCAGTTTAAAAAAAACAGCGGCCATAAAAAAGCACAAATCATACTTGACTCAGCGAGGAATGTAAAAATTGACAACACTACAGGCAGAACACCATCTTGATCAAAAAAATAAAATTTCTCTCCTTTCTGCCAGGTTTTGCCACAATACTCTCTGGGCTGTGTAGAATGCAGCCTCACCACCCCCACAACATTTTCACAGTGCTAGGCACTGGCTGCCATGAGCTCCTACACCAGCATTGCTTTAACTTTCATTCTGTTTCTATGCTGTAATAAGGCACTCACGCGTAATGAATGGGACACAAGTCATATCTTCACACCGGCGTGTGTCAATGATTGTTCAGGCACATTAAAAGCACAGTCCTGAAGCTTCCTTGATGCTCCGTGTTTGTTACCTTTTGTAGAGTGGTTTTACGGTGGACTTAGCGGGGCGTAACAGAGCTTACAACAGCCCTGCAGTCCTGACATTGGCCAAGGCATGAATGACTACAGGGTGATGACCCCACTGGTCTGACTCCGCAGACCTCTAAACCCAAAGGTGTAATGCGCATTTTTCTGGCCCAACGCTGTGTAAAATAATTGAGCTACATAAAAATTATTGCGTCATACATACTTGTCATTGGTGCACGTCATATGTATGGCTCCACATTAAAACCCAAGCTGTGAGAAGTAATAAAGTCTGGGATAAAACAAATCTCTAAGGAAACACCTTCACAATTTGATATGACTTAGCGCTGTCAGATCGGGAACCTTGATGTTCCTTATCTGCTGCGATATATTGATGTTCCTAACGGCTGTGATGGCGTTGGCAGGAACTTTGGCGATGCCTCCCTGGAAAAAAAGAAAAAGAAAAAAAGGAAACAAGGTTGTTTCCATTACTGCTTGCTGGATGCTTAAGCACAGAGAAGGCTTGCAGTAGAACACCTTTACACCATTTGCTAATTTGTGATTGAGGGCTGCTGCTACTACAGCTGCACGCGAGATTATAAGGTAAAAATAGGGTTTTATGCACTGAAGCCACATCTAAGCTGTGAGGTTCACCATAGGGGAGGGCTACGGATAAACTTAGATAACACGGAGAACCTTCAATGTGCCCTAAAATGTCAACGCAACTCTCTTTTTGTTTATTGCCCTTATTAGAAAAAACAACCGCCACTATTGGGTGTCAAACCTGCAACTTCCTGCTCAGCAGTGCAATGCTTAGCCACTGTGTCTCACTGTGACAGTATAAGTGTGATTACACCAGCATATCATTTTACCGCCGTGAATTGGCAACTGTTATGGCTATTTAGCCAAGCTTGAAATTCTTCTGGACAGGCAACTGCAGTTAATGGGCAATGTAAATTGCAATTTGTGCCACAGCGAGCTCTCCACAGAATAATGCACAATTCTTCCGCTATTTTGGCCATCGCTTCGCACAGAATTCAGTTTGTGGCTTTTTCTTTGAAACACACAAGCCTCTGCACCCTGATTAGAAGATAAAAGAAAAAACAGCTCCAGGTTCATAAACAGACACAGTCTAAGCCGACCAAGCCTGCCCTAAACCACCGTCAAACACAAGTAACCACTGGCGTACGTGGGGGAGAGGAGGGACGCGAACCCCCCTCCCCCTTTTCCCCCACGAAATTTTCGGCGTGGAGGGTGACTCTTAAGGCTATTCGCTTATTTAATCTCTCGCTTGCAGGAGCGCACTGCTCTCTTCACTCAGTCTCAAACTATGTAAATTTCTGTACATAATGTTTCTCTCTTCGATCTACACGGTCTCAATGTTTGCCCCTACTCGGGACAAAACAGACGCACGTGCTAGAAGATCCGCAACACCGGCCCCACGACCTGACCGAGGAGCCACTACCAGGGAGATCAAACAGAGCCAGCGTTAGCCGTGGTAACACGGCTAACGTGGCAGGCAAAAGAAAATTTCTCGATGTGCGGTTGCGGTGGGGCCTGGAGGCAAGGGAATCGGCTCATCAATGGATCCCCCAGAACTGGTGGGTGCAGAAAAACCACATAAATCCGGTAGGCATTTTTGTCTCTTATATTGTCTTGGTGGAAGGAGAAAGAAATTTTTTATAATTTTCTGCTGCGTGCATTGTAAACTGCCAAGCATGCATTGTAAACTGCCAAGCAGAGCGGCAGTGTTTGCCGATGAAAGCCGTCCTTACTTTGATAAGTTTTCATTTAACAAATGTTGTCTTGAATGGTGGCTTGGTTTCGTGACCATGAGAACTTTACAAAAGACAGCGTATTACGCAAAGTAAAAGCATGTCGATTTGCTTCTTGAAGAGCGTTTTTATCTCGTTTGACCACAAACTCTAGCTGGTAGTATTTCTCTCTGAAATACGTACTTGTTTTTTAATAACCATAGTTTTCAACTTCGTTGGGTTTTGAACTTCTTTTAGAATGCCTCTGCGCAGAGCTATTCAACACAATTTTGTAGCATTTCGTCTAAATTGATAAACACAGCACGTTCATCTTTCCGGGAGGAAATTGGTGTTAGAGAAGGTAAATTAATACTATATGAGCGTTATGTACCTGCATGCTGCAGCCCCATTCCAGCATACTGACACTCCGCTCGCATTAGTTCAATGGTCGCACCAATGCAGCAACGCCAAGTTTCGTGTTAAAGCGATCTATGCCTCTGGCCTGTTTGGGTGTTTTGCCGGCTTTATGTTCCTCCTTCGCTCTCTCTTCTCGAGACCCACTCGCTTACTACCTATTTTGCATGCTTCGCTCCAACAAAGTTTTGCCTTGGACTCCAACTCACAAACACCTAAATGAGATGGGAATATTTCTGAGAATATTTCACTAGAACAACTTTACTCAGCCTCAGATGGTATTGTGTGTAATGGTTGCTTTATTTTATAACGAGTACGTCAAGTTCGTGACAAAAAAAAGATGCCGTAATAAAAAAAAGAATAATGTAGATATCATGCTGTTGGTGAACCAGTGTTGCAGCGAAGCTGTTATCTGTGTTTGCGCTGATTTGCTGCTTTTGACTACGTGTATTGACGTCGTTCATGTGCAATGCAACACTAGCGACGTTTCGGCGCAGTCCAGCACTGCAATTGTTCACTACTGCTTGTTTAGACATTTTCCCACTTCAGTACTACGACCCAGTACGGACGCGCCTTCAAAGCTATCCTTTGCGACGTATCGAATCTGTTCCGCTTTATGTTAACGAGAGTGGACTTGATGATGATATTGACTCTGTGTGTCATCAACTAAAGATTGCCTGTCATCCATCTTCCGCCAAAAGCGAGGCGCTTAGGCTATGCGACTTTGACGTCTGCTTCTATCCTGATAAGGCAATTTCAACGCCACTGCTTTTGTCTTTATGACAAAGATAAAGACAACAATTGGAAAGTTATGTAGAGGGTGGCTACTATGCCCTGAGAAGTGTGTCTTAATCACGATATACTTTTTAAATTTCCCGTTTGCAAATGTTTGTTTACTACTATTTTAAAAAAATTTTCGGAGGGGTCTGGCCCCTCTCCACCAATTAAAATCCTGCATAACACTGCAAGTAACAGAAGGTGAACATTGGGCACAAACGTACAGCATAGTTTTCAGCAGTTAACCAAGTGGTCTTACCTGACCTTAGCGCAACTGAGCTAGATATAATTACAGAAAACGTCGCTGAATTTCTGCACACTCTCCGTTTTATATGCATAGGTATTCGTGAGTGTGTCGCCCCTCCATCGAGTGTATTCTCAAACTTGGGTACGCAAGCTTGACTAGGTATGGGCAATTCCGCCTTCTGTGGCCCTGTATGCCTGGTTCCACCCACCATGAGTACAAATAAAGTATTATTATTATTATTATTATTATTATTATTATTATTATTATTATTATTATTATTATTATTATCGGTGTACCCTAAAGGTGCCATGAAGATGAGATAAAACATTGCTGAATTTGAAAGAACTAGCCATTGGTAACTTACTCAACTTGATATCAGTGCCAAAAGACATTTTGCTAACCAAAAAATCTAAGAAATAAAATAAACTTCCGAATTTTGTGCCACAAATGTCAGCAGTGATGCACTAAAGTGCACACTGAAAACACAGTTCTCAGCGGGTTAACTGCACGTCGTTACCATTGAAGAGGAACGGTCAAACGGAGCTAGACGCCCCACTACAATCGCCCGGTCACATTTGTCGATGGTGGCCTTGGTCGGCGGCCGCCAATAGCCCAAACAAGATCCTGTGGCGTGATACGGACCTGGCGAAAACGTGTTGTTTGGTGAGTTGTCGCCGATTCATGCGTTTTTTCTAATATCCAGATTATTTTTTTTAATTTACAATAAAATTTGTATCAGTATTATTTGGGTAAATGCAACCATACTTTGTCTTTATGGCCCCTTTAAGGCTCCATGCTTGGCTCTTTCTTTTTAGTCAACATTAAGGTCCTGTTTCAATTCCTGCTTTCATTTACTACATGCTTCAGATATGATGACAACAGCTTGATACTTCCCCGGTAAAGCTTATTCGCTAATTGGTCAAACAAAGGATTTGATTCATTAACATTTTCTGATGTGTCAAAAAACCTTCAAATCAATTCTTCCTAACAATAATTTGCAACAAGGAAGGTGCTAGCTGTTACATAGAACAGTTGCCCAATGCAATTTTCATCGCTAACTAACATTTGCTACTGCACACTTGTTTTCTCCTTGAAATTCTGTTTTGAAATGGTATTTGCCCAAGAGGTGACAACAATAATCCCAGACACCTACCTCCTGCTTCTCAATCTTAAACTGTTCCGTTACACGCGTCGTGAGTTCAGTCATGTTGGTTTCCACAACCATTCCCCCCATGACAAGTTCGTTCAGGATGTGGTGCACCTGGAAAACAAAACAAAAAGTGTTACACATGAATAATAACCATTTGTAACCAACTTTGGCCAGGCGTTTGCCAAGGTGCCAAAACTCTGGAGTTTTGCGACCCCATATTCTGAAAGCTATAACTAAACTGATGTGATAAGGCAGCCGTTCTTGAGGTATGGAAAGAGACAGGTGTAAGAAAATGCCACCATGCATTTCAAAGGTCATCTTTGCGGGAATTTAAGGCAGCCTTATCAAATGACAAGTTGAGCATAAGGAAATGAGGATGGAGTGCAACGTTCCACTCAGCATGCACTGCATGGGTGCAGCCCATTTACTGCGCCAATACGACGAAACATACATTTGATGGTGGTTTCAAAGCGTTTTGTTTAGCCACATTTGTGGCCGGTAAATATAGAAAACTTTAAGCTTAGCATCACAGGACAGATTTGATGGCTGCTTTCACTAGCAGCACAAATGATAATCCTTAGTGCAACTCTTCCCCAAAGTATCATCCCCTGACTTGCAAGGTAAACTTTGTTTTCATCAAGATTTCTATTCTGGTGAGGAGCGACAAGTTACAGCTGCAGCTGCCTATGTCGGTTCACGCGTGCATACAGAGTTACCAACCTTTCACGAAATCTCTAAACCAAGGTAGAAAAATCCCCACATGTCCCTAAGTTTGTGAATATGGGGGTAGATCTTTTACGGTTCAAAACAAATAACAGTAAATAAGTGACGGTTAATATCGGCCATTATTTAACCCTTTCCCTGTCGAGTGTTGCTGGCCGTGTCGGCTTGGTTTCCGAAATATGAGGGAAGGAACACAGTGATTTATTTGACTATGATAGCGTCCCGAACCGAATGCGTCGAAAGGAAAGAGCGTAGGTGAGAAATCGCCTTCCCTCCAGATATTTTTGGTTTGCCGTGCACGCTTTCAGGACGACGACCCCACCGTTTAAACATCACAATCTGACGCTGTGGAACTCGCACCCTTTCCTCGGATGAGAAACTCTCAGATTGCGAATCCGAGCTCGCTTGCAATCGGATTGGAATCGAAGAATCATCGCTCCTGTATGCAGTCGAAGGCCCCGCGCGGTCAGTTGTTCGAAAGTGACCGCGCACATGGAGGGAGCACTATCAGCAGCCCGCACAATGCACAGAAATGAGCGAGCGAAAGGCGCGATTGAGTCATGTTTTGGTCTATCTGAGAAGCAACGGCGAGCTGGGATAACCTGGCATGCCGTAGCAGACGCAGGAACAGATTAAAAAAAATACCTAGAAACCCATTGCGGATGGCACAACAACCCTTGCACACGTAATCGCATGCGTGCCACATGGTCACTCATCCTGACAGACCACAGCACGTGGATTGACCAAGGTCCCCAGCAACAGAGGGTGGGCGCGGTCACGCCGTACTCTAATATATCGTCGCAGAGAGCTAATGAGTGAAAATATGAGCTACTATAGAAAGATTCGACAGATGGCGCAAACAGTCCAGGTGCACCGGCTTTGCGCTATGGTGTGAATTTTTGAACGCACAATGGAGAACGTACCGGTACGTCCGTGACACTGCGGAGGGGAAATGCAAAAACGTACTGGTAAGTCAGTGACACCGAAAAGGTTAAAAAACTCAGTGTGTTAAAAAAATATATACATACAAATACCTGCGAACTGTTTAGGTAAGAAAAATGATAGATTAGGCTAGTTTACCGGTACCTGTTACTTTGAAATGAAGTTGCCCTGACAAAACCAAAGGCCACACTTTGAGGACAGTTAAGGCTGCACCCATCAATCTAATAACATGCTTTTCATCCTCAAAGCCTATCGCCATTCATTTTGTTTCATTTTTTGCAGCATGACCTCTTTTTTTTACTGTGTGAGTTCTTTTCCCTCCCTGATGCTTGAGTAATCATGGTATTCACGTGTTTAAAATGAGTCAGCATGAGTCACACTTCGACACTTGTATGTCGTCGTAGTTCTTGATGACCAGTGTCAACAAGTGGACAAAATACTCTTAGGACTCTCAGCTGCCAACTGATGCATGAAATAAGCACTCGTGACAGTACACTTTTCCTCTTTTTAAGACAAGAAAACAAAAAAGACACAAGCAATAAAAACTGCCATGCAGTTAGCGATGCAGGCACGTCAGCATCCATTTTATTTCTGCACTAGTCAAATCCACAGGTGCAGACCACCTGAGGTGCAAGCAGCCACCTACCTTATCCATGTGGAAGATGAGGTCAAGTTCACACACATTTTCAAAGGACCTGTCAAGCAGCTCCACTAGAACCTGCAATCACATCCATCCATGCAGAAACAAGTCGGCATTTAGAAAACATCCCCCAAATTTAACATCACACTAGCAAGAAACATACAAGAATGCCACGCCTACAGTGATTTTAAATTTCCCACAAAATGTGACATTCAGTGGCTCATACATCAGCTTCTGCCAGATGACCTACACAGTAATCTTTCTCTATTGCTTAGTCATGCTCCCCTACAAAATGGCTTTTTGAGTAAAAAAAACACTGCTAGCTTTTTCATGTGCTTCCCACATGAGAAACAAAGGTACATTTTTTCGGCTACCCTCAATCACACTGACAACTATCCCTTCATTTCATTGAAGATCCATGGTTTTTTTAATAAGCCACTGAGACCAAAAGCTTTTTTGAAAGTGCTGTGTTATGTCAAACTATTGAACTCTGCATTTTTATGCCACTGTTCACTAGCTGTAGTGTGAGCTAGTGCAGTGCACAGGCCCAGGCCGGCCCAAAAGCCCGAGCATGGCCAAGCCCGTGGGCCGGGCTTGGGCCGGGCTTGGCCCGGGTAGGACACTATTTCTCAGGCCCGGGCCAGGCTCGGGCTTAAACTAAAATTTTTCCGGGCCATACCGGCCAGAGCCGGCCCGGGCAGTCCCTGAGGTATGGCAGTCCTGTGCCACAAATACTAAATTGTTCACAAGAAAAAGTTTTCTTGTTGATCTTCCAGGGTAAGTGAAAAAAAAAAGAAAAGAAAAAAAGCAAAGTGCGAATTTACTATCGCGCTGTTGAGACATGATAAAAAGATGATTGCACTTAGAAAGCTTTCACATAATCAATAAAAAAAAAAGTCTGGGCCCCATCAGCATGGTGGGAGAGGGCGGGCCAGAAAACGAGAGAACTCCAGCCACAGAGTACAACATGATTGTCTTTTTTCTCTGCTTTGCAAACTAAAACAAACAAAACAAACGTGACCTGGACTTTTCACTGTGTGCAAAGTTTGAAGGACCGATCTTTTAAGTAGAGTCCATGATTTTTTCGGGTAAAATTTTTTTTAAACCCCGATTCAAGGCCAGAAAGAACAGAAGCGCAAATAAAATAATGCTGCCAAATAATGCTGCTAGAGGGAAAGACAAAAATGAAGTGGTGAAACCAGACGCACCGTCTGCTCAAATTTCAGCAAGGAATGGAACGAGAGGTGCAATATTTGTTGAAGAATTGCAATGATGATAATGAATAAACTTTATTTGAGTCGAGGTGCTGACGTAAGGGCACCTGCACGGTGGGAGGCTTCCTTAGTACGCGATGCCTTGGACTGTGCTGGCCATCTGTGCCCTCTCCACCAATCGTTGCTGGTGTGAGAGGTCAAAGCTGGTCAGCAGCTCCACCCACTGCTCATAGCTCGTAGGGCTCAAAATCATTAAGGCACCCTCGATGTTACCAAGATTTCAAAGACTGGCAAATTAAGTGAAAAATGAAGCTCGACGATTATCGAAAATACAGCTTATAAGTGAGGATATTTAAGTTGTACCAAATTCGGTCCAAGTTTAAAGGAAATTTATATCCACAGTAGTCGTATTCGCTTTGTGCTTACGCTTTTTAGGTGAACAGAAAACTTGTGTTCATAGCCTGTCGGACTAGGAATGATATTTAACAACAGTCTGGTTGGCTCGGGCTTATTTGGTTGAATTCTGCTGGGCTTGGGCCCATATTTCAGAAGTTTTTTAAGCTCGGGTTGGGCTAAGGCTCAGATTTTAATAATTCGTCAGGCTTGGGCTGGGCTCGGGCTCATATTTTAAAAATTTGTCCGGCCTGTCCCAGGCCCTGGCCGTCTCTCTATTGGGCTGGGCCGGGCCGGGCCTAGAAATTGTGGCCCGTGCAGTGCTCTAGTGTGAGCTTCTGTAGTAACTGGTTGATTGATTTTAAGGTTTAACGTGCCGACGCAACACAGGCGATGACGCGCGCCGTAGTGAAGGGCTCTGGATTAATTTTGCCACCTGGGGATCTGTAAAATGCGCCGAAATCTCACATACATGGGCGTTTTCGCTTTTCGTATGTATGTATGTTTGTGGTTTATTGGCGCAAGGGTTTCTAAGACCAAAGAGCGCCAGAACTATGTTACGTGGTCTTTCAATAGTCATGTTTGTGCTTAAAATATGTATGAAATGAGTATGATACATCTTAAAATACTGTATATATGGGTGTAGAGGGCCCGTCCACTAAAGCATGAAGATGTTCATAATGGTGGCTGAAATGGATTATGGGTGCAACGTGATGCACCTCGAGCCAAAGAGCATGCGACGTGAGTGGGCCTCCCGTGCGGACAAAGGGAGCATGAGGGCCTCACTCACTGCTCGTAGGCTCTGAGGTCACGCACTGTACGAGATGAGTTTTAAAAGCTTGATGTCTGCAAGATAACTTAAAAGACTTTTGTTTGTAAACATAGGTTCATCTCCTAAAAACAGTGAAGGATGTAGTGGAATGTTGTAGGTATATATTTTCGGGAAATGCCGTTTTCTGGCTTCATTGCAGAATGTGCACTCAATTAATACATGGAGGACGGTGAGCCGTTCCCCACACTTGTTACAAACAGGTGGGAGTGTTCCATTCAAAAGATATGCGTGTGTAGCGTAAGTGTGGCCTATTCGCAGTCTGCAAATGGATACCTCAATGAATCTGTTTTGTTTTTCTGTTGTGTATCTTCCTAGGTTTGGTTTTACTGAGTGGAGCTTGTTGTCTGTGTGTGTGTCCCACATGTGCTGCCAGCATTTACGGATTCCCCTCCGGATTACTGGTTTCAGATCGAGGTGAGGGACCTGCGCTACATCAACACCACTACGTAGGGCCGCCAAAGTGGCGTTCTGGTCAGCAATTTCATTGCCCAGAATGCCACTGTGTCCAGGGATCCAGCAAACAAGTATTTTTAGCTTTGACTTATAGGCAGTTATAAGAGCTTTAAAAAGGCGGTTTAGAATAACGTTTTTTGTGGGCTTAAAGGAATCCAATGCAGTTACTACGCTTAGGGAGTCTGTGTAGATGACTGATTGTTGTATTTTGTTCTGTGTAATGTGTTCCACTGTGATTAGAATACCATAGGCTTCTGCTGTAAAGATGCTACAATTTCTGTTCAATGTCCTTGTGCTGGCAAAGTCCGGGCCATGTGCAGCACAGGACACAGAAGAAGAAGACTTGGAAGCATCTGTGTAAAAAGAGGCGCATGGATATCTGTGTTGTAAACTTAAGAAATGCTGTAAAATCAATTCGCGGGGTGCACGACGCTTGTCAATTTGTTTAAAGGATGTGTCACAATGAATAGTTGACATGTCCCAAGGTGGGACTATATCGGCGATACAGGTTTTTATGCCATCATCTAAAGACACCCCTATCTCCTCTGCAAGGCCTTTGACACGCAAGGCTACAGGGGCAGGGATCGACGGGCGCGCTAAATACAAATGGGAGGATGAGATGTCATTCACAATAGAATTGCATGGGTGATTCGTCATAGACATTGTCCTAATAGCATAGAGGAGTGCTGTATAAGCACGCTGGTGCTCTAGGCACCAGTGGTCGCATTCTACATAAAGACTCTGGATTGGACTTGTCCTGAAGGCTCCAGAGGCAAGGCGAAGGCCCAAATGTAGTACTGGGTCTAACATTTTTAAGGCAGTTTTAGACGCGGACCCGTATGTTACACTTCCATAGTCTATACGTGACCTAACTAAACTCACAAAGAGACGTAGAAGGCAGTCTTTATCAGCACCATAAGACTGATGTGACAACACTTTTAAAATGTTAATGGTTTTTAGGCATTTTTGTTTGAGTTTCTTTAAGTGCTGTACGTACGTTAGTTTTCCGTCAAGTACAACACCTAAAAACTTGTGTTCTTTCTTGACAGCAATCCGTTCTCCGTTCAGTATGACATCGGGTTCTCGACGAATTCCACGCTGTCTTGTGAATAACACACATGTACTTTTGTGAGGATTCAATTTAAAACCATTTTCTTCCGTCCATTTTGCAAGCCTGTTCACACCTAACTGTATCTGCCTTTCACATATGGACTGATTGCATGACCTAAAGCTTATTTGGACGTCGTCAACATACATTGAGTAGGAGATTGAGGGTGGCAACGATTTCCCAAGTGAATTCATTTTAATTATAAACAGAGTACAGCTTAATACTCCACCCTGGGGAACCCCATTTTCTTGTATGTATGTTCTTGATACCACTGTCCCTACTCTTACCCTAAATGTCCGCTCCGACAAATAACTTTCAATAGTGTTTAGCATATGTCCAGACACACCGAATGCCTTGAGATCAAGCAGTATGCCGTAACGCCAAGTTGTATCGTATGCTTTTTCTAAGTCAAAGAAAACAGAAAGACAGTGCTGTTTGTGGATAAAAGCATCTTTGACATACGACTCAAAGGCAACTAGCTGGTCAGTTGTGCTTCGACCTGATCGGAAACCAGCCTGACAACTGTCCAGGATGCCGTTATATTCAAGAAAATGGATTAGCCTCTTATTTACCATTTTTTCAAAAACCTTTCCTAAGCAACTTGTCAGAGCTATCGGTCGGTAACTGGCAGGTAGTGAGGCATCTTTCCCCTGTTTTAATACGGCAACTACAACTGCTTCTCTCCAAGCTCTCGGAAAGTATCCCGCCGCCCATATTTTGTTGAACAAGTGCAAGAGTGTTCGGAGAGTTTCTGGGTGCAGATGTTGTATCATTGTGTATGATATACTATCTGCCCCAGGCGCTGAAGCCTTACATGTTCCCAAGGCGACCAAAAGCTCTGTTATGGAAAATTCCGTGTTGTATGGTTCGTCAGATCTTTTGTTATCACGAATCGGTTTCTTCTCCATAGATGTTTTGTGTCGTAAGAAAGCATTCGTGTAATGAGCAGAACTCGATACATATGAAAAGTATTTCGCAAGTGTGTTTGCCTGGTCCTCTAGGGTATCGCCTGTACTGTTGACCAAAGGTAGGGTGTGTGTTTTCCGTCCATTAAACTTTTTAATTCTGTTCCATACTTTGCCTGCATCTGTGTACGAGTTGATAGAAGTCACGAAAGAGCGCCAGCTATCTCTTTTTGCTTGCTGGCGAATGCGTCTTCCTTGTGCTTTTGCACGTTTGAAGGAAATCAAGTTTTGCGTAGTGGGGTACCTGCGAAGGACACCCCACGCCTTATTTTGAGCCTGCCGTGCAAGCCTACACTCTTCATTCCACCACGGCCTCCTAGTGTTAGGTGTGGCACCAGATGTTTGCGGAATTGAGCCCTCGGCAGCATGAAGAATGTGTGCAGTCACCAGTTCACAGGCATCGTCAATGCCCAAATAGCTTAAGGACGTGTATGAAAGCTGAGATAATTGTTTAAATTTTAACCAATCAGCACCAGATTCCTTAAACTTTTTATGGCAGATGGAACTGTTACGGGCTTTATCAATGCCTTTCAAGATGACAGGGAAGTGGTCGCTCCCATAGGGGTTGTCGTCCACTTCCCATTCAACAGCCGGAAAGAGGACAGAAGAGCCGATCGCCAAGTCTATGTGTGAGTATGTATTGTGTGTAGTGTTGTAGTATGTCGGCTCTTTTTTGTTAAAGAGACAAGCTCCGGATGAGAAGAGGAATTTTTCTATCAAGCGGCCCCGGGAATCTGTGCGTTCAGATCCCCATAGTGGGCTGTGTGCATTCAGGTCACCTACGAGTAGGAACGGTTCCGGCAGCTCATCTATGAGAGACTCAAATTCAGAGCTAGATAAACGATATTCAGGGGGAATGTATAGTGAGCAAATTGTTGTTAATCTGTTGAAAATAATTTCCCGGATTGCAACCGCTTCTAGGGCGGTACGCAGTTGAAGAGATTGGCAAGGGATAGATTTTTGCGTAACTATAGCTACGCCACCAGAGCAGTGCGTGCAGCTATCTCTGTCTCTCCTAAATACTGAGTATTGGTTCAGGAAATTGGTGTGCTTAGGTTTCAAGTGTGTCTCCTGTAAACATAGGATGGCTGATTGCGTTTTGTGTAGGATTTCATATATATCATCTAGGTTTTTAATAAGGCCCCGGCAGTTCCACTGTGTAATTATTTGTGCTACCATAAATGTTTAGGGAGGAGATTTTACCTGGTGTAGATGAGGACTCGGGCTGGATGTATACTATCTATCGGTTCTGACTTGGGCCTGTGACACGGGTGGCTGGTGGCTTTTTGCCTCGCCCCGCCATGGTGCGCTGTTCTCTTTCCGCCTTTGGCACTGGCAGAGACGGTGTTACCTCCATGTCATCATCTGAGTGGTGTGACAGTGACGAGATGGAGTCCTTGCGGGCTCCGCCTCGAGATATGTTCGAAGTGGAGGCAGGAGCCCCTGCCGTCCCCGACTGTTTGTTGGACACAGAAGTGGTCGTGGAACCGACCACATCTACGTCCATGGCCGCCTGCAGTCCGGCAGCCTGAAGAGGGGGATTGACGGCAGAGCCGTCACTCCTCACACTTGCAGCTAACACAACACTTGCGGGCGCCACAGGTGTCGTGTCAGATGGTTGGGCTGCCTTGGGCAGCACCTGGGGGGGCTGGGACGGCACCAAGTCTGCTTCGCAGTACTGGGTGGCCGCCGTGACTAGACGCCGCTCCGCCCCCCGGCGAGCTGCATCGGCATACCTTTGCGAAAACATTGAGTGTTTCTGTCGTGCTTCTTGATAGGTAATGTTCTGGGTGACCTTCATGTTTATGATTTCTTTCTCGGCTTTGAATTTAGCACATGACCGAGAGTATGCAGCGTGGGGTTGTTCACAGTTCGCACATTTCAATACGTTAGAAGCACAGTTCTCTGAAGGGTCATGATGTCCTGCGCACTTGGCACATGTCAGTTTTCCGCGGCAGGTGGTAGTACTGTGCCCATACCGCTGGCACTTGAAGCAGCGGCGTGGGTTGGGTATGTAAGGTCGTACGTTGCAATGAAGGAAGCCTGCAGTGACAGACTCCGGTAGGACACTTCGGTCAAAAGTTAGGATCACATGTTTCGTTTTTACTTCTTTGCCATCGCGTCTGATCATTATTCTTCTTACCGCAGTAACGCCCTGGTCACGCATGCCCTCGAGGAGGTCAGACTCACTTTCATTGAGCAGGTCCATCTCAGATATGACGCCCTGCGAGCTGTTAAGGCTCCGGTGTGGCGTTACAGCTACTTCAAGGCCAAGTAGGTCGGTCTGGTTCAAGAGACTATCAGATTGTTTTTTAGTAGATAGTTCTACAAGCACGTCCCCCGATGTCAGCTTCTTTGCCTTGTAGTTCGCGCCAACTACACTCTCAATGAACTTGGCAATTAAGAAGACCGACTTGCAGGTAACTGGAGATTCCTTGTTCTTAGATTGTATCACTAAGAAGCGAGGAAAGTTGTCCGGGGTGTTAAATTTCATGTTGGGCAGAGGTTTGAAAATTACATCGGTGCGGGCCCTTTTTGGGGCCCGATCATTTGGAAGAGAGGATTTCGAAAGTACCATGCGGCATAGTATAAAGCAGGGAACTGGGGTACTTTCTTCTTTGACGTTACCCTGATGGTCAAAGAGGTCCCGGAGCTCCCAGCCTGATAGACAGACAGGGAGCCCATCGGCCGGAGCTTGACCAGGGCTCCGACGGCCACCGTTCACGGCTTCTAACCCTTCACCTTTCAACTTCTCGCCACGGTAGGTAACAGCTTAAGTATGGGGGGCTCGGGGTACGCGGTGTCGCCACTCACCGTCACCAAGATTACTCAAGGTGCCCCGTGCGGGGGTTTTCGCTTTTCGCCTCCATCAGAAAAGCGGCCGCCGCGGCCGGGAATCGAGCCCGCGACCTTGTGCTCAGCAGCAGAACGCCTTAGCCACTGAGCCACCACGGCGGGTGAGCTTCTGAAGTAGCCTGATGTTGCAAACTTGGAAGTTTTTCATTGTGACATTTGAGCATCACATGGTCTCCAGCAACCCTTGGTCCCAACCCTGCATAGGCGGGATAGCAGCTTTCCTACAGGTGTTTGTTTTTATAAACTAGCTTCATGTTTGCAGTTCCATGCACAACATGAAACGTAGTGTACATTGATGTGGTACATAGCATGTTGCAACAATAAATAAATGAGTGCTCCAAGAATACAGTTTTGGAGATGTGGCTGCTCCAATTGTGCTCAAACCTTAAAAGTTTAAATCTTGAACTGTCCTCGCCACAAGGAACAACTATTACCCTTTTCCTGCACAACGCCACTGTAACGAAAACTTGTCTGAGAAACAAACCACAGTTATAAAGTAAAGCTAATAAAACAACAGCTTATTGAGGTCGTTCACAATAGTAGCAGCAGTAACAATGGCGAGGTTAGGGGTGGGCGGGCCATGAAATTCGGCCCGTTAATATAGAAACCCGCAGTCTGGACTATGGACAACTATTTTAGGGATGAAACGGGTAAATAAAGGCATTTTTGTCTTGTTATTATGGACACTGTTATAATACAGGCAACACAATTGCACCAGACGTTTTTTTGCTTTTTTTTTTCTAAATAAGAAAAACTTTTTCGTCTATGGATGCACACTAAGCCTTTTGGGGTTTCTTACATGTGTCCAGACTGAAAAAAATTAAACCGGCCAACCTTTCTGTTCTAGGTGAAAACTGGTTTTCAATCGATAAATAAAACCTCAGCCACTGCTACCCACTTCCTTTCCCTAATCCCCCAACCCATTTCTCGTTCAAGGGACGATTCCCCGCAGGCCCGCTGCGCATCTTTTTCCCTATTGCTGTACTTTTCCTTCCCAGTTCTCTTTACCAAGTCTATTACTGTGGTCCTTTAGACCTAGAGAGATGAATGCCATGTTTGGCTTAAATTTCATTTTGTAAGTACAAGATGGTTTCCAAATATCCCTGCTTTACCTTATACACTGCAGCAGAGGAAGTTCATCAGCATTAGTGACCCCTGGAAACTCTGAACTAGGAGTGAAGCAAACCACCCAAAACACCTGCTGTGCTGCGGGGACCCGTGGACATAGTATTTGGAAGGTGCGGGGTTAAGGAAGGTGGGTGAATCACACACGAGATGAGGAGGACAGGCACGCAATGACAAAATGAAGTCAACGGAAAGAGAAGGCAGGAGGTGGGCTTGTTCTCTACTAGTTCTTTATGGTTCGGGTGCGCTGACTCTAAATGTATCCACTCTCACTTTTTTGCCGAAGCCACTCATATTTGAACACTTCGCAACATTCAGGTTACTTGAGGTGACCAGGCCTACTTTTCTGATATGTTTACTCACGTTTATTTCAACATAATGGCTATGCTGTGGACGCGGGCAAAAAGCCATCTTGGACTTGAAGAGGAACGTTCCCCTCATACAGTTCAACCAGCAATTGCAATGTACATTCATATACATTAATAATTCGGCAGACTAATTTAAAGAAGATAAGAGGAAACGTTTTTATACAAGAGCAATTTTATGGCATACTCGACCACAATTATACATTGAACAAAACAGGCATAGGTACGTTAGAAGAAAAAAACAAATTTCTGGCACATTCCGTCATAATTTATGCATTGAACTAAAAAAAAAAAGCATATTTGTGTTCGAGATAAAAGCAATTAAAGGCAATTTAAAGCACGTTACCAAATAAAACTTAGGGAATCAAATGCACCAAACTGTTCACTGAGTTGCTAGGTATGACAAATGTTCTACTAAACATACCTGAATTAGATCCAGGATACCTAGTTCACTCTCGGAGGAATCCGCACAGAACACAATGTACAGGGTAGCATAGCAGCGGTAGATAATCTTGTTGTCGGAATTGCCGATCCGGCTGAAAAATCGCCACAAAGAGCAACTGTTACCCTTTTTCTGCACAACCCCAGTGTAACGAAAACTTATCTGGGAGACAAACTATGTTTAATAAAGTAAAGCTCATAAACAGCTTACTGAGGTCGTTCACAGTAGTAGCAGTAACAATGGCAAGGTTGGGGCGAAACTGATTGATTGATTGTAGGGTTCGAATCTTTTGAATGAACCAAACACAAGTTTGGTTCATTCAAAAGATTGCCTTGTTAGAATCATATTGACACCACTTTTAACGTAAACTTCGCTCAAATAAGCTACATAATTAGGAATAAATGGAATGGCCATGTTTCCCACTCGCTCGTTTCCCGCAACAGAACCTGTGATGTCATACCAGTCAGCTCTGCGATTGGCGGAGGGCGGCAAAAGCAAACGCAAATTAGGCAGAGCTTCTAAGCTTGCCGAACGAGCTATTTGCGCTTAAATTTAGGACACATTCTTTTCCAAGCCGCAAGAGTGGTGGGACAAACAGTGGAAGTTACGAAAGCACACGTAAACATAGAAGTACCGATGCGTACTGCTGTTGGTACTGCGTGCACTATGCTTGGTTTAGCTGCACAGGATTGCGGGGCTTTGGGGTTGTCTCAGATGACACTGGCCGAGTGACGCAAGCAACGGTGTCTTACGTGACCATATTTGTCGAGCTAGCACTATGTTCCACAAAACCATTATTTTCTCCCCGAACAAAAAAAGCCAGGTTTAAATACGGTCAAAAACAAAACAAAGGCAGAAAACGATTTGTCATAGTATGGTGGCGCCATCTAGGTTCACTAACGGTAAACAAGGCTTCCCAATCGGCTGCAGAGTGGTTGGTTCCTGTGATGCCATTGCAGACCACGAAAACGCACGATTTAGCGGGAAAATCGAAATTTTAAATTAAATTAATTAATTTCTCATTGAATAAAGCATTGTTTGCATCCGGGCAGGCACTGGGGGCACTATCAAACACAAAATCTTGCGAATACAACAAACGTGTAGTTTGCCTTCATGGCTCCTTTAAAGAAAGGGCCTTGCGGACAAAATACAACTTTGTTTTATTCGAAAGATTTTGTGTTTGATAGTGCCCCCCGTGCTTGTTCGGCAGAAAACGATGCCGTATTCACTAAGAAATTAATCAATTTAGGTTAAAATTTTCATTCTCCCGCCAAATCGTGTGTTTTTGTGACGTCTGCAATGAAGTCATGGGGGCAGGTATTCAAACGATTTTCTAGTGCGTCATTAGGCTCTGCAGCCTTGCTTACCGTCAGTCCTCCCAGATGGCGCTACCATAGTCAGCTGCGACCCGTATCCTGCCATTGCTTTGTTTTTGACCGTATTTGCTCCTGGCTTAGTTTTGTTATGGTAGAAAGTAATCTTTTCGTGAAACATGGGGTATGCTCGACAAACAGGGTCCCATAAGACAACGCCACTTACGCAGTTACGCCAATCGGCCAGTGTCATGTGTGACAACTCCAAAGCAGCGGACCCCTGTGCAGCTAAAACAAGCATAGTGCGCCCAGTCCAACAGCAGTGCGCATCGGTACTTCTATGCTTACGTGTATTTTCGTAACTTTTGTTGTTTATCGCTTACTGCTGTAAAATGAATATGCATTACATTTAAGCGCAATAGTTCGTTCGGCAAGCTTATAAGCCGTGCCTAATTTGCGTTTGCTTTTGCCGGCCTCAGCCAATCACACAGCTGGGCTCATGTGACCTCATAGGTTCTGTTGCGGGAAATGACCTAGAGGGTCGCATGGCCATTTCCTTTTTTCGTAATTATATAGCTAATTTGAGCAAAGTGTGCATTAAAAGTGGTGTCAGTATGATTCTAACAAGGCAATCTATGGAATGAACCAAACTTGTGTTTTGTCTGCATGGCCCCTTTAAATCCGTCTGAGCAATAATTACTTGACATGTGCTCGCATGACCCAGCCCTCAAGGTGTATAGCATGTTTCTGCACAAAAAAAAAAAAAGAAAAAAAAGAACTGGATGCACCTGAAATTGAGGACCAGGACTAGTTTTTTTTTCTTCAACTGCGAAGTTTCTGAGAAAGCTGTATAGTTTTCCTTGTAGCCATACGGCTGCGTTTCCGGTGAATGTTTCCCTTCGCATGATCAAGCTTTTCCATTACCATTGTCCATCAATCTACACACGCGCTGTCGCTGCGCTCAGGTTGTGGTACATGATCTTTTCGTTAGAAGTCACTCGATAAAAATGCACACATCATTATGTTTCCGGTTCGTGCTCGCCAGCACGCGGGTGCGTGCGTGCACGCTCTTCCGTTTTTTTTTTTTTTTTTTTTTTTAACCGTAACGACTAGGTAACACAACCCAGCAAATGGAATGTCACTGCCCACTTCTCGCACTTCTAGTCTGAGATTAGGTTGATTTCAAAGCAAACCCATCTTACATTGCTACGTACGCGATCAGCCCAATTAAACTCTGTTGTAAGGTGTTAAGTAAATGAAGTTCCGACAGGCCCGTGGAAGTGATTACACAGAGTTTTTATCGTTGTTTTGTTTTTAACCTCCCTGAAGGTTGACGAATCAGGTTACTCACCTTCCGCCTTCGAGGAAATTGCACACAGTTTGTCCTCGTTTGGAGACAAGTTGAAATACCTCACGTATAATCTGTTGCTGCTCACTTTCACTCTGAAATATAAAGCAAAGTTTTTCAGGCAATGTCGAGCGCCTATCGCAAATCGCAGATACGCCCCTTGACTTCACGATTACGGAGTGCGTGCTTACATAGTGCTCGTAGAACTTCGACAGTCTGATTTTCCCTTGATGATTAAATATTAGGATAGTTTTGATCATTGTTGTACAAGATGTTACAGGAACATCAAGAAAACAGTCGGCGAATTCAGCGGCAGCAACTTCCACAACCGCTACGCAACGTCACGTGTGCTTGTTTACGCTCTTTCTCAGCGGCTTGGAATGGTTCCGAATGGCTGTAAAAGCCGCCACAAAAAACGCTACGCGGCCACTGTTTCGAAACCGAAACCTATTGTTCCTCCAAAGACTAATACTATTTATTCTTAATATTTTATTAACGTTACACTACATTTAAAACATTGTCTTTATTTTTATCAAAGTATAATCAGCAGCTTGCCAATATGCGCCAAAAATCATCTGCGAAGTCACATACAAATCCAACTACTCTGCAAACATTCCGTTAATTCGGAGTAATAATTAAAATTACCATGTCTCACATTGTAGAATTTTTTCCTTCTAGCAATGCGTCATCATAGAGTTAATAATTGCTTAATCTTCTTAACAAGCAGAGCTTTCGAAACCGAAACCAGTTTCTTCGTCGTCTGCACCTCGTCTGACGCGCGAGCCTCACCCCGCGTGTGATTGGCTCGCGCGCAACAGCCGGTCGGAAACGTCACGCCTAATCTTCCGTATCTGTGGCCGCTGAGCCCTTTAAAAAATGTGCGCCATCTAGACGCGCTCAAAATCTCGGGCAGTGAACACGCGCGTGTGTTTCGATGGAGCAGGGAGGCGTCCGAAATTCGATGAAGCCGCCGTTCGCGGCATCGCTGCAGGACCTCATCAGTCAACTGCACCATGTGTTCGAAGCCGATCACATCAACGTTGAGTACGTGCACGACCTGATGGCCTCGTACAAAAGCAGTTCCAAGGAGTGGCAGCAGTACGCCAAGTTCGACCGTCATAGGTAAGGTGCCGCAGGCTACGCGCAGTCACCTGTCCAGTCGCCCGACGCCTTTCGTCTATCTTGCTGTTTCCAGGGCGCGATTATTCGAGCTGCACTTTCTGCTGGCATCGCGTGAGTGTACGGCTGCGCTTGCCTCCGTATCTTTTTGGCCTTTTCACTGGTGTAGCAATTTTCTCGGAAATTTTCGTCGGTGAACAGGACAGTATAAACAACGGTCGTGAACTGCCGCGTAAACCACTTACAAGGTGCAGCGGACACCTAGCTGCTGCTTAAAATGCAGGCAGCAAGTTTTAAGCGTCAATCAGCGTGTATACATTTCAGCTGTTCTTAATAATGCATACATGTCAAGACGTTTTTATGACTGAGATAATCTCTGTCTTCTGTGTGCGCGCATGTGCGTGAGAGAGAAAGTGAGCATCAATGCCGTGCGTCCGCGGATGACTTCACATTGAGCGAAAAAGAAGATTGTTGATCGCTATATCCACAAATGGCAGCCATTTCGTGGTACTTTTTATTTCTTACCAGCGCGCCGGCTCAATTGTTCGGGCGTTTCGCTGCTGAGACCGAGGTTGAGGGTTCGATTCACTCAACCAAATTTCGTTGGCTGCAATCCTGCGCGCGTCAAATATCCCCAGGTGGTACAAAATTATTCCGTAGCCGGTCCCGCTCTAAGCACGCCCCAAAGCCCAGACGCACCTTTATTAAAACATTATTCATTTGACTTCCACAGTAACATATCCACCATCGCACTTAGTATATTTATTTTATTGCCCCGCTTTACGAAACTAAGTGCCCGTCTCGACACAAGTGAACGAGCATTGTGCGCACAGTTGACACGGTACAATACGCACAGCTTGACAATCCTGCGGTGAGGCCGCCGGGAATTCGCCTTTGACATGGCAAATACATTACATTTTTCTTTAACAACTTGACCGCACACGCAGCCATCGCACCGAGCCTGCGACAGACAGCTGCTTCTCGCAATATATCTCGTTGTCGTGACATTGAACGACGTGCGTTGTGTCCATGCCCGTCAGTGTACATTTGTAGTCGTAGCCTTAGCGCAAAAATTGGCCCACGCATATCTGCTTGCTCCGGTGAAAATACGTCCAAAGACGATAGCGTCTTTACTCCGCCGTCCCTTTGCCACGTGACCCCTCCCCTCCGCGTCCCCTCGCGCTGTTCCTTTCCACTGTCGCTCCTCCACTGACAATTACAATGGAACTATTTGCGTTAGCTAACGGTTCATCATTCAGGGACGGCGTGTTCGTGCTAGAGTTTTAAATTGCGTTATTTCAATTAAAAAGGCTCCTTTCTTGATAGCGCGGTTTGTGTGGTAAGGGGCGCGTGTTTCCAGGGGTATTTATAGTTGTGGTATCCGTTGCTGGGTGGATTATTTTTAGAAGTTAAAGCGTTGAGAGCGTTTAGACCTGGCTTTGTATGCACGTGCGAATTTTCGTTTCACAAATGAAAGCCCTAAGAAATAATCTGTGGTGATCTGTTTTGAATTACATGATGGTTAATGCACCACCATTAAATTTAGACGGCGGGGTTACAAAGCGAAGCTCGAACCCCTGAGGATGGGTTTTCCAAGTTTTCGCAAACTCAAAAATAAATGCCTGATTCAAACAAAAATTGCCAGGACACCTAAGCAGTCCAAAAAAGCATCACAGTGCAATTACCGACGTGTCAATAGAGTTATAGCAGACCGGAGAACCGGTCCCGGTACGGTACCCGGTAGCCGACCGGCACCAAAGCGCGTGCGCAGAGGGGGGAGAGACCGGCAGGGCGCAGGTGCACCTACCGTGTACCGGGTGCAGTACCGGGACCGGTTCTCTGCTCTGCTATAACTATCTATTATCACCATACTTTTCATTCGTTTCAGTTTTTCATTTTTCATTTTCTGGATGTGCACGTATCCGGCCGCACTCTATTCGTATTCCCAGTCTAAAGATTGGCATACTTTTGTGCGTGCTGACAGGCGAGTTAAGATACGTCGAGGAAGTTGATGATTAGATAGATGTGTGTGTGTATACGGCGGCGCCGCAGGATGCTCTAAATGCATCCTGAGACGGCCGTGAGTAATTTGCGAGCGCGTGAACGTTTTGAAAGCACCTGGAAACAAAGGAAAAAGTTTCAGAACCTCAAAACAAGTGCACGAAAAAATTGCTCTATAAGGTCATTTACACGCCGCGTTTCGTACTCTCACTTTAGCTTGGTTTTCGCTGCAGACTGGTGGTCATCGGCTACTTTTCAGTAAATGCTTCGCGCTTGGCAGATGGACTATGAACTGCATAACAAATACACGCCTAATGGTGGGCTGGGATGTCTCATGTGCAGTTATGCAATGAGGATCGATTGAACAAGGTATTTTAAGTGACAAGATATACTGATCATATTCTGGAATCAGGGGCTCATTATACATGAACATATGGAGGGTGTCGCCATTCAAGGAAGGCACAGAAGAACTGGATTGCCTCCTCTAGGCGTTAGGTAAGAACGAATAATGGGGAACAAGCTACGCACTCGGGGTGGGCGCGAGTTGTATGAAGATAACCAGCTATCTTGGTCAAGTTTTGAGTAATACTTCCGAACCACAAAAGGGAAATCAACCGTGGAATTATTATTTGCTGGACAGCATTCGTCAAATACTCTGAAGTAATGCGGGGTAGCCTACCTCTGGCGATAGAAAGAAAGGTATAATAAAACCAATGCGTACCCCATGGTGGTATCTTACGAGGCAGAAACTTGGGTACTTACTAAGCACCTCGAAAGATAACCTATAAAAATTATAGGTCTACCCAAGGAGCCAAGGAAAAAAGAATGAGTAACGCTTATAGGGACTGAAAGCAAGCATCGTATGGATTAGGGAGAAAAGTCGGGCATCCTATAGCTAGGAGTCGGGTTGGGCACGCAATGCGGAGAATCGACAGCCGGTGGACACCGGCTATATATATCGAGAGACGGGACTAAAAGTAGAAGAGCGATTACCAGATTCTGCGATCAGGTAAGGAACTTTGTGGCAACGAATGGATTTGGACAGCGCAGGATAGGAGTTTTGTTTGGATTCTATGGGAGAGGCTTCTGTCCCTCAGTGGGCATAAATAAGTAGCTGCTGCTGACGATAGTATAAGGTGCACGCCGCAACCAGTTTGCACGAACCTCGTCACCGTGACAAGGAGCTTTCGAAGAACGTTTCAGCATACAAAACTCGCGAAAAGCAAAGCCTATTTCATTGAAGCAGGTTTTGTTTCTCCTTCACTTACGAATTTTATTAACATTTTCGGGCGTTGCGATTGCGGTTCGACAAACTGTTGCGTTGGAGCAGTGGAAGCTACAGCAGTTGCTCTATATGCGACAGCCGGCACGTACTGTTCGTGCCAACGTTGGCTCGTGCGAACGTCGCGCTAACACGCGCTGCAGCTGGCTGGGCGCTTAATGTATTCCGACGACCGTGTTCGTGACATTTTTCAGCCTCACCGTGCTAGCCATACAAAAGACAAAAAGCGCCAGTGTTATAAAGTTTGTGCTTTGGGGTCTTAGGACGCACTATAAGAAGAAGATTGTCAAGCTCGATGAAATCAAGCTTATTTTATCTCTACTTAGTGGCTGTGCGCGTGTGATCAATGCACGACAAAAAAAAGTAAAGCAGACATCGAAATTAGTGGAGCAATTCTGCCTCTGCAGGTTTTTACCAATTGCCGATAATACGTATACCTGAATTCATTTAGGGTATTCTGCGCGCCTGCTTTTATGAGGACGTCTATTAGTTCGCCTTTTGCGTCAAGAATTAATGACCTGTAGGAGAAGCATACCGGTTTCTTTGAGGGTGCTCATAAATTCACTAGTAGTTAATTGAAATCATTTAGCACGACGTGTTCACCTTTTTGGCTCTTCCTCGGTCGATGGAAGCATTTATTTAATCAGGCTGCGATCCCTACGGCGAAAAATAGCGATAGTGACACTTCTGTAATATAGAAATTCCAGCAGTGAAAAGCGTTGGACGCCGCAGGAATGTATCTCCATTCTAAGAGACTAGTGTAGACGAACCTAATGCGAGACAGCAGTGGCGACTCCTCTCGCTCTGTTTCTCGATTCAAGTCGCTCCGATTGTCTTGTACTGCCAGGGCCGAGCAGGCATTGCGGTTTCCTACCGCGCAGGCGGTTGCGGTAGGAAGTAACGGCTGGAATCAATGACGCGGGAAGGATACAGGAAATAGAGGAAATAATTTGGTCAGAATATAGCCCCTTACTTTGTGCGCTTCACTGTGAAATCAGCGTCGTCGAAATGACTAAGACCCGAGAACTTCCCCTCCCTTTCAGTGCGCCCCCACGTTCCGAATACTCCAACACCACCGCAGCGTCAAGCGTCAAATGAGAATAAACATAAACAAGAAAAACAAGCAAGAAAATAACTTACCACCGCTAATTTGTCTGATAGTGTCCGAACGTTTAACGACCCGCCGCGGTGGCTCAGTGGCTAAGGCGTTGCGCTGCTGAGCACGAGGACGCGGGTTCGATTCCCGGCCGCGGCGGTCGCTTTTCTGATGGAGGCGAAAAGCAAAAACGCCCGTGTGTACGAGATTTCGGAGCACGTTAAAGATCCCCAGGTGGTCAAAATTAATCCGGAGCCCTCCACTACGGCGCGCCTCATGCCTGCGTTGCGTCGGCGCGTTAAACCCTACAATCAATCAACCGAACGTTTAACGCAGTCCCCAGCTCCGTATTCAACGAAACACAGCGAGTTTTAACATACCGTGTGTTCCGTACGTTCCGTATGTACCGTGCGTACTGGGACCGGACTGCGCCTATGCGCAGGCGCGGCGAAGAGGGCCGCACCCCACCGGAACGAATTCGCGCGCATGGCGGGGGCGGCCCGTAAGCGGAACTAAGCCACCCTACCGGAACGAATGCGCAAGTGCCTAGTCGGGTTCCGACACATAAGGAACACACGGAGCGTACGGAACACGCGGTATGATACAACTCTAGTTTTAGCATTTCGTGGACGGAACGTAACGGAACATACCGTATGCTAAAACTCTCTAATGGAGAGTTTTAGCATTTCGCGTGTTCCGTCCGTTCCATGCGTACCGTCAGTACCGAAACCCGACTGCGCCTGCGCACGCGGGCACGGCCAGGAGGACACCCCCACCGTAACGAATGCGCAGGCATGGCGAGGGCCGGCCGCGGAACTGATTTGATTGATTGATTCATTGTAGGGTTTAACGCGCCGACGCAACGCAGGCGATGAGGCGCGGCGTAGTGGAGGGCTCCGGATTAATTTTGACCACCTGGGGATCTTTAACGTGCGCCGAAATCTCGAACACACGGGCGTTTCTGCTCTTCGCCTCCATCAGAAAAGCGGCCGCCGCGGCCGGGAATCGAACCCGCGACCTCGTGCTCAGCAGCGCAACGCCTTAGCCACTGAGCCACCACGGCGGGTGGCCGCGGAACTGATACATCCCACCGGAATGAATGCGCAAGTGCCCACTTGCGCATTCATTCCGGTAGGTAGGCTGGCTTAGTTCCGCAGACGGGTCGCTCCCGTTTTGCCATGCGCGCATTCGTTCCAGTGTGGTGCGACCTTCCTCGCCGTGCCCGCGTGCGCAGGCGCAGTCCGGACCCGTATGGGCGGTAATACAGAACGTACGAAACATACGGTACGCTAAAACTCTCTACTGTGTGTACGTCCATACATTTGTTGCGAGCTTTCGCCACCACATATTTCCAGCATTCTTTGCCTCCAAATGCCAGGCAGTGGTGGGTTGTTGTTAAAAACGTTTATTAAGAAAAGAGGGGAGGGGATCCCTCCCCACCCCTCTCTCCCCCTCTCCTGAGCATTGGGAGCGCGCGCTGCGCCAACACCACCTAGGTGGTGTTGGCTGCGCTGCAGCCAGCTCGAAGAACAGGCAGTGGTGGGTAGCTCCAAATTCTGAATTCAGCCCAGTTACCCTTAAAAGGAATAACTGAACGCTACCTTCGCTGTGCACCAAACAGCCGATTCCTGTTGTGCGCATCAGCCGCAGCTGTTATCGTAGTTTACCTTCTTGCTAACCTCTTCGAAAAAGGCACTTCCATGCGAAACTAAGAAGGAAAATCGACGCCATCACCTGAATCCTAGGTATAGGTTTGATAGCCACCGTGCAACCGTGGCAAGTTGGCAAGTTTAACGAGAGGACGGAACACCCGCTTATACTGTGATGGGTCACGTATAGGTGTCACGGACGCAAACGTGCCTCATTGTTCGACGTATACTGTGTCGCTCCATGACAGAGCACAAAGTGTGATTGCACTTGTATACATAGAGTACAGGTCGTCGCACTTCGCGCTTACGACGCAGATAACACCCGGGACGGCCAGATGCCAAAGTACGGCGTACGTACTATAAAATACGGCCATGAGAGCAGGACCGGCAAGGACAATTCATCCCAGACTGAGGATGCCGGTGCCCGTGCCATCGCGTGGATGCGCTCCTCTAATACAGCTCATCGTCTCTACCAACCTTACAATTCCCGCGGGCCTTTTTCCAGCCTTATCTATTTGCATGCATTGCCTTCCTTTTTTTTTTTTTGTCTGGCCGCCGTATGCAATCTTCTGTCGCGTAGTCCTCTACTCCAGCTTGATCGTTGCTGCGGTAGGAATCGTTATCTGTCGAAGACTCAGGTACTGTAACCGCCTGTCCTTCAAGAATACAGCAGCGTATCGTTCTCTCGGCGGCCGCTCCCAGAATGAATCAGGCAGTAAATTCATCGCGAGTGTGAAGCTATTTTCGGCCCAACAACGCTCGAAAAATTAGGATGTACGGTTACGAATCTGAATGCAGACTCGGGGTTTCACTTGAGGGGGCTGACCAGTCTAGGTGCATCAGATATTGCAGAGAATCCATTTCAGTTTTTTTTTTCTAAATATCAACAGAGCTTCTTTTTAATATTATTACGTGGCAGCAGGTCAAATGTGACGCAGTTCATGGTAAATGGTCCATCTGTGTACGAGCATGGCTATGCGCCAGCCTTTGCATCATTGATGAAAATGTCTAACTAATCCACTTCCTACTCGTGATTAACACAAAAGTTAAATGAAACAACAACGAAAAAACGAAACAAGAAAAAGCGCGGCAATCATGGAAACATACGTAATCGGCTATGCTAAGATATTTAGTCGTTATAGTAGCGTAAGTTCAAATCATTAGAAAAAAAAAAAAAAAAACAGACAAGACGGTAGAACCATACGAAACAGCAGCTCGCCCAATACAGACCAAAAGTAGCCCAATTCGGCTACTCGTAGGCGAATCTGGCCGTACAAACACTCGGAACAAAAGAAGCGTCTAGGAATGCTTAAGCATTAGTAGACAATTCGAGGAATTTCTGTTCATTTTTTTTTCTGCTGGGATATAAACTGAAAACAAAGATATGAATCCAACTATAATTGATTTAAAGACCAAAACATTGCGGCGAGCTGACGTGCCTAGGAGGAAAAAAAAATCTGCATTCGCAGCAGTACTGCTGCTCCCGAAGCACGCTTCAGTTTTCCTCTAGATTTCTGCAACCGACTGAATCTTGAAAACAGGTGTAAGGTGCGACACTTCATCGTGGCGTCTAGATGCTTCATTTTTAAACAATCGCAACGGCAGATGCGACAATGTCGCCAAGGCCGTGACACTACATTAGCGTTTGATGCAGACGTCAACGTCAGGAATACATTTTCGCGACAACAAAAATAGCATTTCTTGTTTTGACCGAGAGTGTGCATATATTGGGTTTGACGGTGCTGTTATGAACTTGTAATTGCAAAGACCTAACAATGTTTATCTCGTACAAGTTACGGTTGATTTGTCGCCCACATTTAGGTATTCAGTATTCAGTTTAAAGTAATGAAAACGCAGGAAGATTGTTCTATAGTCAAGAGTTGTCCTTGTGAGTTTCTGATGGAGGTGAAAAGCGAAAAAGCCCGTGTGTGGAGATTTCGGCGCATGTTAAAGATCCCCAGGTTGCCAAAGTTAATCCGGAGCCCACCACTCGCTTCATAGCCCGGGTGTAGCTTCGGCGCGTTAAACACCGCAATCAATCAGTTCCACTTGTGAGCATTTTCTACTAATGTGTAAGCCTTCTTACTTCACTTCTCCGTTCACCCTAAACGTTTCCTTAGTGGCATCGAAGGAACACGCCTACGCAAACAGCATAATAATTTTCTTTGTTTTTTTTTCCTCCTTTTAGTTAACTGGATTAGATAGACCTTTGTGACTCCTTTACTTCATTTTCGGTTTTTCTTCCATTTACGAATTTTTTAGCTTCCTTTGGCGGGCAACGATTGGCAGATTTGGTTAATAGCCCAGTCGGGCGACTTTCGTTTTTCAGGTTATATTTCTTGTTCTTCTATATTTTTTTACAGGCATTTAGATTTACATTATTGTATTTAATGGATGTCCTAACTTTGCCATCACACATTTTTGCGCAGATACAAAACAGCACACTGTTCGCGTCGGGTACTCAGAAAAGAGTGATTATGCGTTAAAGATTGGCGTTGAAGACAAAATACAACATCGTTCAGTTTGAAAGACCCAGGCTTCGATAGCTCACTCAGCTTCATTCCAGCCCGAAAGACGGTTTTTTAACCGAGAAAAAAAAAACGCAAGAAATATTGAACAACTTTTAAATTTCGCGCCATAGTGATGCAATATGGGCAGGAGTGACGTTTCATGGGCCGCATTATGAACATTTTCATCACTGAGTTAACTACGCGTTAGCATTCAAGTAATACAATCAAACGGATCTAGAGGACCCACTACAATCGCCCAGTCATGTTTTTTGGCGGTAGCTTAGCTCGGTGACGTCACAAAAGGTTTTGTGAAGTCATAAAAATCACCGGAAAGTGGCTAGGGAGTCGATTATTTGTTTAAGGTTTGCGACAAAATTTGTATTGTTGCTAACGCGACAAAACAGCCTTTTTAATGCTCCGGATTTGTATTTTGTCCTCGTGGCCCCTTTGAAAAGCTTCTGCGCACGTGGCGTGAAGAACACATTACAATTTGATTATATATACTGTAGACGCGGCAAAGCATGTCCTATAAGGACACCAATACTTGAGGGACCGACGTACTTCATAGAAATTTTATCGGAAGACTCTCTTATCGTCGCTATCACACAACTTACGCGCGAGCGCTGCATAGTGCTGGTTGGATGAATGCAAAGCAATGCGAGATGAAGATCGCAGCGCTTCGCGATCACTTCCGACCACGCTGCGAACAAGACGCTTGGGTATCCTTTTTGCGTTATCCTACTGACGCAAGGGGCTGACGTACGTCATTCGTAGATAAAACGATGCTTCAGAATTCGCTTCGCTATCGTTGCCTTCTTTACATGGCGTTCAAAAAAAGAAAAGGAACCCTCTCGGTGTACCTAGGCAATTTTTATGGTGTGCAATGCAGAGCATAGTCGCCGAGTGTGTCGCTAAGCTGGCGCGGAATGTTGCTGACTTAACAGCTGTCTCTCGCTGCGGGCCCGCTGCCGCCTCTTTGCTTTTTCTCGCTTTCAACTCCCTCCATGCTCGTTGCACTGCTGTGTAATGCAACTCCCTCCGCGCTTTCGTCTGCTAGTTTTTCCGACGATGATGATGATGTGTAGTGGCATACCTTTTTTTTTTTTTTTTGAATGGGTGGTGCTGCACACTGACCTGTGCGTTCACCTCGCTTCATCTGCGTGGATGCGACGCCAAGCTAGAACACCCGGTGCCGTTTTGAAAAGTCACATATCCGCCTGTCTCCGGCGCTCGTCGTGTCCGTCGTGTGAATTCCCGCTCGTCAGACCACGCAGAACCAGCTGTGGTGTTTAAGAGCATTTCCTTGGCAGGAGAGAAGACGCTTTACTGAACACTGAAGATGTTATTCCTATTGACGGCGGGGCTTGCTACTTCAGATGGGGATGGGTATAGTGAGGCGAAAAACAAAAAAGGAAGGGGTAACAAACCAATAAATGCGAGGGTTGAGAAATAAAACAGAACAGGGGGTGGGGCGGAGAAAACCAAAGTGTACGATGGCAAGAGAAAAGCATTAGAGGACCTCAGGATTAGAGGACTTCGTTCAATCGTGAAGCAGTTAGAAATATCAAAGCAGCTTTTGTCCCTAGCGTCCCGTCAGCACACTTCGCCACATGATCCACAAAAGTGTACCAGTCCTGAGGCGCTCCCTCGTAGCAGTAGCACGACTTCCGTGCTTATCGTTCTGCAGTATACGCCGCGAGCAGTAGCACAAGACATGCCAAATGCTATCCTTCACACAGCGCACCCCGAGCGCTATGGTAAATCCACCTAGCTTGTCTCAAGCAAACAGCTATGGTTGTACGCAATATTCGGGTGTAACCGGTGCAGGACACCGTCAGCTTGTGTTGCTGCCCTGCGGGTCAGTCACGTGGCGAGTTATGCCACACTGATCACCGCATTATAGGTCAGATAGTCATACTCTCTGATTTTTGGCGTTTTTCGCAGCTGCATCGCACATGATGTCCCCATGGATACCATGAGTGACCTTGCAGTGCCCTTCTTGTAATGCATGTGTGTGTAGTACATTTAACCCGCACACGAGTTGGCTCCGGCAGTGGGATGGCTGTTTCAGTGCTTCTAAGGTTGGCTGAGAGTCCAAGATGATTTGCCCACCGTCGCGAGCAGGATGGCTGCTTATGTAAAGGAGCGACGCCCTGATACACCTGAGTGTAGCCACGATAACGTCTGTGGTGGTTCGTGACCCGTCCTAGCAGAGAGCTGAAGGTGGTTGAAAGGAGAGTGAAACAAGATCAAGTGGAGAGGGCACGTGGAGAGAGTAACGAATCCGCATGAGAGACTTACAGATGGCGTGACGTCATTTACTACCCCGATACTTTGAAACACTTTGGAAGGTCGGGCGTAGCCGTGGACGCCACAGTTTCCAGGACGAATGGCCAGGAAGCCACGGCCCCGCCTTCTCCTGGCGTTACGGTGCTTAAAGCTGGCTATTCTCAAAATTGTCAATTTTATTCCTCTTAGAAACTGTTTCGCGTGTCTGAAAAGCGACCGCTGCAATAGATGTATAGCAGCCGTCACAGCTTCGTGTAAAGAAAAACAAAAACATTAGAAGGTAATCTAGCATCTACGCATATTTCTCTTTTGGGGTGTCTCAGCGTAGAAATGGAATTTTATAAGTTTAAATAATCTAAATATTTGTTTAGCCCCGTAATTGGCTTGGCTTAGAACGTTTTAACGGCTGTACGTGACAAAGCGTTTAGAGCCGCGAAAACGCAAAGAAAAATGCCTGCTCCTATTGTTGAAAAAGAACCCGCCGCGGTGGCTCAGTGGCCAAGGCCTCGTGCTGCTGAGCACGAGGACGCGGCTCCGATTCCAGGCCGCGGCGGCCGCTTTTCTGGTGGAGGCGAAAAGCAAAAACGCCCGCGTGTACGAGATTTCGGCGCACGTTAAAGATCCCCAGGTGGTCAAAATTAATCCGGAGCTTTCCACTACGGCGCGCCTCATTGCCTGCGTTGCGTCGGCGCGTTAAACCCCACAGTCAATCAATGCTTCAAAAAGAAAACGGAAAAAGTGGAGCCCCATTTCTTAGATTTTCTTGTTTGTTTGTAAGTTTAGACAAAGTAAGGAAAGAAGCCGGCCGAAGGTGCTTGTCACTAACGGCTTCCCTTTCCGCAACCCGAGACGTCACGGCCCAGGGAAATAATGATATCTTGCTTTGTGCGCAAACATACAGGGACATGAACGAGCGCGCCAAATGACAACACCATTAAGCTTATCGCCATCAAATGCAAACAAATACCGGCGGCCACAAAACAACCGGCAGCAGGGAAGCGAGGCAATCTTCGTTATCGCGGTGTTGTTACGCCTTCGTACAGCAGGGATAAACAATGCCGTTAATGATTCTGATTATCATGATAATTATGATAATGATGCAGCCTCACACTTTCCCCGTGGTGTGGACGAGACAATGAATGAAATATAAAGATATTCTTGATCGCTGCCGGGACAAGTTGCGTGGAGATGGATATACAGTGAAATCTCGTTGATACGTTTTTCACGGGAACCACAAAATAAAACGTATGCGAAAATCGTATTGTCCGAAGAGATTAAAAAAGGAGGAAAATACGCATACTTCGTCAACAACTCACTTTTATTGAGCAACGTTCAAGTAGCTGCTCAATTCGTGCTGACGGTATTTTTCGTTACGCTGGACACTGTTCTGTACGACAATCCGTGTCGTGCCTTAAATCGGTGCAGCCAGCCGCCGGACGCTTGGAAGTCTCCAATGCCTATAAGAAGAGCGCGATGTTGTCAACTTTTCGCACAGGACAGACCTGTCGACGTTCACTCCCACTGCTCTAACTTCACTGACCCATGCAAACAGGGTGTCTTCCATTTGCTGGTGCTTCGCACCTCGCGTTTGTTTTACACAGGGGCCCAAAACTTGCCGCTTATTTCGAAGTTTCTCGTAAAAGGGTAGTAACGGCTGTGTTTACGAACTTTACTATTCCCCCAGAACGGTGCGTATAGGTCCTGCTACTTAGTGTGGAACCGTTAATAGTCTAGACCATGCACTTTGTAACTGCTGCTTGTTTGATACTAAGATTCACTGACAGTAACAAAATTCTATGAATTATTGAACGCAATAACTACAGCACTTTTCCCACTCCAAGTCACGATGAAAAGTTTTTGCAAATCCGGATGCTGACTTGTATATGCTCACATTAAAATGCATAATTTTGAAATTATCGCCAAAATATCTGACTTTTGCGACAAGCCCACCAACTCTATCAAATGACTTTCCGCTGCTGGCTATAAAAGCAAGATGAGCAGATGCTTTTCTAAGGTAACTGCTAAAATATTTGACTTTTGCGATCAAATGGCTTTCCGCTGCTGGCTATAAAAGCAAGATGAGCAGATGCTTTTCTAAGGTAACTAAGTTGTAATCGCTCTCCTCGTGCATTCCTTTAGTGTTCTTTCTCAATTTATTTGTTGGTTGTCTAAGTGTGATTTGTGCGTGTTCAATTTGTCTATGTCGCGCTGAACGCTCAGTCGATACACATTGTCGCGCGTAGCTTTTTATTAGGTTATGCATGGCCAGTTAGTAAAATCCACTGAGTACCTAGTTTATACTGGGACAAGTAACTGGTTAGTGTTCTGTCAGTAAGTGCCACGACTTTTTTTTTAACAGTGATATGGTTGCCCGATCGACAAACCGAGCATGCAAACCGAGCTCGCGTGCCAAGTCCACGCGCTTCCCCTTCGAGTTTTCTTCAAATTTGTGTGCAATTTTCGCTTCTTTAAAAAGAAAACTGAGTGCATTTCGTTTCTTCGACATTGCCACAAGCCTGGCAGCCCCACGGCGCACAGCAACAAGGCAGATAAAGAACAAAGGATAGCGCGAGAAGTCGAGAAGGGAAGTCGCTGCCACCCGAGACAATTCCGCACATTCGTTGAATATGATACGTTTCTCTAAATGGCGTGGTCCATCGCCTGACGTATAATCATCATTAAATGGAGCGGCGATGCTTTCGCCCCCGAAACAGCGCTGCCGCGGCCTCAGCTGTTCTGCAACGTACAGACAGTGCCTGCCGGATTGGAAGAAACGTACGAGTTCTAGAAATGCCGGTGAATATATCCACTTTCGCGTTCGTACTGTCCCATTTCCGGCAAAAATGCGATCGTAGTAAACGCACAACAATGCATGATTTCCAAGGTATACATCGGCCTGGAATGACAATGAAAACGTATTAGCCCGAAAAACGTATTATGCCGAATCGTATACCAACGCGATTCCACTGTAGCTCTCTGGTAACACAGCGTTCCTAAAGCATTATTGTCACATCGGTTCACAGAGACATTACAGAATTTATACAAGAAACTGAAAATGTGCACAGAAATGCTAGAAGTCAGAACCAAATTTCGCTACTCGCATTGCTGAACGTATGTTTGGCTTTTAATTGTAGTAAATTTTCACCGCGTCTTTTTCTATATTAAAAAAAAATTATTTATGGCTGTGTACTCGCGCGCACATACTGCTACATGTATACGCTGCCGCACTCCCTCGATTATAAACGCCCTCGATTCCAATACCACCACCGCTGTGCTTATTTACGCCTCGAGAGGGTGACAGGTCGAAATTAATTGGAAATGAACACTTGCCTCACCACATGAGGTGAATTTCGCTCTGCGAGCTGCTGTGCGAGGTCGAAGGCTAAGAATTCATGGAATTCATTGTAGACATTCCTTCGAATGCTTTAGTTCTTTCTTAATCATTTCAGCAACTACGAAAAACATAACGAACTCTTGCGACGCGAGCGCAAGCTCCGACGATGGTCTTATCGCTATGTAAATCATGACAAATAGCTTTGTCTGTAGCAACAACATGCGCGTAACCTAGCCGCGGAGACATTTCGTTTATTGACGTAGTTCCCAAAACATTCTCAACAATTCAGTCTCGGTTGTCTTTGGCTAAGGCGTTGTGCTGCTGAGCACGTGCACGTTGGTTCGATTCCCGGCCGCGGCAGCCGCTTTTCTGATGGAGGCGAAAAGATTGTTGATTGTAGGGTTTAACGCGCCGACGCAACGCAGGCAATGAGGCGCGCCGTAGTGGAGGGATCTGGATTAATTTTGACCACCTGGGGATCTTTAACGTGCTCCGAAATCTCGTACACACGGGTGTTTTTGCTTTTCGCCTTCATCAGAAAAGCGGCCGCCACGGCCGGGAATCGAACCCGCGACCTTGAGCTCAGCAGGGCAACGCCTTAGCCTCTGAGCCACCGCGGCGGGTTGGAGGCGAAAGGCAAAAACGCCCGTGTGTACGACATTTCGGCGCACATTAACGATCCCCAGGTGGTCAAAATTAATCCGGAGCCCTCCCCCACGGCGCGCATCATCGCCTGCGTTGCGCCGGCGCGTAAATCAATCAATCAATCAATCAATCAATCAATCAATCAATCAATCAATCAATCAATCAATCAAATCTCTGTTGTCTTGGACACAGACTTCTCCACCGTATACAGCTTGCATTTTGCAGCGAATTTCGGCTGGTTGGCACCCGTCAGCAGCTCTCTTATCGGACTTGGACGGATTCCTTATCACACCAGCCGAGTTGTCAGTGGCGTACAACGCATACCAGACATACGAGAACAATCAACTCCTGTGCCCTTGAAGTGTGTTGTCTGCTTACCGCTGTAAGTGCAACTTCGTCAAGCCCCTCGTGCATCGGTTTACGTGACGCGGCAAAAAAGGGCTTCATTTGAGTGCACTTCGTATGTTACATCTTCGGAGAACGCTGCGAGTTTACTCAAGCATAAAGAAAAAAAGTTAAGATGAGTTTGAGGCGTCGATTTCCACGTGGTGAATTAAAGTCTGGAAAACCAATTTTAATTTCAGGTGTGGCCAGAAGGAATGAGGCCATTTGATAACCTCTGGCGTCGAGTGCCCTCGTATGCCCACACTCCTTAAATAATCAATAGAAGACATATACTAGAAGACATTAATTTTATCTCGACCCTCTTAACTCCAACGAGTATGCGGGCAGGTAATCTTTAATGAGTACTTGCCGCTGGCTGAATTAATTGAGAATATCGCCCAATTCGATCTTGGCAGCAGCCGGCACCCTCGGGCAGTGTAAGCTAGAGTGACGCGGCAGCCAATCGAAGATTGCCGTTCACTTATCCCGTACGAAGGTGAGGTCAAGCACACCCCGCCCGATGTCGGCGCATGCGTCGCCAACGAGCTCGCGAGAATTGAGGTGACTGGGGGCTAGTTGCCATAAAATGCGGTTATCGGGGACTCATTTTAGCAGTGATGGACACGCTATAGCATAGTGTTGACGGTCAAAGCCCCATTCGGTGCAGTAGAAATACGTATCTCGTTATTTTACCATTTTACCCGTTAAATCGATCACTGTATCTCGTATCGTAGCGCATTTCCTGGCGTCGTGTCGTGCATTATAACGCTACCTGCCACTCTCCGCACGTCGTTAGTTCGATACGGAAAACGCACAGACAGAGTGGGTTTCTACGCAAGCACGTAGCTGTTGTCGGCCTCCCTGTAGGAAGTAGTATATGCACGCTTATAATTGCTGCGTCCGTTGTGTAGTCGACCTGTCACGAGGAGTCTTGCGAGACAACACGTGTACCGTGTCCGCGCTTACTTGTGCAATTTAATTGCACAATGCTCGGGTGGCGCGAACACTTTTATTGGCAGCGGGATACCACTCGGATGACCAAGATGACGCGCCTTTGGAATGATTCCGAGAAACGGCACCGCGTTCCTGTGGCTTTTTCTATTAGCTTTTTTTTTTTTTCCTTTCTTGCCTTCTGCTTCTTCGGGCAGTCTAATCACAAGGCGCAGCCATTTGGTGGGAAAGATTGCGCAGTCCTGTCCGCTTTCGCGGGGCAGTTATACGCTCTCGGTTCTGGCGTTCGGTTGGGTGGCGTTGGATATTCTGCCCTGCATAAGAGAGTATTGGCTGAGGTCCTTTTAGGGGCGAAGCACCTTAAGGGCGAGGCTTGGCCGGTCCGTGCTCACGGCACAGCACCGTGTAAATCGAAACATCTGGTTTCGCGTGGTTTCTGGAGAGTCGTGCTGCGCATGCGCGAGGAGCATTGGATTTAGATTGAATTGGATTTGGATTGTATTGAAATTGATTCGATTGGAATAAATTGAATTGTATTGTATTGGATTGGAATTGCATATACTGTACACACGCGTTGTCACTCATTTACATGCGCGAGTGGGCAATGTCACGGGTGATTTACGGTAAGAACAATCCCCAGTGCCCCGCCCACTCGTCATGATTCACTTCGTGGAGATGCGCGGATTTTTTGTGCTACCTGGGCGCGCGTACGTTTTTGGCGTACTCAATTCATGTTTGCTGAATACACAGTTGGCAGTGCATGCGGTAGAGTTGGGTTGAAAATTGCAGAACTTCAGATGGCTCGGAATAAGCTCAAACGCTCGGCTGGTACGTCAAAAGAGAAGGTGAAGAGGTGTTAGAATTGAAAGAAAAGTTGACGAGCAGCAAGGACACATTCAATAGTTCCCGTGTACGAAATACTTTCGCAATACCTGTAAGAGAAGCGGCGCAGTACGCAAACAAAAGTGGCCCGAAGCTCAGGCCCCATCTCGGCGCGCGATGCCGGAAGACAGAAAAGCGGAGGCGAAAACCGGACGGGAAGCGTCATGGCTGAACTTCCGGCTGGAGCGACCGCCTGTGCCACGCTCTTTTCGCCGTGTTTCCTCAAGAGGCTCCCTACAGGGAGAATGCCATTCGGTTTTTTGTTGTTGTTGTTTTTCTTGATGGCACTTACTTGTACGATTTTCGTGTTCAATACGTTTGCACGAACGCCAAAACAGAACTCCGTTACCGTGCCGTGTTCCTAAGGGGGATACTACCATGCCGGGATGTTCCATAACATACCGAAGCGACAGCCGAGGTGGCGGTGCTTGATGACAAATATACCACCCTACGTTGGATGCTTTGTAAAACACTCTAATGCGTTTTTTTTTCTTTCCCACTTATTCTTTTTACAGCGACGGACATGAATGTGCATATCTGATGCTAGATATAGGAAGGATGGTGAATACTGCTGTACTTTAGTCCAGGCTGTTTCGTTCATGTACCAGAAAAAAAGTTGTACTTGTTCAGGAAATGTCTATTTCTTTAAACGCGTCGGTTTTCTTTTCCTGTTTTCCTGCGGGAAGTAGAATGGTTGGATTGATTGATTGATTGATTGATTGATTGATTGATTGATTGATTGATTGATTGATTGATTGATTGATTGATTGATTGATTGATTGTAGTGTTCAAGCGGCGACGCAACGCAGGTGATGAGGCACGCCGTAGTGGAGGGCTCGAGGTTAATTTGGACCACCTGGGGATCTTTAACGTGCGCCGAAATCTCGTACACACGGGCGTTTTTGCTTTTCGCCTTACCAAAAAATCGGCCGCCGCGGCCAGGAATCGAACCCGCGTCTTCATGCTCAGCCTCGCAACGCCTTAGCCACTGAACCGCCGCGGCGGGTGACTTAAAATTGTACTCAAAAACTCAACTTTTATCGAAACTAAAACAAGGTTCCAATCTTGATGAAAATTCTCTTCCGGCTAATAGGTAAATAGTACTCTTCCAAAGTAACAGAACCAAGACCACAACATTACTTATTATGGAAGTATACATGCCGCAAAAAAGGCATCTGTGTGGAATAGGAAAATACCACTCCGAATCAAGAGAGTGGCTAAGGGAGGCCTAATTCCTTGACCAAGGTGCGCTGCTGTATTTTAGGGGCTATTTATTCCGTGTGCCTGCGTATTAGAACCTGGCAAGCAACTCGTTGCCGTTGAACTCCACATACATGTACTTCAGCGATATTCGTTGATATAGGAAGCACCCCAAAGCAAAATAGCCCAGAAATCACGACGATACTAAAAAAAGTAGCAGCGAAGAGTGAATACATGTCCTTTGTCCGACTAGCGGTTAATGCTTAAACATAACAATCGTAGAACAAGCCAACGATTTATTATCACAAACCTTTGGTGATTGTTACCAAAAGTAACCTAACTACAATCTAACTGCGTAGTCCGGCTGGCCTGTTATAACGAGGTGGCCGCATTATAGCAGAATTCGCAACACGTGCGAAAATCCAGCCCCACTGGAGCCGCTAATTCTACGGAGGCACCACTATGCTACAAGAATTCGAGAACGAATGCAAGACAATCAGGAAGACGCCACTGGCCTAACCAGGGCAGGGATCGAGGAGGCACGTAGCGCCGCTGCCAAAATCGCGCCCGCCCGCCCGCCCGCCCGCATGGGTGTGAGGGGGAAGGGTTTGGTGGGGGACAACGAACACAGCAAATTGGGAAGCAGTCCGCTTATTAGCTTAAGCATGTGCTGGTAACATAATGCTGCCCCCAATACACGTTAACAGCGCATCAAAGCTATATTTTTGCGCAGGGCATGTACCTGCTTTTCGCTGGTACATTTTGTAAACGCAACTTATTCTTAGGCTTAAATGGTTTCCTATATATGAACAAACAGTTGAGGCAGTACCTAATGTTAGCCTAAGCAATAGGAACGCCCTATGTTGGTTGCCAAGTTCAAAAACGTTCTGACAAAACCCTCCCGCCGACGTCACAAAGTCACTGTTTTTGGGTTATTGGTCGATCGTGTAAAACAAATTCAAGCTCCAAGATACGTATGCAAACAGGTCGGGGAGCTATAAAAGGAACTTGCAGCCACGTGCAAACACTGAACTGCAAGATAAATCGCGGAAAAGGCAAGCGCCGCCACCGCGCTATCTTTCGATTGCTTCCGACAGCCCGCGCGGCCGAAGCCGAAGGGTGTCCTCCTTTGACGTCATGAAGCGCGCGACCAATTAGAGGCGTCAAAAACGAAGAGGGCGCGTGTTTCAAACGGGAGCGCGCGTTTTGCAAGAGAAATGACGGTTTTACTCATGTATGATGAAATTCAATGTGATATTCGGTGTCAGCATGCAAGAAACTATATAAACCCGCCTCTAACTCAAATTTTCTGAAAAGCGCTTCAGCTTCCCTACGTCTAAGGCTGGCGAAGCTTAATGACTGAACGCTCCGCTTTTTCATGTGTAGGTTCAAAACGCCGGGATCTGTCTTTTGCAAGGGGTAAAGCCTCGGGCGCGCGCCTGCGCAGTGGGGGACGTGACGTCAGAGGCGGATCGCCGGTGCGCGGGTTCGGGACCTTCGGAGGGGAAGTGAGACCTGTACAAAAGAATGGTCGGTGCGTTGGGCAACGGGGCATTCACATGCGATGCACGCCCCAGCATTTTTGAACGGCGATGCGTGTAATGCATGGTTGCTGAGTGCCGCGGTGTTTTCACAGGGTTTCGAACAAGCTTCTTGCAGTCTAAAAGTCGGCGGCCATGTTGACTTCAGTAAAATTTTCTTTCCTTTATGTATAGCGCAGTGTTTTAAAGGCCACGCAAGTTCAATAGCTTGCCCTTGGGGCCCCTCAAATGCAGAAAGAGGATCACTGCTCGGGTGTAAACTTTCCACGCGTTAGGCTGCTCCGCGACATAGTGGAGGGTCTATATAAAACATTGTTTTATATTCCTTTAATACTAGAGGGAGGTGCGCTTACTTTGATGTCTGTAGTGGAGGCATATTCCAATTTGGGGGCAGCTATAATACGAACTTTGTGATTCCATAAAGTACACCATAAAGTGCACCCTAAAGTACACCAAATTACACCATAAAGTATTCCAATACTCCATAAGTACTCCATAAGTGCTCCATAAAGTGCACCGAAGTACACCAAGTACACCAACTCAAACCAAGTGTACCTCGAAATGCGAGCAGAATTCGAGAGTGCGGCAGCGAACAATGTGACTCAGACACAAGATGAACTACAGGACAAATGCCGGGCCACGGAGGGAAAGCGAGGAGAGGCTGGGCTTTTGAAACGTGCTATTATCGTGCGGAGAAGGGTATTGCTTGTTTTAAGTTTACGCGCCTGTGTCTGCTTCGCTGCATACAAACTACGTCTATAGAACAGCGATAGCCTGCCTCCGTCCAAACCAAGTGCGACTAAAGCTATAGCATCTTGGGAATTCCATTGGGCAGCCACAACAGTGCCAGTCGTTCGGTCACTCATCTAAAACGGAACTGGAAACCAATGCTCCACCTGGTCTCTAGAATGTCTAATAAACAAAAGCAGAGCTAGCTAGGCTGCTTGCCTCGCGCTCATACGAGCAGTCGCCCCAATTGGTAGAATTCTCTTCCGTGCCCCTGCGTATCACCTCCGTCCGGCTCACATGAAGGAACTACTAGTTCTACATCGCGCACCCTTGCGAACAATCACAGGCCTCCCACGGCACGCGAGGATCTGCACTTTAGAGCAGACTGCTCCACTGCCTTCCCTGTCAGACAAGCTTCACGAGACCCGGCAGCGCCATCAACTCCCGCGCACGCTCGCTATACAGGGCGCTGCTATTACAGCCCGTGACTCTCAAACGCGCCCAATTTAACCTATGCCGTCTTCTTCTCCACGCCCTCTGGCTTAAAGTACCCTGTTTTCCTCACAACGATCTGCTATCCTTCGAGTTAGCGTCGTTCCCCGCCTGCACGCTATTCGTCGATGCAGGGCACAGAGGCTATACCGAACGAGGTTGATATATTTACTGACGCCAGCCTCTAATACAACTCTATTGGCTTGGCATGGCACTCTAAAGAACGTCCTGATCTCGGCGGAACCACTACTGTCGCCCCCGTCACCCTGTCGCCCCTTCAACGCTGAGCTCTTCGGTCTCCTAGGAGCCCTGCATGGATCACGTGACTTACATGGCTCGTGCACCCCCACCACTCAGAGTCGGCCCCCTCACTGACTCCCACGCCGCCATCAGAGAATTCAATAGGGCTTACTCTCGCACCCTACCGTCTATCACCCTACCGTTCACCACAGTCAAGCCATGGTAAACCCACTGGGCCGGAACGCCACGCAGGTACGCGTCGCTGAGATTCTGGGTCACATGACCCCGGGGGTTGGCAATCAAGCTGCTCATAATGCAGCGCGGGAGAGCCTTCAGTCGACTCTTCCCTTGTTTGCTGTGGATCTATTGACAATTCTTTAAACTAACGGGACTACACACGTTTTCAAGATCACGCGATACGGAGCCCCACAGCCGCCGTCTGCTCCGCCCCATTCACGACTCACAAGCAAGCTGATAGCGCACAAAGTTCGCCAAAGATGAAGAAAATGGCCGCCTACAGATGACTGATACGAGCTAGCATATGCAAACAGCGTCGAACAATGCCTCCGAAACAATATAATCGCATATCCCAGCTGGGCTTGCGAAGATAAGCGGAAGTTCTTTGAAGCCTTCGTCAGGTAGACGAGCGCGATGCCCGGAGTTACGAGCGGATTTCCGCGCGCGCGAGCTGCAGGATAATGTAAATACTGAGAGGCAACAGGTTCAAACGGTTCATCGCAAAGTGTGGCGTTGATCTCTCCGGGCTGAACAGAACTCCAAGTAGACTAGCTCACGTCGATGCGGTGGGCCTCTTCAGCTGTCGGATCACAAGTGCAGCAGGGTTCATTAAGTGCGCCGTCACGAGCGGGTCCTCGTCCCACAATCTAATGGGCCGCAAGATAGCCATCTACTCGACATCGGCCAGGGGCGGTATTCTCGTGTTTGTCCATTTTGAAGACGTCCGTTTTGCGTCCATTTTATTGTGACGTACTTCCACTCGTAGGTGGGCTTTGGATTGACTTTAGCGAAACTGTTCTTGTAAACACATTTTAAACAACTACACCTATTTTAAACTATCTTTTATGTGTTTATTGTTCCGCCAGCAAACCAACAAGGCGACGAAAAATCGTCTGCTCCGAGAAGCCGCCGCTTATAGCTCCGCCGTGCTTGCATGGCGTCACATCCGGCTATTCGCTTTTAGCCAATCAGGGCTTGCTCAAAACGGACACTTTTGAAACGGACACAAAACGGACAAAACACGAGAATACCGCCCCAGCTCTGTGCTTTGCGTACGAAAGAATGACTTAAGGGCAGGCTAATAGCTCCGCAGGAGAGGCGCGTGACGACACCTTGTGCACGTTGCATTGTCAACCGGGAAGGTGTGCCGCGGTGATTCGTGTATACCAGGAAGCAGGTTTACGAAAATCTGAACAACTCATTAGGAGCTAATTTTAGGAGCCAAGGGCGCTGTACCAGGAGATCATCTGCGTTAGATGGTGTACGATAAAAGCCCGGCAGCGCACCAGGCCATAAAGCAGCAGCAGCAGCAGCAGCAGCAGCAGCAGCAGCCCTCTCTCCCCTCACCCCTTAAAAAAAAAGAAAACCGTGAAGGTAAATCCGAAGAAAGCTTCGCTTAAAAAAAAAAAAAAAAAACATTACAGTCGCAATCAAAGTGAGGAAACGCGTTAACGTATCGTCGCTTGTCTATCCAACACTGCGCCTGCCAATCTTACTAAGATTTCTGCCTGAACTTCAGTGGGTTGGGTGTCGACGTCGGGCCCTGGCACTGCCATTTCAGTAGCCCAAGGGTTGCACCGCCCGGAAGATCTCCGAAATCACTTTCTCGCCGGCTGCCGGGAAAGCCCCCGTGGCCTGTAAAAGGATCTTCAAAGATAAGCCGCGGCCTCCACTGTTTACATAGGCTATAGTCTTCTGTTGTTCTTGGCGCGCTGCCCGAAAGGCAGTGCACACGCGTTTTCTTCCGCTCACATTCTGAAGAAATATCGAACGGTTAAACAGTTGCCGAAACAATATTTTCAAATATATTCATACCCTCATACCCGTTGGAACGATGCCGTTGTTGATGGTACAATCGGTAGAAAGAAAAAAAAAAAAAGTTCCGTTCAGCGCACTTCTTTCGCGGCCATATAGCGCGCACGCTTTCCTATATAATGCACGCCAGGAGCGAAGGGTCAAATCCTGAGAACAAAATGAATCAGTTCATCATAATCATCACCATAACAAATGGTTCTTTTCACCGTAAGTCCGCGCTTCTGTGTCTGCGTGAGGCCAGTCCGGGCTCCGCTTTAAAGTCGTTTTGTTTTAAAATTTCGTCAATAAAGTTGGTTTGGCAACACACCCACTCCTAAATGAGGGCCCTGAAGTAGGTCGCAGTTAAGTGTGTGCGCGACTGTGTTTCCCTCCTGGAAGCCTCTAGGTACCTTTCCAACAGGTAATCGCAAAACAGGTACAGTGCAGAGCACAGCCCGTATGCAATACACACTCCGAAAGCATACGTCAAGTGCGCCGCCTTGCATTATTTTACACTGCCAACGGTTCCTTGTAGCGAAAAAGCTTTGTCATCCAGGCATGGTTTTTGACACCAAGTTCATTTCTTTTTTTGTACGATCGACATTCTTGGAGTTGTGTGTCGGGTTTTAAAGAGCCACAACAACCCGAACCTTCCTACAACGTTATACACGTCGTCTTTTCAAAATAACCCCAGTACCTTTGGATAAGGTCACGTCTATAGACGTGATTTCATCCATTACATTCGCCATCTATTACACTGCAACGAGCTTCAGAGGTCGTCGTCGCTGCAAGCGGGGGGGTCGAACCCAAGACGCTGCAGTGAGGCACGTTGGAGTCTCTCGCGAGATCCGGGCAGCCTGAGTGGCGCAGGAATTGAGGTTGCTTCCTCTGACGCGCAAACGCATTATCTAACCGCGTCCTCGAGAAGACAGCGAGTGTCATCGTAAAGGCAGCCACTCGTGATCCGTGGTCAGTGCTTCGAGCTGGTCTAGATAACCGGAGGCCTCCAAACTGGCCATCACGCAGAAAAATGATGAAGTGCACGGTACACACCAACGCGACGACCGAACGGAAAACTGTCCGGAAAATCCTCTTTGAAAAGCGTCTTTTCTCACCTCACTAAACCGTCGAACTGAGTAGGGATAATGAAAAGTAAAAAAATCTCAATTCCGTTAAAATAAAGAGAGAAAACCGAATTCAAATGCGGTCATGTCACTCAGCTGGTTAATATAATCGTATTTCTTCTTGTTATTGTTGCTGTGTGCGATTCTGTTCTTCGACTTGCGCTCGAAAGAAGTTTTAAAGCTTTTAGACTATCTCCCCCTTCCCCTGCCAAGAATATTTCACGATTCCACATTCAGAGCTCGTTGTCCTTTCCGGGATGCGGTGTGCTGTGAAGGGTGGCCTTATTTTGCCAACCACTTTTACATAAATCACGTTTTCTGTTTTTAGCACCTTTCTTACTGTAGTGACTTTTTTCGTTGTCTTGATTTTGACGTCCCTCTCCGGCAGCCCTTCTGTTCAAAATTTCTTTTTTTTTTTTGTGGGGATCAGGGGGATTGTGCTGTCGTGCATTAGTCATTTCTTTCTACTTACGCATGCAACATACGCGTGTGCCTTCATTAGGTAACTTGTAATCCCCTGCGCACCAGGGCTAAGGCCCTATTGTTCCTGCCCACCGTAAATAAAGTTATTATTGTCATTATGCCCGTTTTTACGTGGCCAATGCAGTCGTGGTTGATTCGCGGTGTGAAACATAACCGAATAAGAGGAGCGATTGTGACGGAAAGTCAGCTAATCGGCGAAAATTTCGGCGCTCGAACATTCAGTCCAACGAATAAATAAATCCTCTTGGTAGTAAAGCTAATATTATATTGGAAATATTTTAAGCGCAAGTCTGGAACTGCCTATATCGTTCAGTGTAGCCATCGAAGCGGTAAAGTGTCACTATTAATTCTTCACTTTCAGGGAGAGAAAAATCCTTGAAAGAAAAATTTATTGGATGAATATGGTTAGCATCGCAGTCTCACCGAACGCTCAATATGTGTCAACGTTTAATGACATCACGTGATGATGTCGACGAAAAACAGCGTATTTGACCGCTTTCACCGGCGCATAAAACAACCCGCTGTTTTTAGGACATCTAATGACCGATATAGTTCAATTAAGTTTAATTGAATTTTGAATTTTAGAATATGAAGTGAAACTCAATGATTTGTACTCTTGTATGGTTTCTTCATAGCCATGCACCGCCAACACCACGGCCGCGATTTATTTGTTTGTTTATTTATTTGTTTATTTATTTATTTGTTTAGTTGTTTGTTTGTTCTTACAAAACATTTCAAGGAGAATTTTTCACTACTTGTCAGAACTGTCATTACAATTGCTATAGAAGTCTTAACAACGAAAATTAGATTTATTGGGCGTGTTCTTATAATAAATGCCACCCAGATAAGCGATCTCATATTTAATTAAATGTTACAAGTGTGTATCGTTAAAGAAATACGCCTGAAAGCACGCATTGCGCTACACGTCTGAAAAATTTCCGGACAGAGCGAACTTCCGCGCTTCCCGTACGGACGCACTTTTTGTTTACGGTGCACCGTTCCGTATGCCGCAGATGTTGCCCTTTCCACGACTTGACATTTCCGCAAAGCCAGTTCACAGCGTTGCATATAGCCTTTGCTCTATACCTCCGAATCGCCTGCCCGGCCGAGAGTCGTTAGGCCAGCTGTTGCCAGGCTCGTCGAATTGGTGGACGACCGACGGTCCGCGGAATACAATAGCTTACAGCCTTCACATCTTGACACTCTCCTCGTATACAGAGATCGAGCGCATACATCTGCTGTGCGGAGACATTTTCGCAGAGGCTGCATAACATCTCCAGTCTGCGTTAATGACACAAAAGGAAAGTGAACAGCGCCGTCGATTGTACAGCCTCGTCAGACGATGCCGCGTATACTCCGTGGATGCGCCGGAAGCGCCGGATAACGACCTTTGAAGGTCATACGTATCCGCAATGCAGAGCATGGCAACAGTACGCATATGTTTCATCGCTGCGAGGTCGTGCAGCTACTAGAACGAAGAAAGCGTTTGTTCGGCATTGAAGTTTGATGTGAAGCCAGTTGCTGAGTGTGGAGGGTTCGTGTTTATTGCATACAAGACAATACGCCTTCAAGTTAAGCTTAACAGTGTAGCATAAAAAGTTTGAAATGTCCGTGTGGACTGCATGAAAATTTTCTTTGCTCTAAAGACAGACCAATATAATTTGGTTTGGTGGGAATATTGTTGTAACGTACGTGTTTGCAGCAGTCAAAAGATGAACACAGCAGTAAATTCTCCCAATTTTTAGTAATATCATGGGAGAGACGACCGATGGGCATGTCAGCGCCTTATCGCGGTGTCTAGCGGCGAAATAGGCGAGAGTGCGCGCACGCGCAGAAAGCCCTCGCCAGTATGAACATCGTCTGCTACGTTTTTTTCCTGATAGCTATATACCTCTTGCCACGGTATCTGCGCGTGACTTAGTTTACGAGAAACCGGGGTTATTTGAAGCACATGCGCATCTACGATGCGCGTTCGATTTTTAACACGAAAGTGTTTTATTCTGGGATACACAAACATTTGAGTGACGTCATATCCATCGCGGAAATAATGCCAGTACAATGAAGACAGCGGCCTGTAAAGGGTGCACCCCTGCACACAGTGTCTTCTTGCGGGGGAACAACCTTTAGAAATAAACAGTACGTTATACTTAGGGTTGTTCGTTTTCGGGTTGTATATTTTAACACGAAAGTGTTTTACGCCGGGATACACCAAGATTTCAAGATTTTCACTGACGTCATATCCGTCACAGAAATGACGCCAGTACACCTTTGCCGAAGCGACCCGCCTGCAGGACGTCGCTCGCCAAGGACACCCACAAGACAGCCGCCGACCCGTAAATCATGCTCAGCTTCAGATTTCGCTGCACATTCCACTTTCGTGTTTTACCGATTCCTATGACAGAGGAATCAAACACAATTTTCTTGTATGACTAGCCCAGCACGTTCGTCATGAACGTTTGCGCTGAGTACCTACTTTCTGTGACTACCGAAAGGGCTTTTGCAGATAAAAAAGGGGAAATGAGCTGTTGCTGTAAGGAGAACAGCGTAGCAGACGACACTCGTACAGCAGACAGTTCTACGCGTATGCGCGTACTGGACACGCTGGACACTGTGATAAGACGCTAACATGCCGATTGGTCGTCGTACCCGCGATATTATTAAAAAATTGGGAGGCTGTACACTCCCGGCAAAGTTGAATTTCTTCCCGGCACAGCAATTCTAATCGCACTATTTCCTGCTGGACGCAGAAAACTTTGTACACGCTGCTTGATTGCACTTCAAGCTGTACGGTTCAAGCGAACAAAGCAAATCTGAAAAGGTTTCTGGGCGACATGTTCTCGCAGTATCTCTCGCTGAGCACGCAGCACTTCTAGGGAGCACTGAAGCTTCCCTAACCGCTGACGCCTTCTGAATCCGTCGCTCAAAGTGCGATATAACAGCGGCTGCGTTCGCTTAGCAACATGGTTCTTGCAGAGCACGCGCATACTTCAAGCTGAAGATTCTGCATCATGCGCTCTGGATCGCAGTGGAGCCACGAAAAATACTGTCCGTGTCAGCCGATGACCTTCGTGCTGTTTCAAACTTTAATAAACGACACTCTTTTGTGTTTTCATTTGGACAGTATATTGCAGCGTATAACGAAGGCCGATGTCGCTGGTGCTGGAACATATATTTGCTTCTCGCATAAGCACCTACTCGCGAAAAAGGAGAAATATGTGTATTCCTGCTGGCGCATGAGTGCGTATACGTGTCAAAGAAAGAGCGCACAGGCTGCACGTGTAAATATGTCAACCTAGATTGTGATCGTTGCGCTATGCTAGCATAGCGCAACGATCACAATCTAGGTTGGCATATTTGTGCACTTGGCAGGCCATCTCATTACGCCCGAGAGAAATTAACACGCGACGTAGAGTACGCAAACGTAGGGTGCAGGCGTTACGTACTGATACATGTGTCATTCATGAGGACTAATTCGTCCAAGTTTGGACTCGGCTAAACCTAATCAGCGACCGCTTCACCCCTCTCCCCCTCTGTCTGTCTGTCTGTCTGTCTGTTTCTGTCTGTCTGTCTGTCTCTGTCTGTTTCTGTCTGTCTGTCTGTTTCTGTCTGTCTGTCTGTCTCTGTCTGTTTCTGTCTGTCTGTCTGTCTCTGTCTGTTTCTGTCTGTCTCTGTCTGTTTCTGTCTCTGTCTCTCTTTGTCTCTGTGTCTGTAAGTGAAGCTCCACAACTTCGCTATGGCGAGGCTTTCATTGGGACCCCGGTGCAAGTTTCGAGGTTTCGATAACCGGATGAAGATTTCGCAGTTCGTACAATGCGCGCGTTTCAACCGAAGTATTGACGAAGCAATAAACGAATGAAGTCTGCTCGTTTCGCCAGTTAGAGTGGCCACATTTGAACGTAAAAATCTCCTTGGTAAGCGCGTTGTAACCAATTAAGACGCCTTCCGTTCCTATGTGATCACCTTGGAGTGTCAGAGTAGGCCTGGGATGTCAGAGACAGCAGTGTCTTTTACCAGATTCCTTCAAAAGCATTGAAGGACTCTGCTTTTACTCAGTGTCCGCCGGAAATGAGACCAGCTAAAGCACCGGCGTAGAGGCAGGGGCCCCTTTATCTTCTCCGCCAAGAATGCTATAGCTACACAACAAACATGAAACAGTATGCCCTGTAGCTTATTAGTGAACCTTATTTGCATGCGCAGTGGGAGCAGGCTGTATCTGCAGTTGCGTATTGTACTATGTTCCGAAGCCGTACAGCGATGTCTGTCACTGCGTGGGTATGGAGGTCGAAGCGATTCCAGGCCCCATATGACACATGTGCGCTAACGAAGGCGCAGCTGGTGTCAGCGAAGCAAGGGCCAGGATGGAGGCACCTCGTCCGCATCCGCACGAGCGAGACTAGGAAAAAGTGACACCATGCCCACTCTTTTGTAGGGCTTCACATGTTTTAGTGAACGGCATACGCACTACCTAACCAATGCACACGCCAAGGTGGCCTTCGTTGCCGGACTTACTTGCACTGTGAGGAATCGAACTGGGCACATAATTATGCCATCTATTATTTATAATCATGTACACATGCATGGGTACATGCTTCCGCAGGAATTTTCTTCCATTTTTTATCCTGGCTAGCAACGACCTATTTTTGGGACCAAAGTCAGGCGACAAAAAAAAAAAAAAAAAAAAAGCACTACGTGCGTGATAAGGGAAGCCTGAGATTTTTTAATATTACTTGCTAGTTCACTTTATTTCGCTCGCGTCATATTCTGTTGGAGCGCTAAACCTAACGCGAAGGTTACCCCGTCGTGGTGGCTCAGTGCATGGCTAAGGCGTTGTGCTGCTGAGCACAAGGATGGCGAAAAGCGAAAACACCCATGCGTTCGCACGTTCAAGGTCCCGAGGTGGGCAAAATTAATACGGAGCCCTCCATTACTGTGCGCCTCATCGCCTGTGTAGCGTCGGCGCGTTAAGCCTCACAATCACTCACTCATTAACTCACTCATTAACTCATTAACTCCAATCAATGAATCAATCAATGAATCAATCAATGAATCAATCAATCAATCAATCAATCAATCAATCAATCAATCAATCAATCAATCTGCCGCGAACGTTCAGCTGACCGAGGCCTCCATCTGCTGAGGTCGCGGGACAGGCGAAACCCACACACACAGGATGTCTCGTGCGACATAAAGAACCCCGTGATTGTGCAAGCCAACACTAAGACACTAAAGACACTGCAACGTTCGCGTACCTGCCCAAGCGCTAAGATGAACAGCCTCGTCATAGCAATTAATCGATGTCATTATTGCGGGCACCCTACAGATATAGATGCTTCGACTCCAGACTTGCGTGCTTTATTTCTTTGCGATACATGGTGCTGCGGCTCATCGCAAATACGAAGTGGCCCGCGCCTTTTGTGTCTAGAGCCACCAGATAAGCTCCGCTTATGGCCCTACTCGAGACCTGGGCTATACGTGTCCAATCGTACCGGCTTCGCGCTCCCGCACGTGGCGTCACTTGATAACAAGGTACTTACGGACAAGTTGGAATTCGAAGAACACAATAGAGATGGCTGCTTCACTGAGTACACACATAAATACAGAGTTCTGGTTGGGTAACAACGCCGTACCATCAGTGCACCAAGCCGAATGCGAGCAGCACATTTATTAATGGCGACAAGAATACTGTCACCATGGCAGTGGCAGATCCCTCCATCCACGTGTGAATATTCAACAAGTTCGCCAGCGAACAGCTGAAGAGGACCGATAGCGAAAACGTATCAGATAAAATCGATAGAATCACAACTCCGCATCTGCTGCGCCTGTGTGCTCCCCGATGACGCAAGGACCTGCGCAATGTGTGTTTGGTAGCAGTTGAAATGGTCTCTCTGTGATAAGGTCGGAACGTCGGGCCATTCGGCGGCCGCACTACTAATAAAGAGTGCTAGATGATGGGAAGCGGTCTGCCAACACGCGGCACTGGTGACTTGCTCAAAGTGGCTGGCGGCTGCTGTATCAGCATCGCCGTCCCGCTGGTGCGTTCAGCAGGGCCAGAAGGCTTGTCCAGTCCCCGATAAGACATATGTGCTGCTCTCGCGAGGGCAAACACTTCTCAGTGATCGGTTTTTAACGACCGGGTCGTCTGAGAGGGGCGTCATTGTCGGGCGAGCACTTCGGACAAGGACTGTACGCGGAGAGCGCACACTGTTCCTGCCTCGCGGGGGAGCGCGCGCTACACTTTCTATCGCACGAGGGGCCGATATGTAACCCAAGGCCGCCGAGTGCCGTCGGATAAGAGGAACACGAAGAGGATGGGGAGGTCGGCGAGGTCGAGTGCCTGCCAATCGGCGCGTATGAGAGTTCAGTGCTCTGAACGAAGTAGCAGGTTTTCTGGTATACGACAGCCGTGTACAAAAGATACGAACTTTATTCGGTGGTGTTGAGACAATCCAACAGCGCGTCGTGCGCATATGCTGCACGTGCAGACGCCGCTGCCCCCTCTTGGTTCTTCTAGTGCAGCTCGTTCTTATCGTTCTTTACAATGAGGTATTGAAGTGAAGAATGCTCTGTTCTTGTCAGCAAAGCGAAGGTTCCCCGTGTCCTGCTTGTGAAACTTCGTGATCGGTTAGGCATGCAGCCTGTATCACTAAGTGAAGTGCGCATGCGTGTAGTTGCCTATGGGGCCGTTATGCCGGTAGTTGCCTTCGTTGTTCGGTTGGGGATATAATTTTGTCCAAGACTCCGCGATAGCCACCTCGACTGTAGCGGCAAGCCTCCGCTACTGATGACTTCGCTATACGATAAAAACTATAGTCCCGAACGAGTTTACGAGTGGTGGGGTCGCCAAAACCGCGGTGAAATTGGCCTACACTGAACAGTCTTACATCGATCGCCACTTGTTCAAACTAGCAAATTCTCCCTTGGGAACCGTACAGGCACCCGAATGTTTCTTTCGGCCGCGCATGGCGACACACTTCCCTTGTTCTTCCGTGTTCCCCGATAAAGTACGCTTTGTGTTTTCACGTAGATCGGCGAGCATATATGCTTGGCTGATTGGAATGTCACAGCGCAATCTTCATCCTCTTATTTCATTTACTCGTTGCATTGTCCTACAACTTCCCTTGTAGACAAGTGGAAAGGAGGGATGATGTTCAGATGGGCTCAGTTCGTCTTCCCAACGATCCTCACCCCCCCCCCCCCCCCTCTCTCTAAGTCGCGAATTCTGTCGAATTCAAATTCGATTTCCGGTGTCAAGAGGGCGCAAGCAGCAATCAGGGAAGCTTTTTTTCTTTGTGGCTGCCGTGTCACCTGAAACTGACACTATCTTCAAGATGGACCAACAAGAAAGGATTTGTCACAGGTAAAGCTACCTGTCGTATTCGCATCTGGGCATCCCGCAGGGTTCAGGAGTGTGTCGGGTGCTTTTGCACGTCTTCTGAGGGGTTGTTCGTTTTTGTTAGCAAGGGTCTGTCTGCCCAAACTGGCCAGGGGAAAACCTCTGCCTCAAAGCAAAACAGGGGGCGCTCACAGTTCGGTGATGGACAGACAGCGGCGAGCCGCCACGATAAACAACAACAAAACAGAACAAACCAGGGCGCCACTCGCCGAAGATGTTAAGTGATAGCGCTCCTCGAGAGGGCACCTTTTGGAGTGCCACGCAAAAAGACGTCTGCTTTCTCTGCAAGATGCGAACGAGGACAGAAAAAAAAGACGAAGTCTCAACCTAAGGGAGCATGTCTAGAGAGTGTTCGTTATGTTGAGACATCCCCGTCCTCTTTGTAGGCAAAATCGCTTGATAAAAAAAAAAAAATTAGAACAACTTTCCGTCGTACGCAAAGTTTTCGAGCGCCGCTTTTGGCAAATTTCCTACGCCCTTTGTATCCAAGTGGGTGTTCTGCCACCTTTATTACAATTTTTGAGCCTTTTAATGCGAATGCTTTAGTGTCCCATGAGACGATAAACTCGGCGTTGTGGGCAGCGGATAGCCCCGCAATTCCACGTGCGCACGCCGGAACATGACTTTCTAACAAAAGGGTACGTGTTAAGAGGGGAAGTAATACACACACACAACAAAAAAATTGCTCAGGTGTAACGCTTCATCGCTTTAGCAGCGGCATTGGCTTCCTATTGCTCGTTTTGTTGTCCAGCGGAATCGGCACTCCGTCGCCACCATTACCATTCCTCCCTCTTTTGCCTGGCTGCACACTCGATTTCTCAATAAATTTTGCCGACATCCCCAATCTGTTGCTCACGCAATAAAAACGCAAAACGAACTCCAGCCCCTCGAGGCTGCATAGCGCGCCAGGGGAAGCCGTCAGTCTGGTCTTCGTCGGAGCGGTCACAGTCACCCGACGCTCAAAGCTGTGGCACGTTTGACAAAACATGTCCTATACGGGCGTCTGGCTTGAAAACAGACTTCATATGGTGCGGCGGGCAACCACGGCCTCGAGTGCCACGTATGGCTCTCGTGCTTGTCCGCAAGAGCCCACTTGAAAATGATATATATGGGGCATCCCGATGACGCGTGGCCGGCACTCGAATCGTCCGCGAAGATCAGCACCTCTTGTACACGTGTGAGGGGATCATCCAAGGATCACGCGATACTGCGACAGTGCGAAGCACAGTCGGACTTGATGCCTCGTCATAGGTACAGTCCCCTTCCCTATCAGCGAGCTTATGGAGGAGTGCGGCAAGAAATATTAACTCCACTTCAATCTGACGGCCCTATCAGAGCAGACAGGCAAGGACAAGCACTTTGTCAAAAGTTGCTCGCCAATCAGGATTGTCTGGCACAGCTTAAAGGAACCACGAAGGCCACATAGAGGCTCCCTCCAATCGAAATATTAGAGAGTTTTAGCAGTCCGTATGTTCCGTGTTGACCGGGACCCGTCTAGGCACTTGCGCATTTGTCACTGTAGCAAGATTTGTTCCGCGGGCAGGCCCTGGCCATGCCCGTGCATTCGTCACGGTGGGGTGCGCCTCCTCGCCCTTCCGCGCGCGCAGTCGCAGTCGGGTCCCGGTAATCACGGTAACTACGTAAACGACGCAACAGACTAAAACTCTCTATTGTTCCTCCCGTGGGAAAAGCGTTCCTTTATGCTTCCTATATACCGTATCCGAGAAAACTAAGCGCGTGAAGCCATATTTTCCCGGTGCATTTCAAAACAAATTTAATGGGCCAACAACATCTGACATTTAACGCTCCGTGCGGGCTAAATTTGCCCTCTTTTGACACCCCAACGCAAACGGAATAATCTAGACCTACCCGTCACCCTCTTGCGCGCAAGTGCCTTTTGACGTCACGGGAACTCTGGTCAATAAACACCACGTTTCGAAAACAAAAAAGCAGCGCGTGCAGATATGACAACGAGGGAGGAAAAAAGATATCAGCACGCCTCATCTGCTCTCATTCATTTTGCAATCGTTATCGCGCGGCTTCGAGCACGCTCTGTTTTCCTTGGGCATCCGGCAGTGCGAACCACGCAGTGTCCTTTTGCTTAGATTCCTGGAGCAGGAAGAGGCAGTGAGAGACCGGTATCCACCGGTTCCGGCCGGTTCGAGCGACGCTTTCCCGATAGTCCTTCAAAGGACACCGCCACACGTGCGCGATTAAACTACGAACGAGTCACATAGCGTGCACGCTGGAAAGTATAACGCATCTCCCATTTCTCACACAAGCAATCCGCTCACCGTCACAGACGTTATCTTCGGGTTTTTCGCGTAGCCTTTGTATAGCCTGCGTCCTTTTTCCACTTTCCTCTACCACACGTATGCGCTCGGGTGAGACAGCGGGCCTCAATACCGATAATTCTGGCCCGCACTCTTGCTTAATGTCGCACGCAATAACTCTTGCTAAAGGCGCCCTCGCTTTTTAAGTGCAGAGCACTTTAGGGGCTCGCCTTGTCGTCGTAGCTCGCTCGCGTGCGCCCAGTAGACCCACAAGGCATTCCGTCGTAGCGGCTGTCGTCGCAGCGTAACCCAGAGGCTTCAAAAGCCATGTGGTTTATGTAGTCATAAGCATTCGAAACTCGTGAACCGCTGCCGCTTGTCATACACCTCCCCGTTGTTTAGCGCAAAGAAAACTGCAGGTACATTTGAGGCAAAATATGCGCCCGCGTTCATTTATTAGGTACTCTCGGGGGGTTGTTTTTCACGATAGTAAGCGAAAAAAGTGGCAGTGCAACGCCGGCACGTGTGGGAGGAAAAGCAAGCACAAAACGAACAGAACCCCCAGTTTCAGTTCGGCGCAGTTTCAGGCAGGGGGCGCGGGAGCACTGCGAAGGCGGGAAATTTGAATTTCATTGGGTGGTAGCAGTGAGCGGATATCGGCGCTACAGCTCATTATGGCGAATCCCTGCTCTGCGCTTGCGACAGCTTTCACATTGAGTGGAAAGGCTTTAATTTTTTTTTGATAGGCAAAAGCCAAACAACCGTTTGCCGTATATATATGGGGGCGGCGTTATCTTATTATGCAGAAGCTAGCGCTCTTTCACGTAGACCGCTAACGGGCACCAAGAGACTGCAGTCAGAATAAATTTCTTTGTTACCCACATTATAGAATTGAAACGAAACCGGAAAGAATTGACTGCGTTTGCTTAATTCGCTGCAGATGTTTCCGAGAGACTGTAGTCTCCTGCAGGCCCTACCAATTAACACCCTCTCCTCCTCTTCTCCCATCCCTAACGCCCCCCCCCCCCCTCTGGAGAGCTCCCCTTCAATGAAGGTTTACTCACTCAATTCACATTTTCTGCAAGATGACGACGATGATGATGATGATTAGAGGATCTCCATTTGTATCGGGACGTCGGTTGTCAACACACGACTTGCGTATTTTATTCAAATTATTTGTCCTACCCCTATTAATATGTTTGTTAATTTCTTCCCTGTCCCCTCACTCTCTCCCAACACGTTTCTCACCCCCCCCCCCAGTTCTAAATTTTAATCGGTTTGATTACCCCCCCCCCCCCCTCCCCCTGCGCCGTCATCTCTTCGCTACTTTTCCTCTACCACCACTCCACCTGCCTCTTCGTCACCTCTACGGCTCCCAAGTTAAGGCTCTCCGTCACCACAAATCCCCAAGCCTCCGTTCCTTCGTCGTCCCGGCGCGGTCATATGTCTGCGCAGTCCATGACAATACATATGCCCTGTGGTTTCCCGATCCCTGCCGCAGCATACGCAGGTTTCATCCTGTTGCTTGTACAGTTACCCACGTATGACCGTGTTCCCGGGCACCCCGCCCGTGCTTCAGAGAGCAGTGCACTGCCTCGCGCGCTGCCATAGAAACGTTCCTTACCGATTTTTAGTTTCTCTGTCCTGTAGGTCACAGAGGCTTTTTTCGCTAACGCGCGATTGGAACCTTTTATCACTTTTGGGCTTCGAGCATCCCGATCTCGATCTCTTTTTTTGTGTGTTTGGTTTTATCTCGCCTCTCTTCGACACCGATTTGAACGCGTTTTTCAATTGCTAATCGCAAAAAAAAAAAAAAAAAAAAGGCGCTGCTTGCATTAGTGGTGCAAGGCTGGAGAAACAGCGGTGCTGGGGTTCTACCGAGCTTATTCCGGTTTTGATAGGTTTGCTAGGCTTTGTTAAGCCTCGCTAGGTTTTCACATGTCCTAGCTATAGGCTAGGCTAAGGGTTGAGGGGTAAGCCCACGTTTAGCCGGATTTCACAAGGCCGTTCCGGTTAGTCCCCCCCCCCCCTATCGATAACGTATCCCAGGGGGAAGAAGCTAGGTCGACCCTCAGCTACGCTGTTTCTCTAGCCTTGCACCCCTCGTGCAAGCTGCGCTCGTTTTCTGCGTTTAGCAGCCCAAGCACGACTATCACCTTTAAAATAACACAGTAAGGGGTGCGTATACGCATATGCCCCTTGCGCTCACACTCGAACAGGCGCGAAAGACGGCTTCACTGTTATCTGCGGTGGTGCACCCTTTACAGGCGGCGCAGTTATTTTTCTTGGTTTTTTTTTTTTGCTAACGCCACCGGACCAAGCTCAAGCTTAAACATCTCCGCTGTTAACAATCCCGCATGTATTTTCAGTTAGAAGAACGCTGCAAGTGTGTTATGTGCTTCTGGTTTGCCTCAAATGTGCCTGATGTGTTAGAGATTGCGCCGCACGTAAAAGATCCCCTGCAGGCGGTCAAAATTAATCCGGAGCCCTCCAGTACGGCGCGGCGCATCGCCTGTGTAGCATTGTGTTAAACGTCATGATTAGATGATGTACCTCAACAATGTTGACATGTACGAGACATGTCACCAGTTTTGTTAGTTCTGAAAGATCTTGCGATATATACTCCTTGTTCAATGAGTTTCGTGGCCGGGCGATTGAATTTGAGTAACAGACGAACAGATAGAGCAAAATTTCAGCGTTTAGCTTGGGACATAGACAGGGCATTCCGATGACGCGTAGACGGCACTCACATAATGCGAGGAGATCAGCGCCTCAGTACACGTGTGTGAAAGGATCATCCGAGAGTGAGTATGTACCGGAAGGAAGACTATCGTCTTCGAAATAAATTGAAAAGAAAAGGCTGAGGCCCACCATGGAGGAACGGATGTGGAAGGTGGCCTCGAGAGGGTTCCTGCAGCGTGTGCCGTGTCACCCACATCCCACCAGGAGGAAGAAGTGCGCCAAAACCTTTGCCATGGAGGCCAGTAATGCTTCCAGCATCCATGAATGGAACAGATTGGCGTTCTGATCAACGAAAAAGTACATTTTAAAACATACATCCAGCTGCACAGATGTTCAAAACACGAATGAGTAAACGCTTGCAGTGTCTTAACACCATCTTTGCCGAGTAAATGTGCGTATGTGGGGCGAAACAAACACACTTGCTAAATGAGATATACTTTGTTTTTTTATGTCAGCAGACAGTGTTTGGCGCTACACTTGCACACAAGCGGGCCTATCCGATCATCTTCGTTTTTTTATTCTTTATTGCGTGGAGCTCTACGACAATTAGAGGGCACGTGTGGGCGCCACTCGCTAGAGCGGGATATGTCGCACTTGCAGCTTTATCACTTGAGAGCACCTGATCGTGTAGGCGATAAGAAAACAGTGTTTTCCTGCTCTCGAGATTGCTCCTGGCAGCCTCATCGAGTCGTTCCTGTGAGAGGCCTGGCCTGCAGTCCACCTTCTGTACTTATACCTGTTGTCAGTAAACGGCGACAGACGACACCGTCGGTATCTCGAGCACACGTAGGTGTGCGTATACGCGTTAGACGTAATCGGACCTTCTGTTTGCCGACATTCAGGGCAATACCGACTGCCTATACATGACAAGGCCTAAGTTGACAGCGGGGACTTTACTAAAGCCTGTTTCCGCCTCTCCTTCCTCGTGCAGCAAAAGCGGACTCAAACGGAAGGGGTTCCGTAAAATGTTGCTCCTGAGGCGAGTCCGGAGAGAACCGGTTTTTGGGAGAACGGAATCCGTTCCGTTTGAGTCCGTTTTTTCAGCACAGAAAGACAAGAAAATAGGCTTAAGCACAACCACGTGCCTTCTCTGATTCCACTGGAGAGCACATCTCGAACAGCATACGATGCGTCTTCTCGAAAATAACCATCCCGAACACAAGAAGTTCAGCAGGGAAGAACAGTATCTCGTTCTTTGTACGGTTCACGCGAACTGCGGTTCTTTTTTTAGGCTATGTGCATCATCTTCAACCACAAAACTATTCGTTCTCAAGCAAACCTATTTGCTATTTGCATCTAGGCGTAATCAAATAAATTCAGGTTTTGACGGGAACCCGTCCGCTATGTGCATCATTTTTAACCACAAAACTATTCGTTCTCAAGCAAGAAAGCTATTTGCTATTTGCGTCTACGCGTAATCAAATAAATTCAGGTTTTGACGGGAGCCCGTCCGCTCGGTATAGATTCATGGCAGACAAATCCGCCGGCTAAAATCGTTGTCCAATGCGCGCGTTTTCGGTGGCTTTCTGTTTTTATATGCGCAGCCCCAGGTCTCGCCTATATCGTCCGCTGTGTTCCACATTTCAGTGTTCTCTCGCACGCCTCTTAGTATGAGTGAAAACGATGCACGTCAATACGACACCGAGGGGGAGCTATGTGGTCATTAGAAAGTGCTCTTGTCATACGATCAACGATTGAAAAACAAAAACAAAGAGAAAAACTTGGAGCATCCGCCATCTGTAAGCTGCCACAAATGTCAAACGTATACAGCTGCCTCCAGCTGCAAGCCACGGGAGGCTTGGTACCAACCTCTAACTGTGCCGGAACATTTAAATGTGAACGTTAAATCGTGTTTTCCGGCGCCGCTGGTCGAAATGTTAAAATCTAGATTAGGATTTCATGTTCCGAAGGTATACAGTTGAACAACTGGGAGCTCACTATAGTGGGGCGCTACGAATAACCTTGGACTGCGTGGAATCTCGACACACGGTTCATACACCATGCGGAATCGAATCGTGACCAAAATATTTGGTATGCAGTATGTGCAGTAGGACGTACCAAATCAGAAGTGGTGCCGTTGCCACACCGGTATTGTCGAAAATAGCGCATACATTCAGTTCTACACCTCTGCAGCGCGCGTATTACAACGCGCACTGAGAACTTAAGAATGCCTACGCGCTGTTTTCCTAAGAAATATTTTCTTGCGTAAAGAAAGCTTTGTGTAATACACCAAGTTTTTGCGTTAAATTTTTTTGTACTATTTTATTTGCGGTGACCCCTACACGTGTTTTTATTCCTTGTTACAAAAAACCACTTTGATTGCCAGCATATTCGTACGCCTCAGCAGCCGGTCATCTCGGTTTTTATGGGCGTGGTCCCTCAGGGGCTCGGGCTATCGGCGTCTCATGTCGTCGCAGTACCATGTAGTCAGGGCACTAAAACACCGGGATACCCGTTTTGCAACGCCTCGCGCTAGAACGTAACGCTTACTAAAAGAACACACCGGGACATTCGTTTTCCAACGTACGCCTCGCGCTAGAACGCGTCGTACTTCAAAGACACGAGACTTACAGCAAATTTGTATACCTCTACCCCCCAACGGTTTCATCTCCGTGGGCAAAAACGCTAAGGCTCCAAGAATACACTTATACACTGCATGCTTCACTCCTCCCCAGGTTTTACGTTAGTGGCGATGGCCCGGGATTTTTTCGGCTCCCTTAACCTCGTACCTCGATACGTTTAAAACACCTGTAAAGTGAGGAGTCATGTTATGCTGCCATAGGCAGCGAATGATTGTCTTTAACCACGTCTTTCCGGGAGCAGTCGTTCCTATCATGGACCCCAGTGGAGTTGCGCCCTCATCGCTACCATAAAAGAGCATTCAGTCGTCGGACAGCAATTGAGGGCCATAGAGCCGGCGGGTATGTAAGAAATGGGTCATCCGTTGCCAGCTTTGGGCGTATACCAACCGCTGAAGGGGCAGCAGTGTTGTCACCCTAGGGTTGCACTTTTCGCGCAGCGTGTGCACTTGTACTGCTCGCTCTTTCGGCGCCGTCCAAGGTTTCTGCGAGCGCGATATGGCCTGAGTGCGTGTTTCACCAACGTTGCCTCTCACAAGGGTAACACTTCCGCTTTTCCCTGGCCCCTTGTCGCCAACTTTAGTCGCACACTGAAGTGCATTGCTTCCGCTTTCACGTTTCATGCCCCCAGTGCAAAAAAAAAAAAAAAAAAAAAGGCCGCGTACGTGCTTCTTTCGTTGCAAATGTCGACGAAAGTCGATAGCCTTTCGTTAACATTTGTCAAGTAAATGCCCCCTTCGCTTTCCCGCTCACCTATCATGCTGTTCCTCTCCGGCCGCACTCCTCCCAAGGTACACACGCTTGAGGTTTGCTATTTAAACTTACTGCGTTCCACTGCTGCAGGCCGGGTGTTCGATGCCAGCGCTGCCGTACGGCGGAGACGCGCGGGAATTGAGGTGAACCACGTTTCTCTACTCCACACGTGCGTTCCCAGAACGTTGAAACTATCTAGTGAAACCTTTCGTAACTGTTTCCGTTGATTTCCTAAATTGCCGCTAGAAGCAAGAGTGGCGCGGGCGACAGCAGGCGAGGGAGTGAATTTTTTTATGCAGCGGATGCAATATTTCATTTGCTATCGCAAAAATCAAGCATCCATGAAGTTGCTATAAAGGAGCACTGCAAATATCACTTATGTATTGAGTTCTTGCCTCATATTTGCGTAATGTTTTATTCTTTTCAACAATGTTGACAAGTATGAATATTGCCACCGGACTTGGACGCAGACGTTTAGATTTGGCTGTCGGTATACAAATATATTGTGCAGCCTCTGTTTCACTTTCACCTGGGGGCTGAATCCAGCTACGGACAGACAGACAGACCAAAATTTTCGCGTTCAAGTAGCCCAAGAAAGACTATCGTCTTTAAAAAGCGTTATTCGCTCTGTGCTGTGACGACGAACACGAAAGAACGCTGTGCAGAAAGGCTCGGCGAATCGCCTGACGCACCAGTGATGTACAACCAATCAGGACCTACCAATCAGCCCCAAAACCTTCAAATTCGTCCGTTATGACCAAAGCATTGAACCGAAGTGGTTCGGTTCGGGTGACTTCGTTCAGTTCCGGTGCAGTGTTGAGCAATTAGGGAAGGGTCACACGTGATGCACGGGAGATATCGATCAGAAACCCGTGGACCTCAAATTATTAGTGGCCCTCTGTGATTGGCTATTACCCTACGTATTGGTTTTCCGGGAGAAGAGAGCTTGACAGGGAAAGGGGATAGGGAAAGAGAAAAAGGAGTGCAGCGGGAAGTGGACCGGCAGGGCGGTGAGGCCGAAACGCTACTGTCTTTCAACATTTGCAGCGAAGCAAACAGAAGCGCGGACCTTCTTTTTTTTGTGTGTGTGTGGAAGCTTTGCGATTGCTGTTTGGAGTGTACTTGAATAAAATCCTCAAATAGGGGTATGTATATCTATATACACATATACGGTCGAGGAAGAAAAGTTTCCGATGGTCCAGAAGAAATATCAAGAAGTAGAGTCCGACACACGACTCAAAAAACAAAAAGGTTAACTAACGTTTCGATTGGAAGACCAGTCTTCATCAGAGTAACAAGTAGAGTAGTGTACTTGTTACTCCAATGAAGACTGGTCCTCCAGTCGAAACGTTAGTAAACCTCTTTGTTTTTGTTTTTTGAGACGTGCATCAGACTCTACTTTTTGGTATATATACATATCTGCAGGGCGACAGCGAAAAATCTCCGGGGCTGTAGTAACAACTCTGCAATTTTATAACGAAGCTGTTTATGGCCAGGGTCCCGCGAATTTTCGTTAGTATATATATACTCCCAGGCAGGTAATAAAGGTTTCTAAAATGTTTGCCGCTGCGCAACCCGCGTCGGTCATGCATACATTCGCACCGCCCTCTCCTTCTCGGTTGTCTGAATGCCTGCGTGTCTACTTTCCTCCGTCCCCGCGGGGCAGCGGTACCGTCGTCGAGGCAAGCTTCTTTTCTCCGATTTGAATTCCACTGCTTTTGTGTCACCGTAGTGGGGACGCTGCATACAGTCCGGACTCCAGCTTTGCTGGTCATCCAGTTTCACAAAATGAAATGGCTCACGGTATTTTTTTATCGTGACTGCGTCGTCTGTTACAAAACTCCCCCGACTTCTACGAACATTAGCCGGCAGCTACACGGAATACTAGTTCGCGTGGCTTCCCCGGCAAGGCACGCACAGGCAGGTGCCGCAGAACCACAGGTGGGGTGAGGTACTGTGCAGCGCGGCTGGGCCTGCAGGTGCGTCAGAACGGGGCGACAGGCAGTCGGCGTGAGCAGCTCCACATCCCTTATTCCCAAGCCAGGCACACTTTTTTTTTTTCCCAGTGCAGTTCACATTCGTACGCAACCATTCGTATCCACCCGATATAATTTCTACCATGGCAGCATAGCACGTAAACGGCCCTATTATAACCCGGACTGTTCGTACTCCTCTCCTCTCCCCATTTACTATCAACTGCCACTGATGCCGCTGAAGCCAGACAATGCGTGGTAGTAAGCTTCCGGCACGTCTCGTACATGTCTGGCAATTTCATTGCGCTCGTTATCTAAACTCGCCTCCACCGTTTTATGCTGCAGAGCAAACTTTCGCAATTAAAAAAAAAAAAAAAAAAAAAAAAAAATCATCGAGCCGATTGCATGCTTTTGTTTCGTACCACGAGCTGTTTCTCCAGCCCTCGGTCGTGTGAATTCAGCACGTGTGCCACAAGTTTCGTGTCTATAATGCAGGCGAGGCAACGATCGCGCTCCGTTAGCCTCATGCCATACACTGCACTATATCTGGGGCTGTGCATGCCATTTACATATTAAAGCCCCGAGAAAACCGCTCTCGGCGTTTCCGCTTCACTCACTCGTTCTCCCCATCGAACAAAACGCTGTTGGGGACCGTGTCATTAAAAGAGGAATATTTCAGTTCCTTCAACATAGCCTCAGTTTCCACCTGTTTCACCCGCCCTTCCTTCCTTCTCCTCTCCATCAACACATCCTCATCCTGTTTTATTCCAGCTTTGCTCATCGCAGCAGCATCATTACCGCATAACAGTTATCCGTATGGCCTCATCTCTGCGTGGCGAAAAATTGGGTTAGTATCCTCCGTCCCTTAGCGCGTCTCTAGAGGAGCGCGGACGATGCTTCCGACTACGAGTCTCCTTGTATTCAGCGCGTTCCCCCCTCCATATCTCCCTCGCTCAATTCAATTTTGTTCGCGCGCGGCATTCTCTGGGTTCGTTCGCGCAACTGAGACTCGCGCAAAAAGAAGAGAAAGTTCCTCTGCTGGAGGAGGAGGCGGAGGAGTGAAACTTTATTTTTGTTAAGAAGAAAAGAGAGTTAGGGCCTGCGGCCCTCCTGCGGCAGAGTGGCAGCTGTTGCTCCATGACGACCTCAATCGGAGGTCTCCACTCGGAATCACGAGGGGCGCCCGATTGAGTTGTTTGGCCGCGGTTCCTGTTTGCGGCAGGCGCCGCGCTGTCCCCGCGCGCTCAATGTGCGCAGCACAGCCGCACAGTGGTTCGGGCGGCCCGCTAACACGCTCTCGCTCCACTTCTTTTCATGTCAGGAACTAACGCAATGAAAGCGCAATAAAACCGCGGTATCAGTAAGCATATGTGACAAATATAAAGACAATAGATGGTCCAATTATGACTACATACAATAAAAACTACGGTGCGAAAGTTTGAAAATGCTTAGTTTCGTTATGTTAATCAATACGGCTGTTGAGCGCGGCATCGTTTATTCAGGCGACAAATGTTGTGGGGCCGATTATGAGTCAAGCAAAATATGTAGACGAAGAAATGGAAGCTGTCGACGAACACCCGTTTATTGGTCGACAGTTCCCACTCGCCGCTGCGGTTGACCGACAGCGTCACAGGTCCCGGACGAAATCGCCGTAGCAACAGCCATATTCGAGCTGGCTGTGGGCGAGCTGGGCGGCGGCGCGCTTCAATCACTTCGTGCGCTCAGAGAGGCGATTTAAACCACCTGCGCTCTGCAGTGAACGAACGCCACATAGCGTTGCCTAAAGGCCGTCGATCCGAGGCGGCACGCACCCAACCGGGCCCGAGCTGGACTTGCAAAGGCGACCCAATACATCATCCGTCTGCTTACGAATATCGCTGTCGTCGAGTTACTGCGACAGGTTGGCGTAATTATGTAATTTTGTTTCATTGCGTGGAACCGGACGTCAAAGATCTTTCTGTTCCGTTATGCCGGCGCGCGGGCTATTTTAGAAATAAATTTAACAATTTTGGAGTTTTTTTTTTTTTTTTTTCTGATTGGCTGTACGATTTGTCACGGCTGACAAACCCGAAAAGTTGAGTGCCAGGATCCGGCGACGGTTTCCGGAACAGGTAAAAAAAAAGAATGCCGCTTACAATATCATGATTTCCTGCGGTCAGGTCGCAAATTACCGGGTTCGACGTCCGGGAAAACTGATGGCTCAGGCGGAAGCAACGGCTCAACATTTTTGTCGCCTAACAGGGTTCGCCTTTTAAAGGTACGGCCATCAACGAGAGTTTTTCAGGCGGTTAAAGCCGCGCATTAAAAGTGGTGGCATTTTGATGGGCGTCCGCTCAAAACGGGCTATCGTACGCATTTTCACACTCCTTCAAAAATAACGTTTGCAGCCAGCACACTTGCTTGGTATAATTATGCTGTTTAGCCCGATAGTCGCAGCTCTAATTCACACCACGTTGGCGGAATGCCTGTAGAAGGGAAAAAAAAAACAATCTGACGCTCCTTTCTGGAAGAAAGATGGTTGACACGTGAAGCTTTCTCCGATACAAGTGCTAAGTCCACAATCCAACCAGCCAAAGCCCAAATCTACGACAACGACAACCTAACCAAATGCGATGTTACGATCTTGTATCCATTAGTTTGTGCCTGAGTCGTCTGAATGTGCTGATTCGGTCAGCTCAGCGTTGTCGTTGATTTGGGCTTCCCATTGGTCAGCGTGTGTCGTGATCAACGTGCCAAATGTGCGCCCATTAGATAATACTTTCATCATCATCATCATCATCATCGCTCAACCGTATGACGCTAAAGTGTACTTGTCTACCGCAATGGAGCCCGTTATGCATTGAAAGACAACCTATTGCGTGACTGACGTGCCCTTTGTGGAAACCCGTCGTATGAAGTTGGCTTTCCTGCAGTAACTCAGGCGTTCCTGCAGTGCGCCTTTTCCGACAACCACCACAAGTAGGACGTAAAAAGCTTCGCTTTAAGAAGACAGATAAACGTCAATGTGGGGTACCCAAATCAGCCTAAATCAATCCGTAACCTTCAACTAGACGTGCCGTTTTCTTTCGATGGGCTAACGGCTGCGTTTGCAGCGGCTTGCGCATACCAAGCTGATGGTCTGAACGCCGATCAACGTATACACTACGCGCCATCGGTCGCATTTGAGCTAGACATCTGTGCGCGCGGTCGCTGTGCGCTGTACAGCGGTATTATGCGAAGCGCGCAATACGTTTACTCGCACCTGACATGCTGCACGCTGCGCGGAGGCTTAATAAGCCCATCAAAAATCCAATTAGAGGCTCCGTGGGGTGCGCGTTAACGACTTCTTTCTTGGCGTTCCGCCACCTTTTCACTCTCGCCGTGCATGTTCATTTGTGGCTCATTTGACACGAGACAACTGTAGCCGTGCTACACAAGGCAGCGATGGCTACATTTGATTTCACGCTGGTAATAATTAAATTAAATACCAAACTGAAGCTCCCTTCTTCTAAAGGGAGTTTCAGTTGGACAGGACGAGGAAACCCGCCAGTCCGTCTGTGACGGTTGACGTGCCACGTTTTCGCCGCATACGAGAATGCTATTAACAAACGGTGCTAGGGCCTTCGATATCAAACTCCTTATAGTTAAAACTTGATATAACGAAGTCACCGGTAGCCGCGAATTATTTCATTAAATTGAGAACTTAGTAAAATAGGGGCTGCAATTTTAAAAGCCGTTGATTCAAAAGGAGGCGCATCTACCATGACATCGTAACTGCGGCGGCCGCGGCGCTCGCCTGCCGGTAATTTAGCAATGCGCTGAATATCCGCGGTGAAAATTACAATGAAACGCTAGGGGTTCTGGTGAGAAACGAATTTATTTCCTGGCAAAAAAAGCGTGTGATTTTCGCCTGCGCGCGTTTCGTTAGCATTGGGCAGGCAGACTTTTCGTAGCATGCAAGCGTGTTCAGTTAAGGCGTCCTCGGTTCCTTCGTGCACGCCCCAGCAAAGTCCCTGAGCAACTGAGCAAGTCAATACCGTTCATCACCTGTCCTGGAGCGGGCACAGGAGCTTCAGCAGTTTCTGGGTCGTCAGCATCACACGACACCTCTTGTGCGTCTGGAACTAACTGTACGATTTCTTCGTCATTCAAAACCTTCGTCGTGTCGGCGTCTGCGTCGGCGCTCGGAAGCTCAGACCTGCTTCCACCCCGTTGAGGAGGAGGAGGAATCACTTTTATTGAGCCTTAGGCTGGTTTACGGAAGCGGTGTGGCAGCCGGTTTAAGGCCGGCAGCGACGTTGGCAGCACGGGTGACCAGAAGTATCTGGACCTCTGGGTCCGAGCTGCCCAGCGCTCTCTCCCACTGCTATACGGGTGGAAATGGGTCTTGAGGACAGGCCAACATGGAATGAACCAACGTGGCTAGGTCCCCGCAGAGTGGGCAATTTGGCGATGGGAATTGCGAGGGGTGAATTCGGTGCAGAAGTGCGCGGCAGGCTAAAGAGTGCGTCTGCAGGAGTCGCCATAAGCGCTCCTGATCGTTGGTCAGCTCAGGGTGGGCAGGAGGGTATTGACGGCGAGCGAGGCGGTAATGCGCAGTGATATCATGGTACGTGATTAAGTGATCCCTGGCGGACCTTGCGCCGTGGTGGGGAATGAGGCTGGCACCGGCACGGATAGTAAGTCCTCGTGCTGTGTTGTGTGCTGCCACATTTCCCCCCAAGCCGGTGTGCGCCGGGGTCCAGACGATGTCTACCGGGGAGGTCGGGGGACTTTGAATCCACCCCGTTGAGCACACAAAGCTGTTCCCAGGAATTGGGCGGGATTTCTTTTTTCTGGCGTTGAGGGCTCGCGGAACTCGAAATACTTCGTAAAATCGGGAATGGAGCTGAATCTATTTCGTTAGTTCGAGTTCATGAAAGCATTGAGGCGTATAGGCACCAGCGGGGGAATCATAATTTTTATATCGGGAAATTCGTAAGATTGGGTTTCGTTATATCGAGTTTTGACTGCGTTGCCCCTAAAAAGATGCCTTCCCTGTAATGAAGTCGTGTTGCAGTGAAGCCGACTTTATAGAGCTCGGTATGCGACGCTTTATGGGGATACGTGGGGGTTTTCATGGAGCTATGTAATGCAGGGCTTTAGGGCTTTCGTATTTTCGTAATACCACTTATATTGCCGCTAAAAATGTCTTCCCGGCAAAGCATTTACGAATACTCAGCTCAGTATGCAACACTTTACAGATTCATGGGGTCTTATGGAGGACCTGCCAACTTTGGTATAATACTGCTTATACGGCGCCTGGAAGAAAGCCTTCCCAGTAATGCATGTGTGTGCAGTTGTGAAACCGACTTTAAAGGATCACAGTGGATAGCAGAGCGGCTTATTAAGCACTTATTCGTCATTTATCACACCGCAGTTTCTGCAATATATATATATATATATATATATATATATATATATATATATATATATATATATATATATATATCTTTTGGGAGCTGGGGTAGTGTGGGAGGGGATTCCACTCGAGGTGAGGCGAGCACTCCTCTCAAATACGTCGAGCACGGTAACATCCCGCTCCCCGAGTGGCATTCACGGTTCTTTTCTCCTCTCCGCAGGTACACGCGCAACCTGGTCGACGAGGGCAACGGCAAATTCAACCTGATGATCCTTTGCTGGTCCGAGGGTCAAGGCAGCAGCATACATGACCACGCCGACTCGCACTGCTTCATGAAGGTATGCACACTGCATGCGCATATTGAACCCTATTAAGTCATCAAGACAACAATTGTATGTCTCTATGAGCAGTATGCCGTTAAACGGACTTGCGGCTTCAATTATTCCTTTACATTGCACCGGCTGGGGTGCATGTACAAAAGCGAATGTCGCGTTCCTCGTCATCCCTTCGTATATATAATACAGTCGAACCAGCGTGTCAGAGCCTTCTGAATAACGAAACTTTCCTCTTACGATCGAAGGATGCAACATATGCACTACCACTATGGAAGTTCCCTTATTACGAACACTAAACACGTGCTCTATCACCGTTGCTTCGAGCTAAAGTTTTACATGTGCACGTGGTAGATACCATACCCCGTGTTTCAGGTCACACCACTTGCACGTGTGGCAGGAACGGGAAGGGAGGGAGGGGGGGGGGGGGGGGGGGGGGGGGCGTATGCATGTACCTCCTTGGTGGTTGTACACCAAGGGCTCGGGAATATGCGACCGCGTCGTTTCTATCGGTCATCCCGTGCCTAAGCTTATCCAGGACGTGTGACTGATACGTCACTTGGTGTTACCTATACACGCATAGGACTGTTTTCTGTCCCGCACCAAATCCGACCAAAGCATCACCCATGCTGTCCTACTCCTTTCTGTGCAGCAAAGTTTCGCGGCTGTGCTGGGACCTGCATTACATGGCCAGACTAACCAAGACTAAACAGTTATTCGCAGCCCATATAGTGAGTTTATCGCGGCTATGTTGCATGCTCACCCACAAAAATGGCGGGAAATCGAGTCGACGTAAATAGAGTGAAATACTATCAAGATCAGCACAAGGCAAACGAGGGCGCAGACCACATGGCTTAAATGGCACAAATCATGCTCGGATGTTGTTACGATTTCCTTGCTGAAGTTTTGCGGAAGCAAAAAGAGGACGCGCGAGTATGTGCAGGTTCCCACGTGATCGCATATACCGGAGCTGCAAGAGTACGTTTCAGCTACAAAGAAGCGTGAAACCCTCTGCCGTTTTTTTTTTTTTTTCGCATCTTTTTTAAGACATTCGGCAGCGTAGTGCTGGAAGTTTCCAAGGCAACGCACTGACAGGAACGTGGTGGGATCTCCTTGCTGGGCAGAGATGCTCGTGAGGCCGCAGCATTATTGGCGCTCCGTCCTACCCCTGGTCTTTTAGTAGGAGTCTTATTGAACCAAGCCAACGGGTTACGCTGCTGTGATGAACCCCTTTGTTCGTGTATTGGGCCTAATCAACGAACCACCGCCCACTGAGCAACACTTTGTGGGCGGCTCCAGTTTCCAGTCATTCATAGGGCAGATGGCAGGTCCACCCTTACAAGCCAGATGCGGTTAGCAAACGACGAGCAGACTTCGATGACGCGATGCGCGCGCTGAAAAGTCTTGCCCGACACGCACTGCGAATAGGCCTGTGACCACCCATCCCGAGACTCGCGGGACTGGGACCGCACTGGGGGCTATTGTTTCGCCCCCCGCAAGAGATGCGAAAATCTTCAAAAATGTCTCGCATAGTACTAAGGTCCCGGCAAGTAAAATCCCAGGTCTTTCAGGTGAACGGGAAGGTGCCAACGTTACGTCTTGGGGAACGTGCACTGCCATGACTGGGGGGCGACGCTTTCGATTGGTCATGGCATGCAGACACACCCGCAAGTCCAGGGATAAGCTCAGTGAGCGAATGGCCCCACCACTTCGGCCAGTGTCGAGACACGAGTTGTAGGAACACGCGGAGGCGTGCTGCACAGGGAGGCTAATGGCTGCAGCGGAGCACATCGAAGCCGCCTGGTGCTGGGAACTGAGCACGCAGTCATGGTCCACCTTTATCGTTGGGGGCGCTGCCAGAAGGCAAGAGAATAAGCATTCCGTGTGTTCCGTACGTACCTTGTGTAGCGGGACCCAAATGGGCACTTGCGCATTCGTTCCGGTAGGGTGGCTTAGTTCCGCTGAATGCCATCGAATTCGTTCCGGTGGGGTGCGGCCCTCCTCGCCGTGCCCGCGCGCGCAGGCGCAGTCGGGTCTCGGTACGGGCGGTACATACGGAACACACGAAATGCTAAAACTTTCTATTTATACTTGCGCGGATGCATACAGCGTCACAGACCCTCCGTATTGCAAAAAATCCCTCTAAAAGCCATAAAATAAATTAATGTAGCTAGTTTCTAATTCTGCTGCGTCATCGTATTTCGCATCTTGCTCGTAGGAAGATGGTCACACTTACTGCGCATGCGTGATGTTTCGCCGAGCACACGGCAGGCCGCTCTGATAAATACCGGCGAACACGCGCTTCCGTGTTCACCGCAAAAAGCGTGCGCACCAGTGTTGTACCATGTTGTCTGCATGCTTGCGTGTTTGAATGCACCCATTGCGCATGCCTGTCACCATTTCTTGGGGAGAGGAAGCAACCCTTTGGCCCTCGGTGCGCAGGTGCTGAGCGGCACGCTGAAGGAGGTCCGGTTCGCGTGGCCCCAGACCACGGACGGCGTCGAGGCGCCCATGATCAAGAAGGGCGAGACCGAGCTGGCCCTCGACAGCGTCGCCTACATCAACGGTACGCAGTACGCCGTGGACACGGTCGCCGCCATGGAAGCGCGGGCGTGATGGTGACGATCATCATCATCACCAGCCTATCTACGCCCACTGCAGGGCAAAGGCCTTTCCCGTTAATCTATACCGGTCCCAGTCACGGCGCGGGTAGACCGCGGACGTTCCGGGACGAAAATGTCGGGGCCTTCTTTTCGCGCGGCCATTCACAAATTTCGGTGCGAGGGACCAGCGGTATTGCAACCAATTTTGGAGCCAAGAAAACCCCTGATCAAGAGCCACGTAACTCCCTTTGCGCTGTCGTCTGCTGGCTTCTCGGTACTCGCGGATGCCCGGCCGAACAGGATCACCCGGTGGCGTTCTGCAACGTCACACATCCGTCCGCCGTGTGAATCCCGCTTTGGCGGCTCTCCCGCCGCACACGTCACGGCGGGGGTTCCAAAGAAAAGGGAAAGAAAAGAGCAAAAAGCCCTCAGTGTTTTATTTATTTCTTGCATCCCTAACTAATTTTACTGACTTTCGCTCCAACCCTCCCTCCAGCAATCTATCTATTTATCTATTCACTTCATCTATTCGCTCCTCACTGTGTCCTCCGATGCCGTACTTTTTTCACCAACTTAGTCACCTTACAATCTTGGAGCCCCCCCGCCCCCCCGCTAAAACAGCCAACATTAGCCATCATTAGTAATTGGCCAAGTTAACTATGAGCTCCTCTTCTCTCGCACAAGTTGTATATCCATGCAGTCCTGCACAATATGCCCTGTAGTTTCTCAGTCCGTGCCGCAGTATACACGGATCTAGCCTGGTTGCTTGTAGTGTACCCTGTTTTAAGGCAACCCGCCCATGCTTGAGCAATGCAATGCCTTTTGTGCTATCACAGAAACATTTCCTTTTAATTTTCAGCTTTTCTGATCTGTAGGTATACAGACTCCTTTTCGTTTGCAATATTCTCCTTGCTCAATTAATTGTCTCCCCAAAGAGCTTCACAAGTTTCATAACACAGGCCAATGCATTTTGCGTTAACAGGCCACCCTTTGTTTACTGATGGTTCCTTTTCTGCGGCGAACGCGCGTTATCGAGCATTGCTGCTGCTTCACCTCAGTTACCTCGAGCTCAGTGGGCACGAAAGGGCACAGTGGGCAACGGTCAAATTAGTGTCGCATAATGGCGGCGATGGGAGCAGTCATATTTGATTTTACCCAACCGGCTAACCGCTTCCGCTCACTGATTAGCCAGAGTCACTGTAATTATTAACAGTGACTCTGGCTAGTCAGTGAGCGGAAGCGGTTTATCCGGTTGGGTAAAACTCACGACTGCTCCCATCGCCGCCATCATGCGACACTAATCAGACCATTGCCCCGGACACCATCACACTAGGACGCGTTTTATGTAGGCATTCCTACTTTAGTGAAGTCATTGCCCAATCGATAATGTACACAGTTTAGATTTCGCTAGTAGGTACTCTGCCGAGCAGGCTTCTTGAAAAATAATGTGGGCCACGAGAAACATGTTTTTTTGTATCTAAAGTTCTATGCTCCTGATTTATTTTTTTGTATAGGCTCACCAAATTATCCTTCTAAGTTGCATTCTTTGCCGATTAGCCCCTCAGCCAGGACCATGTACCGCCCTGCATTTCCACAATACTGCAGATTTCGCGAAAGTTCCTCCTGTAATCGTTATAATAGTGTAAATAGAGACAGTTGGTCAGACGAAATTTTGAAAAACTAAAAAAGTAGAAAAATATATAACAATACGGAAATCGGTAAAATGTATAACGCATGGCATTTGCACAATAATGCAGATTTCGCAGATGTTCCACCTGTAATCGTTTTAATAGTGCAAATGGGGATAATTGGTCAAAAGAAATTATGAAAACCAGAAAACTTGGCTGGAAAGAACTCGCACTCAAGACAAGCGGCATAAGAATGCTACGCATTAGTAGATAATTCTCCGCATTTCTGCAGATTTTTTTTGTTTTGTTTGACGATAACAAAATACGTCCCTGCGTGTGTTTGAGTGTCAACATACTTCAACAACCTGTACAGGTCAAGGTTTCCAGATAACTCTGTGATGTTGTATAAACAAGCTGCGTGATGTCAGGGACATGTCACAGCAGCTGGCATTATACGGCTTAGCAACAGCATCCGCAAGAATGCGTGCGGCCCTTACATTATCATTCGCCCACGGCTAATCAGACTCTCCTGTGCAGCTTATAAGCTGTCGCACAACAAAGCATGCAATGCAGCTGCAATCACCTGTGTTCACAAAAACCCATACGAACAAGCAGTACATTTAAGGTTGGGCTGGGCAATCAACCGATTAGCTTCTCAATTAATCAACTCGTGCTTTGATTGATCAGTTAATCGGTTTAGTTCTCTTGGTTTAAATACAGTCGAACCTTGCTATAACGAACCTAGCATCGAGGCAGTAAATTTATCCAATGTTCATTGCAACAGTAGGGGCAGAAATCGGGTCTAAGAAATCGGCAGCAATCTGGCTAGCGAAAAAATGTTAGACACAAAAACACAATATGCTGGTCTTCGAACCCACCATGAACAAGGTAATCCTTACCTGTCTCCTCGTGGCATTTCAAACTAAATGGGCCAGAACATGACAACGTAAAGTTACAGCAGAACAAAGTCTGAAAAAAAAAAAATGGCCCGTGTTCTTATTTAAGTAGGATATCATCTTCGTCAGGTGGCTTTTCACAGCAATGAGCAGGATAAAGTTAACGACAGTGTCCATGAACGAAAAGGCCTTTTGTACTTCCGTAGTTTTGGACGTCGGGAGATTTTCCGAGTAGTTTATCAGCCTTTTTCAAATATTTATGCGTTATAGCCGATATTGCACGCGGTCTCGCGGTTTTGGTTTCGTTATACAAAGAAAAAAATAACTGTCACTGAAATAAAGCGTGGCCAACCAAAGTCCATGTTTAGTTTGCCATAGTCGATAATTCACTATATCAGTGTTCGTTATAATGAGGTTAAACTGTAAACCTAATGTGCCTGCTCGAAATCGAACGTGATATCTTGGATTTTCTCTTGCCCAAGTACCCAACTTAGCATCCCAACAGGAAACGATGTTGGTGTGCTCATAGATCATAATGCAAAGAATAGCATGTTCGCAGCAGCAGTTAAACAACGATGGCTGAGAGAAATACTAGAAGGTCCACAATTTTTTAGGTATATATATATATAGCTACAACAATGTATACAACTAAAAGAAAAAAAAAAGTGCAAACATGCACAGACATCACGTTTTGGGTGTTCAATGAAATAACTTGGCATAAATAATCGACAATATTTTGGAGCCATTTGACGAATGAATATTGCCGGCTTCAAACCACCCAGAAACACTGAAACAGTGATGATTAAGAAAATGGTGAGATATTGAACCATAACCTTAATTGACTCAAGATTGAGTGGGCTCCCCACTATGGGAGTTTGTCACATCTCTCAGACTCAGTCGCAAGCGAGTGGTCAGGCTGCACACACATGGTGCCTCGGCATGCCAGACATCCTGGAGCATGCACTGCACCGCTGTACTTTGCCCTGCTCAATGCGTCCTTTATAAGGTTCAGTTTAAGACGAAGTTATTGCTGATTGAATATTTTATTAAAGCTGACCAACTACTCATAACTAGTCAGCAGCCATTGTATCACACTTTTGACATTTCCCCTCTTAATGTTCTCACCGTGAATTTCTCACAGCTCAACTTAATTACGAATGATTTGAACCACAAAAATGCAGTAATATCAACAGAGACAGTCAACGCTATTAAAAGAAGCAGGGTGAGGAAAGAAGGTGGCATAGCCCCCCGAATCGAACTGCCTTAGGCTCGGCTGTGATAAGCTAGTTCCCTTCCAAAGGAGTCTGTGATCACCATATAGATCAACCTCCTCCCCTAATTCCGTCCCGCACTTGTGGCGCAGACTCACTGGGCCTGCACCGAGTGGAGAACCCGAGCCACTGTGAGCCGGCGGTGAGCCTGCACCTGTACTGCCCGCCCTTCGACGAGTGCTCCATGTTTGACCAGCGCACGGGCCACCGCTCCAAGAGCAAGGTCACCTTCTGGAGCAAATACGGCGAGCGCACACCCTTCGTGAGTGCAGCACCTCTCACTCATTTACCACACACGCCTCAGCGACGTTGCAACCAGTTGCACCAAAACAAAAACAGTGCTTAAAGGGGCCATGCAGACAAAATTAAACTTTGGTTCATTCCAAAGGTTGCCTTGTTGGAATCATACTGACACCACTTTTAATGTACACTTTGCTCAAATAAGCTTCATAATTAGGAAAAAAGGGAATGGCCATGCGACCCTTTAGCTCATTTCCCGCAACAGAACCTATGATGTCATAACACCCAGCTGTGCGATTGGCTGGGGCCGGCAAACCCAAACGCAAATTATGCAGGTCTTAGAATCTTGCAGCATGAGCTATTTTCACTTAAATGTAATGCATATATTCATTTTATAAAAGTAAGAATGGTGGGGTAAGCATGGAAGTTACAAAAGTACAAGTAAACATTGACGTACTAGAGTGCGCTGTTGTTGGTACTGCGCACACTTGGCTTGTTATAACTGCACAGCAGTGTGGCGCTTTCGGGTTGTCTGACACAACAAAGGCCGATTGGCGTAAGTGACGTTGTCCTACATGACCCTGTTTGTCGAGGGTATTCCATGTCAACAACACGAGTACTTTCTACCGTAACTAAAACAAGCCAGGCGCAAATATGGTCAAAAACAAAGCAAAGGCGGGTAAAGGTCAGCCACGGTATGGTGGCGCCATCTGGGAGGACTGACAGTAAACAAGGCTGTGTAGTTTGCTGAATGCCTAGTGCCGCGTTTGCATTCACTTCAAGGCCTGCTTTTTTGACGTCATCGCAGACAACCTCGCGAAACGAGATTTGGTGGGGGAATCAAATCTTTACCTTAACTGATTAATTTCTTAGTGAATAAAGCATCATTTGCTGCTGAACAAGTGCTGGGGGAACAATAAAACACCAAATCTTTCGAATAAAACAAACTTGTACTTTGTCTGCATGCCCTCTTTAATGCAGAATTTGTTTTAGAATGTTGAACAACTTGACATTGCACCAGCACTGTAAAAGAAGAACTAACACTGCTAATATTACGAAATTTTCAGCTGTCCTCCCTGGCCTGCGCTCAAGACACTTGAGTCGGATAGTTTAACACAGTAATGAATAACGCAGCCAGCGTTAATTAGAAATGCTGCTGCTGAAAAGTAAGGGACTGTGAAGCTGAATCAAACAGCTTTGTTGCAGTCTTGTAAATGCAGAGACTAAAAGATACAGGCCATAATCTGACACAACATCAATCGCAAGTGTGCCACGTTTATCACATAACATTTTCAAGAACAAAACTTGAGTGCAAGACACTGGCTTGTTGATTTCTTCTCACCAAAGTGGTTTACTTGGCACCACATGACCCAGGATATGGCTTTAGTTCTGTTCACCATGGCTCTATGTCACACCATGCTAACATCGTACTCAAAAATAAAATAAAAAGAGAAATGCACTGAGGTGAGTTGTAAATGGTGTCGAATTGCTTTACCAGATTTTTAGAATGCACAGGCCCCGTTCTGATGTTTCTGGCTAATTTACATGCACTCTTTAGCAAGAAATGACCGTTCAAAACTGCACGCCCCCTCACAAAATCCTCCTTACCATCCTGGCATATCTGCAGGGCTAAATTTGGCAAAATTGTTCGCGTATTTAACCTTCAGAACCCATGCTAAATAAACAGAAAGTTATCACTATCTAAGAATTAGATGAATATATTAATTCTTAAGGCAGAGAAAGCACCTAAACATAATTCAGACAAGTGCTACGTCATTACTAGAGGCCGGATTTTCACACATTAAAAAATCGCGTTTAGGTGCCAAAAATAGACAGGCAAAACAACACTTTAGGCCTCCAACGTTGGAAATATAGGCACCATAAATTTTTATATGATTACAAATAATTTCCAACGAAGACATGTTCGACCTGTTCTACGACAGGAAAACCAAAATTGTTATTGTTTATGACGACCCAAAGGCGCCAACAGCTGAACATAGCCGTTCAATTGTCCCATGAAACTGCTGGGCTAATGCCAATCTATCGGCTTAATCTAACAAGCGCACTGGTCCCGTTCATGTTCAGCGGACACTATTGCTTCCTAAGCATCGCATACAGGGTAGGGTAACAAGCATGAAAAAGAATACTTGAGAACTGGGAGTACCGATTAAAAAAAGTGCTAATTTATGCTTGCTTAATGCAATTAAATTATGGCACAACAAAAATAAACACAAATAATAAATGCAAGAAAGACTTCAATTTATTAAGAAACTAATATGTTATGTCATGAGGACTGTGAAGTACTACCACTCGGGGAATCTGCTCACATACAATAATATTAATACTATATCCCAATTGTATAGGCAACAAGTACCTGCACTGCTGAATACACTACCACTCATTAGAAAAGCCTTTTTAAAATGTGTTTAACAGCGAAACGTATTTTTGATTTAGCAGTGTATTTTAGAGCCCGTCGGCCGTGTGGATTTTAGGGACTAAGGAAATGCAGCTGAACAAGCGATGCTTCGCTGCTGGCTCTTCAATACAGGAATGATCTGCCATTCTGCCATCTGGCGTGTTCAATGCTCAACCATTGCGTTGAAAATAGTTGGATTCGAGTGTGCTTCTATAAACAGATATGATTACTCCCCATATTAGAAGAAATCTGTTTGGAGAGCACACAACGCATAGTTTAAGGATCACTGTGAAAATTGCGGAACCAATAGCAAACTACCCACATCTGCAGATTTCTGGATTAAAAATTGTGCCTCTGGTCACTAAGAATGAGCGTCCCATTCCACTGCTGCTAGCGGTTGTCTCCAGGAGTTGGTTCAACTAGAGGACTAGGTTGTACCTTATGGAGTTCCAAGCAGTCAATGCTGCTCGGCAACACGAATAACGATCGCACTGTAAAGCAAAACTTGAGGCCCAATAGTGCATATAGGGGCCGATTTTGAAACTAGGCACTATAAAAACACCATAAAAGCTCTTCTTAACCTCTAATTCATCCTCTAATATCAAAGTGGGGCGACAGGAGTGCAAGGAACAAAATAGGCAGCGGCCTAAAATCCGGTCTCCAGTCATTGCAGCAGCAAACGGTGCATGCCAGTTTCTCTTCTGCTGCCAATTACAGAGCAACTGGGGCTCTAGCCAGGGTTCTATGCCTTTTTTTTTTTAACACGAAAGTGTTTTATTCCGGGATTCACGAAAATTTCACTTACGTCATATCCGTCACGGAAGTGACGCCAGTACAACGAAGCAAGCAGCCTGTAAAGGGTGCACCCCTGTACACACGGTCTTCTTGCGGGGAAGCAACCTTTAGTACTATAGAGTATGTTACATTTAGTGTTGTTCGTTTTCGAGTAATATGTTTTAACACGAAAGTGTATTATGCCGGGATACATCAAGATTTCACTGACATCATATCAGTCACGGAAATGAGGTCGGTACACCTTTGCCGAAGCGACCCGCCAGCAGGACGTCGCTCGCCAAGCAGACCAACAAGGCAGCCGCCGTCCCGCAAATCATGCTCAGCTGCAGATTTCGCTGCACATTTCACTTTCATGTTTTGCGGATTCCTATGACACAGGAATCAACCACAGTTTTTTTTTTTTTTTGTGCAGGTGATCACTCCATCAGAGCCCGAACAGTACGAGAACAACTAGAAGCAATCGACAGCCGGCCACAGGCGTTTGAAGAGAAGATCGGATGCTTCTCGTGCATTTCCAAGTGGCTCCCTGCTGCCCAGTTCGCGTCCTCATGCTGCGCGTATATATATTTTTTTTGTAAAGAGGACAAGGTTTTTTTTATGACGTGTCTTGTGCATGCACACCTCTGGGACGATCCGCAACAAATAAACACAGTGGTACAAAAACGGGACCACTTGTTGAAGATGTGTTTTTGCTATTGGTACCTTGACATGGCATCAAGATTGATTCAGCAGAATGACTATGTATGGAGGTGTGTTCACAGAGCTGCATTTAATATCTCTTGCTACTGGTATTGGTTACAAAAATAAATTAGGTAATTACACTAGATTCCTATCTGCACTATCTGCTAGCTGACGCCAAAGATCTTGGCACGGAGGTAGTCCTGCTTGGCACCCGGTTCGGCCAGCCTCATAGAGTTCCACTCGTAGAACGGGATCTGTCAAGACCAAGAAGAGCCAGAGTAAGGAGGAAGTACGGTAAGCCAGTGAGAAGTACATAAACCCAAAGAAGCTATGTATTGTCTTTATGTAAAACTAGCGGGTTGTATTGCAATACTGGTAGGTAAATTTCTTTCCCATATCGCGAAACACCAGTACCCAATTAATACCTAATAGCAAAAAAACTTGTAGCATGTGCGAGAACCTGCAATAGGACATTAAAAAAGCAAAAAAAAGATCAAAATTTTCCCCTTTCACTTCCTGAAAGGTCCTGCCATCATTCCCCCCCCTCCTCCCCCCTTTAAAAAAAAAAGCCAATTTCTGCTGTTGTGAATGAAGAACCAGCCACTGATAAATTTTTAGTATTTTCATTAGTATTTTTAAAGTGTTTGAACGATTTCTTCTACTACTCAGTATTCACAACAGATTACTCAAACAGGCCCTTAATGAATTCGTGTGAGAGCGCACCTCACTACTGCAGGTGTTCTACCACCCTTGCTTCAAATCGACGCTAAAAAATCGCCCGGGATTGATTGCATCCAGAATAATTTTTTAGCAAGCTATGCTGGGTGGAGAGCTTAAAGGGACACTGAAGCGATTTGTAAACATTCTGGGATTACTAGCATAAATTTTAGCATGGAGTCTCGGCCATGTTTCGACCACTCTCGCTGCGCTTACGCGGCTTCATTCGGTAGAAAAACCAGTTCGAAAGTACTGTCCTCTTCTCGGCATCCTCCTTTCCAACTTCCTATGATGTTTCGTATGACGTCAAAGCAAGGTGGCTTGGCTTGACTGCGCTACTGTTTGGCTCGCTGACCCTCCGACAGAATCAGTTGGCCTAGCATTTAGTCAGCTGGCTGCTGGCAGGTCGTCGCAATTTGTTTACTCAGTTGAAACTAAGCCACGACTCGTTTGTGCCTGCAAAAATGTGCCTATAGTTTGTTACTTTGTAGGCCGTATCAATATCTAAAGTTTAAGTCGCTCTACACAGGTGCACATGTGACTCTTCGCTGTCTGGTATGCTAGTAGAAAAATTTAAGGCCAATGGAAGGCGGGAGAAGAGTCAGCGAAGTTAGTATCGGTACTAAGGAATTAAAATCAAACGAAACTTTTATCGTACAGCGTAAAAGCAGGGTGTGTGAAGCACTTTTTGTGCTGGGTGAACTAGCACAGTGGTCAACACCATGACCACACATCTGCGAACGATTTTCCATCTAAGGAATGCAGTCTCTAGACGCGAGATATTGTGGGAATTTGGGGGACGCTTATTGCACGAGCCCTATGCGAGAAATAGTCATCTAAGCTGCTTGAAATACTAAACTACACAAAAATGTAAACTGGTACACATTATATACTTTATAATTCCGCCCCTGGCATCGCTGGCTTATGGCCGAGTGGCCTGGAGCACTAGGTATAGCGTTGTGCAAGTCACAAGTTCGAATCCCCGAGACTGCATTTTTTTTTTTGTTTTTTCTGAAGTTGATTCTTTTGTTTTTGACCAATGTTTTCTATACTGAATTCATCATTCTTGCTCTGTAACGTTCATTGCTCCACAGGCGAGTTTGTAGAACGCACGCAGACTGACGCTGACGCACTATCGAGTTCTCGTTGGCCAATGTTGCCATAAGCACCGACTGCTTGCGGGCAGTAGGCATAGTCCCAAATCAGCCGTCCCTTGGCCTGGTGTGAACACGCTTTTTACGATACAGGCATGAGTGAGGCAAGCTCCGAATATGGGGGAAAAGCACATGGCATTTGAGCGTCTGTGGTGATGCAGAGGGCGATCATTCACTGCGTACGCCTCGGCTAGGGATTGTTACGATTCCAAGCTTGCTGGTAGGCTTATCTGACGTATTTCACAGCCACCAACATAGCAGAAGCGTGGTATGACAATTACTGAGATATTGAGAATGCCCATCCAACGATAACGTCGGATGCCAAATGTGTTGTTTCACAGAACCGAAACTGAAACTGGCTTGAATTCTAATCTTGGACATCGTCCAATCACGTAGCACCTTGTATTGACATCACCGCTGTTAGTTGGTGTGGCCGCCGCAAACCACGCATGGTAGTTTTTCTTCTTTCAGGCTTCATAAAATAAATCCCGCCTTATCGCGCAGATAAACGATCAAAAGTGTGTTTATAAGAGCCAGTCCATGCAGTGCAAGCAAAAACAGAAGCTCGAGAAATTCACTTCAGTGTCCCTTTAAAGTACTTGCAACATATTTAATACATCACAGCTCCAAAGAGGCTGGAAATATGGTAAAATTTCACTGATACTGAAAGAGACAATGTACGCTTGAATTAAGTTACTTCACACAGACCCACAGCCCTTTTGGGCCCATGCACAAAGGCGCTGGAGCAGACAAAATTCTAACAGCGATAAATATTTTTAGATGAAATGCAATTGACCTCGGGCAACCTGGCTTTTACAAGATAGCTGCATCGTCTACCTAGAAGTTCACAGCTTGAAGGATCACGTTTTTTTCAATTCTTAATTAGTGAAAACAGAAGCGTGGTGGTCACCATGACAAATGAGTGTCAAAGGGACACTGAAGGCTGCACAACTTTTCCCTTAACTGACAGATTGCACTTTTTGTAGCTCTCACTGCATCTGTCTGGTGGCCAATGATGCTTTAAAATAAATATTTCGGGCTGTAATTTCTACAGTTTTTTACCTTCTTTCATTTTGTTTCATGATGACAGGGCCAGCTGGGGCGCTATTTTTGATTTTGCCTCGGTGCTATCATACTAAGATGGTGGAAAAAAGACAAACAGCGTGTTTTTATTGACTGTCAGTCTTTGTGACGCCACTGAAGGCCATTCAAAAGTCCTCCAGGAAGGCGGCAATGCCGAGGGGCCATTTAACACGGGCCCTAACAAAGCCCTCCAATGCAGTGCTACCAGAAGGTGTAGAAAAGCACATGCCCAGTTGGTCATCAATAAAGTTGACCGCCACTTTAGCAGCGTAGCCAGCTACGCTCATAATCGCTTACTTTTGCTGCTGGCTGCTGCGTATAAAGAAGTCAGTATATATGGTAGACTCTCGCACTCACCCACATACACTCTGTGAATGCACTTACAACCCCAAAGGCAAAATATTTCATTGACATCAAGGCTGAAGCAAAGATGGCCTGAGGCTTGCGTCTTTAAAGGCCCAACCACATGCAGCATACTTTCCGCGTTTCCACGAGTCGCCAAAAATGCATGGCGACGCGAGCTGACGTGCGGATGATGCCGATGTCTATGCTTGCCAGATATCAGCATTGACACAGCGTGAGAAAGCATCAGAAAGCGGGCGGCAGCATCTGGGTTTCCTATCCGTCTCTTGGTGTGGGGTCATTCCTTTCAGCAGAAAACAACCAATTTCTTCTTAACCTGCGGTAATCGGCTGCCTTGAGACAAATTGCAAGCCATTTCTGTAGTGTTCATCGGGGATTTGCGATAGCTTTTTGCGAGTTAAATAAGGAATTTCTAGCTACATCGCTTGTAGTATTGGCAGCGTTATCAACAGCAGAACTCTAGCGGCGCATTCCATTCCATTCGCGGCTACCGCGGCTTGCGTAGGGGAGACCGGGGATGTGCGATAGCTTTTCTTGCCCCAAATAAGGGAGCTTTGGTTTCATCACCTGTAGTAGTAGAATAATTGGCCCAGCCTTCGAGATTGGTGTGTAAGAAACAAGTGTTATCACGGCACAAATTTCTTAAATCCGGCCAAAACAAAACACACCCCAGCCCGGACAATATTCGTTGGCAGCATAGCTTGGTACACAGAATTCTTGGCCTCCACCACGTCTCTTGGCATGGTTGAGAGGTTGAGAGTTGGGCTTTTGTTTTGAAAGTCCATGGTTGGAATCTTGGCGTCAGCTCGCTGTTTTTTTTTTGTTGTTGTTTTTTTAGATGTGAAGCATCTCATGCTTGGGGCTGTGTCCCTGCCTCCCTTGTTGTCCGCCGTCTGCACTCTACTGCGCATGCGTGTCTCTCTTCAGCCCCGTCAGCGTTTGGCCTGACGTCAGCGCAGTACACTATAAAAAGAAATATAGTTAGCCGGCAACCGGTTTCGATCCCATGACTCTCTGGCCGCAACCGGAGGTACGTGGCGCTCTTCCCACTGCGCTACAAACTGATACGGGAGCATACGCTGCCAACGCGCCTTATGTCCTTCACTCATTCAAACTACGTCAAGAAACTACTGATACAATGAAGGCACGCGAAGCTGAACGTCAACGGAAACGACGAACTGAAAACTTTAGAGGAGGATGTTGAATTTCCTGCGGGAAAGCTGTGGCGAGAAGTGCCACGCGCCTTGCAGCTCAACCAGAGAAGAGGACGAAGAGGGCGGGCAGCGGGGTAGGAGCGTGAGCACGCAATAAAGAAAGACGAGAACCAGGAGGTGTTCCATCAGGTAACACGGGTGTCGGTCTCTTCGCTGTCTGTACATTTCTCTGTCTCTACATGGGGGTTCACACTCAGTTCCCATTCGTGCTCCGATAAATGAAACAACATAACGGCAACACAATGGAACCTACACGGAACCCCCATGGTGCTTCGCATCCTCCTCATGGTTCCCCACAGGAAGATGGTGCAATGTTTTTTTTTCTGGTGAGCGTTGGATAACTTTTGTTTGCAGGGTAAACAAAGGGTGCCAGTACCTTGCCTTTTAATCTACAACTGACATTCGACTCTAACCTCAGTAGCAAGGCAGCGCTGCAATTTGTTTTGCTTATGCTTATGAATCAGTCCGTACATAACATCACGGTAGGGCACCAGGTTGCAACAAAATAAAATGTCCGAAGTGCGTCTTGGTTTAACAAGCTTCCTTATTTTGTTCAGATTCGACGGTGGTAACTTGAAATACATTTTGCAGGATTTCGAAATTGGCCAGCAAGCATTCGTAGCAATGAATAAAGTAAGGGAAGTCTATTTTTTATGGCAAAACTAGGGTCCTGTTTACTGCATTTAAACAATCGAAAACAACTGCTCATAAAAGGACAAAAAGAACTTTAAAAGGATGGCGGAGTTCATACAAACGTGTCCACCAACACACGTCGATGCAGTGGCTGACGCGTGACTTCGCCGCTCTCATGTGGTTACTCGCCCTCTCCTGCGTGACGGCGCGGTGCCGCCAACACTCACGCGACGTGTGATTTCGCATCTACGTGGTTAAGGCTTTAAAAACGTGTGCTAAGCTCTGTTAATTCCGTTTCACAACTCACTACTGGCAACGTCAAAAACAGTAGTGGGAAAAAGTGTATGGAACAGTGATAGCCATTCTCATTTCTTCATCATTTTCTGCTCAAACTACAGCTGCTGCTGTGAATGCCATACGTATTTCTATTCACGGCACTACCTATAGCACAAGCCAACATGTCTTTACATGTTTGGTGTCCTTTTAACAAGAACAAAAGTCCAGTTATGTCACTTATGTAAATGTCATCCACTAAACCTCAAATATTTGAATATAACTCTCTCAGAAAAACACAAATATTTAGGCATGCTAATTAAATCATACCTAAAGCAAAATGAGCACACCTTATAGATTAAAAATAATGCTGCGCATAAACTTGGTTCCCTCCAAGGATCACTGTCAAAAATAATTGAGGAAATTAAGGGCTATTTCTTGAATATGCAAAAATTGTGTGCGATTTTTACGTATAAGTAAGCACAAATAAACTATAAAATATTAGAGTTCATAGAAGAGCCATCAGATTTGTTTACAACTGCTTCAGCTGGGATGCTCCAGAAACAAAAACAAATTCCTGACAAACAATACATCACCGCTGAAAGCTTTTGTTGAGAATAGACATAGCTAGGTGGAACTTGATGCAAACAAACCATTCGAATAATATAAAGGAGTTCACTTATCAAACTAAACAATATGACCCCCTTTCCTCGAACAAGTTTCGTCAAGCCAAGATTACCGATTGTTGCAAAGAGGAATGGTTTGCTTCTGTTATCGCAGCAAGTGCACGAGAAATCGGCACAAATTTTACAAAATCAGGAGCTTCACGCCTTACAGTACGTGCAAGCTTTGAACTGTGCACTGAACAGAAAAAAATTGCAGCATGGCAATACGTATGATGAAAGACAATTCACTAGTCACAAGCGGCCACAGTGCACATGGGCTACCTTTGGCTCATGTTTCACTTTCATAAGCAGCCAAGAGGTTCCATCAGTCCCTGTCGCCATCATTCTGTTCAAACCAGTCAAGAATGTTTGCAGTGATTGATGCTTTCAGTCAATGTTCGTTACTCTATGAGATGCATTAAAAGAACTAAAAGCTACTCCAACACACATTTAAAAATGAACCCTGATTTAGATTAATTGGCATAAATCTTGGGAGGTTTTCTATACCATAACACTGAGCCATAGAAAGAAACTGAACTGCGCCTTCTTCTTCCACCAAAACCAACATCATAACTACCCCTCTGTGAACTTTAATAGGCTAACAACGTCCACAAGTAGGGATGTACCTCTGCAGTTTTCACATTAAAGAGAAACCCAACTCTGGGCACCCCACAGGTATGAATCAATGGGGCCCATAAACGCTGTCACATCTAGAAGCCCCCTGAAATTTCTCGTTTCCCTTTTTTTTTCCTTCTTCCCGAGACTGTTAAGGGGTGACCCACCAGAGCCAGATGGTAGCCCAATATCTCGAGGTGCCTCATCTTGAGCTGCTGGTAGCCCGTTGGTTGCGGGTAGTTGTCGCAGAAGTTGTTCTCGTCCAACACGAGGACAGCGATCCTGCACGAGGCAATAAGATGCACATTAACGACGTGGCATATGGGCGCTGATCAGTTTCAGCAAGGACACAAAACTCACAGCGATTGCTTAAAACTGTGAGGTTGGAAGACGTCAAAATTTTTACAAAAATTAACAGTGCTGTTTACGTCAGTGTGTGTTTTCTCTGTCTACAAAAAACACCTAAGGTTCGTATATAACCAAATAAAAAATAAAAACACCTCTACCCTCACTCGACAACCCTTTAGTTACGATACCTCATTAGTGCGTTAGCAGTAGAAGGGTTAAGCTGGCACGAAGTGACCGATGTCAATCTGTGGGCACAAGAGGAAAAGTGAGTGAACAAGAGGGATGAGGAGGAAAGAAGTGAAGCATGATTGGTGCAGAAATGATTGGTGTCATACAGAGGCAGCCAATGGGCCACACGGAGAGGGGCGCCTTCAAATCAACCTGGCTGGAGATCCACTTGGTTGGGGGCATCACATCACCACTTGTACAGTGCGCGTCAGGCTTGTTTTGTCTAGGGCAAGCGAGCACATGGCTCTGGAACGTGCTGGTGACATCTGCTGACAACTGCTGGGTTAGAGATAGCTTGCCATTGCGCGTGCGTGGATCTCGGACAGGGTCGGGCAGGTCATTGTTTCGCACGGGCCACTCTAACCTACAGATGCCACCACCCACATGGGGCGTTTGTCTTCCACAGCGCCAGTTGTGAGTGGCGACGGGTCAGATAGGCACGATGCCTTGTCACCACAGGCAGTTACGTAATCGCGCAAAACGACCTGCGCTATGCCAATCTTCTGAATCTCACATGTAGCAAACGAAAAGCACAAAACAAGATGCACTGCAGCGCTTTCGGTCGAACCTTTTGTGCGAATATGTAACTTCCTGCGGTGATAATTCACCCCGCCAAATTACGCGCTAATCTTTGGTTCATAGCCTACTTTATAACCGCTTGTCACCGCTCTCGGCTGGCATAGCAAAACAGAAGCATCCCTCGCGGGTGGTGGCGTCTGCAAATTTGAGATGCCCAAGCTAAACGGCGATCGGCCAGAGCCTGTCCGAGATCCGCACACGTGCAATTGCAAGCTATCTCTAACCCAGCAGTTATTAGCAGATGTCACCAGCATGCTCCGAAGCTGCGCACTCGCTTGCTTCACGCGTACTGTACATGCCTATGTGTGGTGAAATAAAATGAAATGTAAACCAAGTGCAAGGCTGAGTGCTAGGGGGCAGAAAAGGATCGAATGGGAATGACGGCGATGGAATGCCAGTACTGGTGGATAATAAAAGGAGCGACAGGCAGCCAATCCCGCTGCTAAGTGAGTGAAAGCGACCACTAAGGCAGAGGAAGAATGCAAAGCTAGGTTAGCATGGTGTGGGAATGCAGTTCGTAAGCAGTTTGTGGGAAATGCTAAGTCTTGGGCTGCTGAAGCCAAAGAAAAGCATGCATCATGACAATCTTTCAAGCTTCACGAAAATCTGCACATTAACGTTTAGGAGTGCAGTGCTATTGCATCTTTCATTAATTCTACTGGTCGTTGGAGCACTACTGCATTTGCAGGCATGCCTCCCTGGCAATGTGAGGTTCTAGGTTTAAGCAAGATGGCCTTGCAACACAGTGTCCCCCACTGATTGCTGAGCAAACGCATGCACTCCCAAGCTACACCACGGGTGTCGTGGAACACTGCGTAGTGGCACTATTCCAACCTTAAAATTTTATTATCTTTCCTGTGCTACAAGAATAGTCATTGTTGGCCATACTTTCAAATGCATTACTTTATTTTCGCAACAGTGAACTCTCTAACGAGGTTTTGAAATATCCTCTGCCGACTCCATGGAGCCCATGAGGTCATTTCTTTCACCGTTCCAGGACCCCTTTAAAAGGACACTGAGCGCAAATTGTAGTCTGGAGTCTCTGGGCCATGTTTCGACCACTCTCGCTAAATTTATGTGACTCTATTCACTAGAAAAATCAATTCGAAAATTCTGTACTTCTCTCCGCACCCTCTCCCATTTTCTGTTGTGTTTCGTATGATGTCGCAAAAAGGTGGCTTCGCTTGACTGCCCTACTGCAGAGTCAGCCAGCCCAGCGTTTAGTCCGCCCGCTGCCGACAGACAGGTCGTTGCGATTTGTTCGCTCAGTTGAAACTAAGCCACTTCATTTTGTTAGAATGTGCCTTTATTTAGTTAGTTTGCAAACTGTATCAAGCTCTAAGTCCACATCACTCCACACAAGCACTGCACAAGCGCACATGCGACGCTTTGCTGACTGGTACACTAGTAGGAAATATCTAAGGCCAATTGAAGACGAGAGAAGAGTCAGCGAAGTTAATATAAATACTAAGCAATTAAAATCAAATGAAACTATTATCGTACAGCGTAAAACCAGGGTGCAGGAAGCACTTTCTTGCGCTGGGTGAACAAGCACAGCAGTCAGCAGCACGACCAAACATCTGTGAATGCTTTTCCGTCTAAGAAATGCAGTCGGTAGACATGAGATATTGTGGGAATTTGGGGGACACTTACTGCACGAGCATTATACAAGAAATAGACGTCTAAACTACTTCAAAAGCTAAAACGTAACGAAAATGCAAACTGGCTATACATACCCCACCCTGGGCAACACTGGTTCGTGGCCGAGTGGTCTCAAGCGCTAAGTCTGTTGTTTTGCAAGTCACCAGTTCAAATCCCCGAGACTGCATGTTTTTTTTTTCTGAAGTTGATTCCATTGTTTTTGGCCAATGTTTTCTATACTGAATTCACCATTCTTGCTCTGTAACGTTCATTGCTCCACAAGCGAGTTCGCAAAACGCGCGCAGACTGACGCTGACGCGCTAGCGAGTTCTCGTTGGCTAATCTTGCCATAAGCACCGACTGCTTGCGGGCAGTCGGCACAGTCCCGAATCAGCCGACCCTTGGTCTGGTGCGAACACGCTTTTTACGATACAGGCATAAGTGAGAAAAGCTCTAAAGATGGGGGAAAGGCACATGGAATTTGAGCATCTGTAGTGACGCGGAGGGCATTCATCCACTGCGTACGCCTCAACTAGTGATTGCTACGATTCCAAGCCGTCCTGGTAGGCTTATCTGAGGCATTTTACAGCCGACAACATGACAAGCGCGGTATTGGCGATTATTGAGATATTGAGAATGCCGATCCAACGATAACGTCGGATGCCAAGCATGTTGTTTCACAGAACCGAAACCGAACTTGTTTGAACTCTAATCTTGGACATCGTCCAATCACGTAGCCCCCCTTACTGACGTCAATGCTGTTACAGCGGAATCTTGATGATATGATTCTGGGCGAGATGAATTTCCGGATGATACGAATTTCTGTGAAGTCCCAGCGAAATTGCATTGTTTACAATGGGCAAAATTTCGGTTGTTACAAACAGACCTGCGTGGCCCGGCGGATGATACGAACGAGCCGGCAAGGCGCCAGACTGCCAAGCGATGCCGACGTACGGGCTCTCTCTACCCTCTTTGTCACTCTTTCTCGAGGAATGGCCGGGCTGTTGTTTTCTGCTTGCGAAAACGTACTGTGCATGCCACAGGCGCGCTGTTGTTACCACGGGACCACCATCACACTATGCGTGGCACGGCCGGTGGCAGCAACATGGCGGCGGCTTCGGCCGCGAAGTGATCGGGGCGCTCGAGCGACCGCTTCTAGCTGCTCTTTAAAATAACGCTCAAGGCACACACGTTGCTTGTGCTGTAAAGGAGCTGATAATGCGGGCAAAAATGGTACTATAAAACGTCACCCACGCTGCTAGTAAAAGCGCCGATGAAATATCTGCCAGAGTGGTAAGCCTAACGTCTCCGGCGGAGCCAGCTGGCTCTTTCGAGCGCTTCAAAGCTCCTTCCACTGCCGCGCGCATCACGCCCCACTTTCTGACCGAGGCAGAAGCTGCTGCGGGCACGGAATCATCGACGCGGGCGTGAAAAAATCACGCGCGCAAAAATGCGCCATGCGCTTCACGCCTTGTCTGTTGCGGTGTGTAGTGAGCTTGGGCACCGCGAGTGAGGAGACGAGTGAGAAGTTTTACGCGCTCCAGAAAAGACTGCTCGGTGACATGGTAATTAAAAAAAGCAGAAAAACGTCACGGATTTCTTCACACGAAAGTAAGAAAAGAAATAAACGAAAACTTTTTTTTTAGTCCTCAGTTTTTTGGTCTGTGTTGGTTTATGCGAACTTCAGAAGATACAAATATTTTTCGTGGTCTTGCGAAATTTGTATCATCGAGATTCTACTGTGATCTGAAAATGCGAGCCAATTGTCCCGGCTCACCGGAATCAAGGGCATACTGCATATTCAAATTTTCACAAATGCATGCTTTTATTAGAATGGCCACACTCCACTTTGGCTCTTCCAATGCTGTACATTGGTACCTTCACCACTGTGAGCCCTGCAGATCATAGTTTAATCTTTTTACGCATACTTCTCAAAGGCCGAATTTGGCAAGCATTTCCGACGCTTCCAAGCTGCTCACACAAATCATACAAGAGAGAACAAAATGCAATAATATCAATGCAACGTCTGATGCAGCGCACCTTTTGTAATCCGAAGGAAACACTGCCGCTTTGTGGCTGTGTGCAATGCGATGCACTTCCTGGGCGTCCCCGTTGACAGCGACTGGCCGCTTGGAAGCATCAAGGAAGCAGGAAAGGCCTGCAAATTGCCAGTGACGAAAAATTCCATTACACACTGCAGTGCGGAAAGGTATATGGTGCGGTGATACCTGCCTCCCTGCTTTTGACATTTCCTGCATTAACTCTTCAGTTACCGCGCCTACTCAAAATCGTTTAATTTGGACGATACCTTGGGAGTCACTTTTCATAGTGTTCCAGACATTCCTGGAAGTAAAGCTATTTGGAGTTAGCTCCGAAAATGCCCTTTCAAAATCAGGTTTGTGTTCATTTTTGCAACAAAAACGTGATTTTTGATATGCATTTGCATCACCTTAGTGTGGAAAAGGGGCGTAGTCATCGCGCATCACTGCTACAAAAGAAGAGGGCGTGCCTAGAGTTCCTCTATATAGCTCCCACAGGGAGCTAAGAGTTGAGCGACCGCCCGCCATCTTGTTATCCGGATTGCTGTGGGAAAGCTGCCCGTCGCGAGTGTAGGAGCCTCGCCGCCGACGCGCGGTGGGGGCGCTTCGGTCAGCGGCGCCTTACGCCGGCTACGCTGGATTCCGGCGATGTCGCTCACACTGCTGCTGTTACAGGGCGGGGCGCGGTGCCGCCCGCATCGGCGGCTGCGGCGCAGCCATAGTGGGGGCTTCTCTGCGCGGCATGGATAACAGGAATGACGTCATCACGACGGCGCGTGGAAAAGGGTCGCGCAACTCTTAGCTCCCTGCGGGAGCTATATAGAGGAACTCTAGGCATGCCACCCGTAATTACACTGCATCAGCATTTGGTTTTTGTTATCAGGGCACAAATGGTGAATCAGATGATTTTCAATCGTCAGGTTTGCACTATGACAGTAACAATCCCTGAAATCAGCTGGAAATAATCGAGCAGTGCCTGTTTGCAAAGCTCTTTTATGGTTTTAGGCAGTTTTATTGCCTTTTCGCAAGTTGCTCAAGTCGTGTTATGGTTCTACTTACCACATGAACATTCACAAACAGTTTAAAACAGTTTCAGTTTCGTTTCTGCATAGCAAAATTCATATTTGGCACTGCAACACAATTACCCAACGTCAAGCCTATCTGCCATGGCACCTTCAGCATCCGCTACTATCCTCGAAGAAAGCATGCCACTCTTGATTTCACCCCAACCTAGCCTGATTTCTGGGATAAGAACACCTGATACAAGTCAAAAGATGACACCCAGTCGCCAAATATCAGCTCTAACAAGCAGGACACTTCAAACCGGACTTACACAGCACCAGCTGTTCACTGGCCAGTTTCGTTTCCTTATGAAGGGTATCTCCGGAGGTCTAGTGTTGTTCCTTAGTAGAACTGTCAATTCGAACAGAGTCTTGAGCAGGTTCGCTATTGTTTCATTTCGAATGTGTTAGGTGGCACTGCAATGCAGAAGGCTTGTAGTACTGAGCTCCTTCATCGCGCAACAGCTACTTGGCCAAAGTTTGCAGGGCATGATTCTAGCCCATCACACCTCATTCCTGCAAGTAAGGCTACAATAGCGAGTCAGAAGGTAATAATAAACCACAAGATGTTCTGAGAGATAACCAACAGTGAACGTCAACAAGCATCAACCACGGAGTTTCGTTTTCAACTCCATGCAGATTTCTCCACATTGTCTGCTTGTCCCTTATACTGTGCTGGCCGTAAATGCGAAGTCAGTCATTGACAAGATGTTTTACGTTACGTGGGGATAAATTAGTCCCTCAGGTAATGTCGAACCGCCACTTTCCTTCCAGGGAACCACCCAAAATTGCCCATTTTGAAATGGAGGTTGGGCTTCACCGCATGGCACCGGCTCCACGCGTGCCAACATTTTGTTTTATATCTGGCAAACTGTTTCGCGTAAGTCAACATTTTTTTAGGATGTGTTTTTAAATTGTTTCCCTACAAAATGAATATTAAAATTTTTTCTACTATCGGTGGTTTGTCATACACAACTCCTTTTTTATAATTTTCTTCGACAACTTGACAAAAATTTTGAGTTTGATATTTTTTTTTTCTACTATGACGCATGAAAACATTCCAAAAACAATGTTTGCTGAAAACAGCGTTAAATCATCTGTAATTTGTGTTGCTCCAATTAGTGCCAAGCCAATACGTTTACCAGAAAAAAAATGTTTTCGTAGACACCTAAAAATTAGTTAATTTCCTGCGGTAACGAAAGAGTTAAGCAACTGCTGCCACTGCAAGTGGTATATATGTATCCAAGGCGATGTAACCAGCCAGTAGAGACTAATTTGTCGTTACAGTTTAGCATTCTTCGATGACCACGAAGGCAAACAGACTGAGCATGCACACAGCTGAGAGCATGGTCAGTGGCTCATTATTACACTTGAGATTGCATCACTTCACTAAAACCCGAAATCTCCGGAAGCAATCTAAAGTAAAACGACTTACAAAGGTAGTAGCTGTAAGGCGCAAAGGAATGACTCTGGATGAAGCGACTCCCTCCAAGGACGTCTGCCAGGTGGTCCCGTATGTCTTTCTGCAGGGACGTGAGGTGCCTTGGAGCTGTAACCAGTACGAACACAGGCACCCTGTTGCACCGGAGGGAACCCATAAATTGGCACGGGAAAACGTTAATGATGATTACAAGGGCCCTGAGATGGCCAAATGCAAATACACAACTGACACGCAAAAAAAAAAAAAGACAAATTCAGATAGGCAGTTACAAATAGGGAAACGATATGTGCCACAGTGCAGTCTACTCCACAGAACATCTATGGTCCTTTCAGATCATGCTGCACTCAGTTTAGGTGAGTGAACAGACAACAACAAAACTCTTCGCTGGCGTTACAGAAAATGTATGTGTATGTGTGTCCACTTGCAAACCAAACACTTTCTGCACTGGAAGCAGCGACGCATGCCACACGTCAGTCGTCCATGCAAGGAACCGCCAATGTTACGGCAGACAAAGCAGCTGTCCCAGACCTGCCAACCTGGCAATGTGAAAATTCGGGAAACTTCTGTGGGTTGGAGTTTTTTTAAGGGTGGTTGTTTTAGTTCTTTCATCAAGAAAAAATACTCCTGGTTCTTGAAGTGGAGAGCACCAAACTTCTTTATTTGTGAAGGGACCTGGCAGTCGCAGACATCGCAAGCTTCAAAAACTTGCCAGGATATATCTGCTAAAAAAAATGTTCGGTCTGGAGACCCTTCCCTGTAAGGAAGTTGCGGACAGTCTTCTTGGAAAGCAACTACCGAAATTTGGTTCTTGTCTTCTTAACCGCAGCAGAGTCCTTCAATGACTTGAAGGACTCTCATGGAGCTAAAGATCCTTCCAGATTCAGCATTACTGCGTGGAATGGCAAGTAGCTGCAGTATCACCTTTGAATTCCGCCAAACTTCGCTTCCCCAACAACAATAGTTGCGTCTTGGCTTTTTCCATTTTTGGCCATTTCGTTGGACTTCATCTTACACATCTTACAACGGCACCTAAAATATGCTTAACGATGCTCTACGGCAGGGGTTCTCAAGCATGTTGGTCCCAGGGAACCCCGCTAAGTCCCCCCCCCCCCCCCACTCCCGCCAGTTTTCATTCCGTTCATGCTACATTAACGTGCAATAAATTCAAAAGCAAGCAAGGGTATCGTTTTTTTTCCGTCGACTTTACGCGAATGCGTACGCTAGCGGCACCTATCTCCAAACAGGAGAAATGCGCATGGGGGTAATATAAGGCCGAGATTCAAGTGCAATAGTTTAACTCGTTTTCGGAGTCTGGCTGGCTACAAGCTGCTGGCGAGATTTATTGCGCAGCTCGCGCGTTTCTGTTATGCGCCGAGATGTGCTTACTGACACTCGGGCATGAGTAATGGAGGTTCCTTAGATCGATCGCACCTCAAGTTTACCATATAAGACTTAGCGACTGCGGAACACCAGTGGCTCACGGAACCCTGAGGAGGGGCCTGCGGAACCCCTAGGTTCCGCGGAACCCACTTTGAGAAACCATGCTCTACGGCAGTGGTTCTCAGCCATGGATGTGTCGGGGACCCCTTGTGGACTGGTGGAAGTGATGGGGGACCCCTTGCAGCGGAGGGGAGGGAGGGGGGTACGTAGGTAAATTAACACAACTGGAGCGTGAAACAGGTGCCTTTTATTGCTACCAAAAACATCAAACAAACGTGCCACATCACTTCATTTTGGACAGTTCATCAATATGTGGCACAGTCGCGCTTAAACAGAGTTGCATATCTCCAAATGAGTCACGGCCGGACTAAACTCCAAAAAATGTTAAAAAAAAAAAAAAAAGCGGGTGAGGGTTTTGCGGATCCTAGAAATGGCTTCGCGGACCCCCTAGGGTCCGCGGACCCCCATTTGAGAACCACTGCTCTACGGTATGGATACAATGAACTAAAGTTGGGCAACGAGTGCTTTTCCGCAGCTCCGCGACTGTCGCAGCCGAAACCACTAACATACGTGCGTGATTAAAAAAAGCGACCTGTCTAATGGGGCGGCCACTGTTCGGGCAATTTGAGATAGCATTCGTACAATCGGGAGATGTGGTCAAAATTCGGGGGTCTCCCGGACAATTTGGGAGAGTTGGCAGGTATGCTGTTCTCACCCAAAGTAGGGCGCACGTATGTATATCGCAGTCCCCTAGTGGAAACTTGAGTGCAAGTAATAACTTATGCCCACAGGGTGCAAACAATTTCTTGTTCCTCCTTTTCAAGCCCCTTCTGTTTCCTACAGTGCAAAGTTGGTGTTAATTATAGCATAAGCAGTGGTTCAACCTTACCACGGTCGACGCGTGCTGCGTAGTACTGCTCGTGGAACCACGGCACGCGTTCCTCCGGGAAGTCCAGGCACACGATGCGGTTCAAAGTTGCCAGCAACTCCCGCACCTGTCGATCTGTCTGATCATCAGTAATGAAGCCTGCAGAGGACAGTGCCGTTTCATTTTAAAAGAAATACCCTTTCCAGGTTGCCCCGGCACACACAATAGTTCCAAATCTATATATCTCACTTGAGAAAGCTGCGCAGCAAAAACATTTTTTTTCCTATGCATTACTTAACAATAATTAAAAAAACACCATCCCCATTCTCCCACACCATCATCATCAAACGTTATTGTTAAGTTGATTGGCTGCATGAACATCTATTAAAACAGAGCCCCCAGTCCTGAGCGGTGACCCAGCCTTCATTCAAAGCGGGGTGAAATTTCCATTGTGAACAACATAGGAGGAGTACACGGCGTGGGCTACGGGACATAAGCACGAGGCTAGGTGTATTTGACCGCTGCGGTCTTTTCAGCAGTAGAAGAAAGAAAAAACTTTAGTATAAAACATCAAGCCAACAATAAATGTTAAAAGAGAACTCGGAAGCTCCAACTGACATCAGCTGCACATAATGACAATAAGGAAAAAAAAAAAAGGCACTTAGAGCTAGCGGCCCCTAAGAGGCAGTTAAATTTCATAGGTTCGCCCCTGTAAGCATGCACCTGGCCCAGAGCTACTTTATGCTGAGATACATTAAAGCTATGCAAAGCTCACCCTGCCTTGACAGCCTAAGCACATGAGCTTTAGTAATATAAGATGTGATCTGTAAAGCACATGTGTCTCCACCTTAGTTGTTTTAGCTGAAATGCAAACGTTTTACTGTAATTTTTTCCGGAACAGAAATTTCATTTGACTCCGCGTAATGCCTTGCCATCACAGGTCATTGCTGTTACAACACTTTTATCATTTGTGGCAACTTAATTATTGCTAATTGGATGACAAGCCAGGTCAGTACCAATGAGCTCTTGGTCGAGGCGCTCCATGAAGGGCAGAGCAAAAATACGGTGAATGAGTTCACTGCCCAGACACTGGAAGAATCCCAAGGCCACAGCAGCTTGAAGTAAGGCAGAAGTCGGCAAGTCATCAAAGTGCCTGCACGGTGAGCAAAGGATGGTTGGTGCGCATTAATTAGTGTGCCAAACAGGGCCATATGCCACTGGTACCTGCAAGAAGCTCTGTCACTCCAAAATCCTTCGAGATAGTAAGTGATATTTCACGCTCAAGGTCAATAGCTACTTCAGCTAATTTCAGCTATTTGCGTGGTGAGCAAATCACGAGTCAGTAAGGACCAAAATCGGCTCCAATCCACGCTGTGAAGGTGGTTGGAAAGCAAAGGTGTAAATGACACCCCCAACAATTGCCCATGCGACGTCACTTGAATTCACACAAGTGGCATTACACAGAGTGAAACCAGAGATTCTGCACGCCGTTACCTGGGATTCACACCGAAAAGTGCCCTCCCTCTCCCCAGCCACTCAATCAAAACCAGCGTCTGTCTCCCCCGTCTCCACGTGTGGGCGTAGCTTAGTCGCTACGACAACAGGCTCTCGCACTGCTTCTCTTTGGGTCCAGGTTCGATGCCAGTAGTTTTATTTAGCCTGGTTGTGAGTTTCTTGTGGCGCACACGATGAAGCAGTTAGCTGGTAGGGGTAGCAAGCTTTGCTTTAAAAAACTACAAAATAATGTGAGCTTGTAGTGAGCCTGAAGTAGTGAGCCTGAAAATTAGGCATTGCTGTGGATGCAAATCAGCTTGGCTGTTCGATCACTGAGCTACTTGGAATGACTAGCGAAGCATGCCAACATTGCCACAGTTCTTGCTGTCAGATCAGACAAGGGAGGCAAAAATCAGCGAAACAGCCTGGAAATCAAAGTGCCTAGCAGTAGGTATCCCGACAGCAGGATAACAATGGCAAAACATTGCACCAGCATGTATGGGGGAGGTTCTGCAACTGATTTTTACACAAATAACGAAACGGTGCTGCATTTACTCAGCTTTGCTACTTGGGCGGCCATGCTGCTTAGGAAGAGAAATTTTATAAAATAGTTATTCACTGTGCAAGGAGGTTTAATGACACAAGTGGCTCCTACAATCTGATGAACAGTGGAGTCAAGTTGTCCGTGCCTTACCTGAGTATGCATGCATTCACGGCTTTCGCGAAATGATCGACTCGGTCGGGAACATGGCCGCTCACGAAGCACACGTAAGGCAGTTGGCATGTGGTGACAGGAAACAGCCATTCAGGTGCATCCGCAGCCCGAGCCACAAGCCGATTCAAGCTGTCTGGCAGCCATAGCCGCTCTGCAGTCATGGCCCTGCAGAATGCTGCCAGCGATCGTGGCGAGGCCTCGTCTACCAGGACACTACACCTACAAGGAGAACCACCATACAGTAATGACAATCACATTGTAAGAAAATGGTTTCAATTGAGGATTCGGTGCACACAGCACAGATTTGCCAACATGAACTATTAGGATAAGCAAAAACATTCATGTTCAAAGGAGGTTTGAAATGAATGGAGTACCCACAGGTCAAACGAGCCAGCTCACACTTTACAAGGATTTTCCACGTCTAGCAACCATGAACGTGTCTTTTCTTGCAACTTGACCGCAGCTGTAAAACTTGTCTAGAAAGAGCACTACCAAACGCCAAGTGGCCTTGAGGGTCAGATGCCTCAAGAGGCACCGTTTATAGCAACACAGGCGAGTTTACACTTTTGTTTGCATAAGGTACATCAACTGGTTCTAAAATTCTGTTACACTTGCTTTTTCTGAAGTTAAGTTAGGTTTAGCAACAAACCTGAAGTGCACTTGATGCATGTAGGCAGAGACAACAATTGACAGAAGAAACTTAGGGAAGGGTTAGCTAAAACAAAAAATAAATACTGTGACACTACAGCATGTATCACTGAAAAATGGAAGCGAATGCATATATGCTATACTAGCTGTTTTGTTTTTTAGTTATGTTCAGGTACTTCGGTAATGTAACCTCTCATAAGACAATTTGTTACTCATCAAAATTGAGTGTGGTACTTACTATTAACACATTTTTGGACAGTAGGGCTCTTCAGAAATTTTAGAGGCAAAATTTCATTAATAAAGATCCCCAGGTGGTCAAAATTAATCCGGAGCCCTCCACTACGGCGCGCCTCATCGCCTGCATTGCGTCGGCGCGTTAAACGCTACAATCAATCAAAATTTCATGTTTCCCAAGGACACTTCGAAATTCGAGATAACTGGGTAAAACTACACGGACAATATGGGGGAATGGTTTGGAATTATAAAGACCTTCTAGATGTCAGAGCTAAAGTTAAATAGATTCCACTGGAGGTCACAAAAAAATTGATTACTTTTTGTTATCATCACTCTTCACTGGTCAAAGGTTTTGCAGTTAGCAGACAGCACTACTTTATGCGCTATTTCAGTGCAACAATAGCTTTATGTAAAAACATGTGGGATTGCAATTGTGTTCTTTCTACAGTGTACCTTTTCTGCAAAATTTAAATTAACTCGAGCCTATTCTGATTTGTAAAATGATATATAGAGGTAGCGTTATTAGTCTCTCCCAATTTCGCAACTCCGGAAATTGACTAAAAATATGAAATAAAGTTATCATATCATCCATAAATTCAAACGATTTCCCTCCAGTTACTTGATAATATTCTAGCTTGAGTTTGGTGAAAGCTAGAAACAAGGTGAGTAAGCAACAAAATACCCACAGAGTGCTGGTGCACGAAACAGAAACAAAGCTTCCTTTTGGCCATGCTACCAGCTGCTTTGAAGCATGTACTATTGGTGTCAACTGAAACGCGAACAAGAAAATATGAACCTGAACGCACAAATAGCGTGATTTTTTTCCATGCAAGCCAAAATGACACGTGGCTTAGTTACAAAAACAAAGTTGGGAAAAGTGGATTTACAAATATACCGATAGCGTGCCATTATATGAACTCTATGAACAGTATTTTTCAATTTTGCACATTCAGGTTCATATTTTCGTGCTCGCGTTTCCTTTGACGCCGATAGTACAATAACAGTGGTGGCGCATGAACACCCACAATCTCAAAAGCCCTGTCTTAACTGAAAATTGTGATTGCCTCTGTAATCAAAAGCCTCACTGTCGCGTGCCCCTGTGTAAAAAAGAATGGAATGCTGTGCTTTGCTAGTTTCACTCGCTTGTTCAACAGCATCCTCTTTTCTTCGGATCCATGTCCTACAAATGCTCACCTCAAAGCGAGCGCAAAATTTGCCTGTGCCTTGAATCGGAATGGGTGGAAGACAGCATGTGAAGCTGTCATAACTCTGTCAGTTAACTCTGTAGTTAATTCTGTGTGTTAACTCTGTAAGTGTAACTAGGACATTTGTCAAGGAATTTTGACTATCTGTTTCATAGGAAGATCTCACAAGTAGTCGTATAACGACCTATAAGTAAGTAATGATCGCGGAGACAGAGAGTACCAAAATTAGGTTGCGATTTAGGTACATATGTACAGCCTGCTGCTTTTTCAATGACATCAACTGACATGAGTCAGCACCTCATCCAGGGAGAACGCAAGGGAGAGTAGGAGTGTGAGCTCACACAAAGGTGGGTGTTGGCAGCTACACTATTACCGCAAACGCGACACCCAGTTTGGTTTATCGCTGAGCGGTGACAGTAATTTTGTGTGTGCTGGGTTAGCTTCTTGCTTTCCATGAGCATGGGCTACAATAAAAAGGAAAAAAAAAATTGTGTCTGTGTGTGAATGCATTGCTTTGCAAAATTCATGGGGAATGAAAAAATATTAATATAGATAATCTGTATATTGATTAGCAAAAGCATGAACCATAAGCAAGTTCTTTATGGAACTCTTATTTCCTCATCCAATATAAGGGCTACAGCCAACAATCTAAAAAAAAGAAATAAAAATGCAAAATCGCTATTCCATATTTAATCCTGGTCTGCACTGCGACTGACACTTTTCAGTCCAAACTAGCCGAGCAGCCTAAACTTGTGGAAGAGTGAGCATTCTCTGCACGTGCTTACTCTTGCCACTTCTAACCATGATAAGGCACTGACACATCCATGATTAAAAAGCAGCTGGCTGATAAATTTCAAACAAATTTCTGCTGGTTGCTGGCAATCATCACACACAGCCATAAAAAGACGATGGCTAACCTGCTGTTTATGTTTACATAGTGCACATACGTTTTGAGTATTTGTCTAGTTTAAAATTTGCACTTTACATTCATGTCCACGAATGTACTCTTACAGCCTTCTGCTCTAAGGGTCACCCAGCCACATCACCGCAAACTACCCAAGATCATACCATGGGAAAGTCCTTCAAATACTAAACTGCAGCCTCAAGAGTATGGGTCAGAGAAACTGGCACCAGATCTCTTTTGAAACACAGCTATTTTAACAAGAGGCTGTTGCATATGGTGCTTTTGAAAAACAAAAATAACGTTATGGGGCTTTTGAGGCAGGACATTTGCATGCAGGGCTGCCTTCCCACACCCAACTAAAGATGCTGAAAAAGTTAATTAGATGTGCACAGTGTGTCACATTACCAAACTGAGCTTGCCCACTTTGGAGGCAAGCATTTAAGTGACTATGCAGCTAAATAACGTGAGAGTTTGGGCGAGCTGGTACTTCATTAAATTAATGCTTACAGCGCGAATAATCTGACGAAGGACAAAAGAGAGTAGCTACCCACTCTCTTTCGTCAAATTGTTCGTGCTGTAAGCATTAATTCAGTGGACTATGCAGCATTAACCATGCACGAGCATACGCAAATCACTCGAACTAATGGAACAACCACCTGGCAGCAATGGCCTCTTTGAGGTGTTCATGGTGGCCACGCGAGGACCACAGCACTTTGTTGGACACAATCAGTGCAACGAGCTCGTTTAAAGTCTGCGCCGCATCCACTTTCCGGCGGATCTCAACGTGAATGTCTGTCTTCAGGCCCATGAGCAGCGGGGGGAGTGGGTATCTCCTGGATATCCTGCTGGGCAGGCGCTCGGCAGCCCTCACTCCCAGGGACAGCTCAAGCAAGGACCAAGACGTCAACTGGCCCGCCATCTCACTGATCCGCTGAGCCCTCTCGTAGCTCATTCCCGTCGGCCTGAACGTGAGCAGGAACTGCGCTGCGAGAGCGACTGACCGAAGGTTCCACGAGTTCTCCAGTTTCTCCTCACTCCACTCGTGTGCAACTGACTCAAAGGACTTGCTGCGAAATGCAGTCTGCTGGTAGCAACCAAGGTAACGCCGGATCAATAGCATTAAGGATGGGTGCGAGAGGTCAGCCACGAGGTTCCAGAACGTGGCTAAAACATCGGGGTTTGTCACGGGAAGCCACACGACGAGGTTTGCAAAGTACACGCTCGAGCGGTGGGAAATGCCCAATTTTAAGAGCTCGCCAAGAGAACTTTCGAGCTGCAGTCGCTCTTGTTGTCGCACTGCTGGCCCCATGATGAGACAGTGCGCAACTGCGACTGACGGTTCCTCCCTGTAAAGCTCGCGCGCTCGCTCTTGGATCAACTTCAGCGTGCCGCTCGCATTGCAATCTGCATTGGCCATGGCGTCGCTGAGAGACACAAGGTCGGTCGCATCCAATGACGGTATCAGTGTGTTTATGTAGGCAAGAACTTTGGAGATGCGGCTATCGTGGAAGTCGTGTTGCGGGTCGTGGCACATGACCGGGATGCAGCGGAGAAGAGTGCGGTGGTGCGATGCTGGGGTGAGGATCTCGGATGCCTTGCTGCAGAAGGATATAAGAAGAGATGGCGATGCTAGATGGAGTAAATGCCTCAGTGAAATGGCGGCAAACTTGATCTCTTCCTCCGTGCTGCACAGGAGAAGAAGACTTTGGAGCCGCGCGAGGGCAACACACTGATATGCGAGGCAGACATTTTTCGATTGGTTTAGGCTGACGGCGAAACGTGACAGGTCTTGGAGGTTAAAAGATGCACACCGCAGCGCCGCTTCGTTGAGCAGCGCATGGTAGGCGGGGATTTCTGGCTCCAGCAACAGCCTCTTCAGGGACACGAGGACGGCTGTGAGGCAGCTATCGCTTAGCAGGCTGCTGTTCTGGTGCAGATGATCAACCAGAACCTGAAAGTCCCGTGACGAAACGGCCGAAGTTGTGTCAAAGCCCTTTTGCACAGAATCTGAGAGTTTCTTGAGGTCCCACAACGAGACAACGGCTTGTGCGGCATATTCGAGTGGACACGGGGTTCCCAGCTCTGACACGCGAGAGAATAGTTCCTGTAAAAAATAATGAGAATTTTTGAGGAGCAAGGTCAGAGAAAAAAGAAATCAGTGAATGCATGTCCTAACAAAATAAGTCTATTAAACGTTCTCAGCACGTTAGGCGGACCCCGCGACGGTAATGTGCAACTGAATATTATGCGCTAATAACAACTGATTACAAATTTGATACAAAACTTCGATATGAACGGGTAGAACGTCGTTGAAAAGAGGAGATGAACTTCACGTACCGTTGGTGTCGCAGACGACAGCAGCTGCTGAAGGAGATTATCTGTGGTATCTGTAAGCAAGACTGTTTTGTAGGGGTACTTAGCCAGAAGTACGTCAAATTCTTCAGCATCAGCTGACGTTGCGTGTTCGAGATCACCGTGCTCATTACTCAACGTAGACGAAACATGTATGAAGCGCACACTGCGCAACTTCCTCCTGACGCCAGTCGACAACGGTAGGAAATGTATTGCTCTCCTGAAGTGCCTGTAGAATGCAGTCATGTCCGTTACACTTTCATGACAAGCAAAAAATGCCCCGTCACATCAGCGTTAAACAGTAGCGATTCAAAAGTTTACACACACGCGCAGCACCCACGTTGTTTTGATAGCGGACGCCTTTCATTAGTGGATTATGCTATGGATTCTAGTATGGATTATAGAATGCAGAGTAGATATCAACTCATAAATAATAATTTGTTATAATTATAACCTGTATGTATAATAATAAATGCTAAATTTTGTTTAAAAAGGGTAATAAAGTACTACAATTGTAGTTAACAATTTCTTACGGTAACGTGGTAATAGCGCTTGTAATTTGAAGTCTGACCACGTTAGAAACGAAACAAAACTTGCAGTGATGGCGTCCAGGCTGTTGGCGTTGTTGCCGTTGCAGTCGGATTTGCGCGTGTAGTTGGCTGTCGTAATACCTACTTTTAATTACATTCGCATATATTTTCTCGTCCTAAAGGGACTCAAGACACTTACAAGGATGTTGAGAAGATGAAACATCAAGCGTAACGCTGGGTAGTTTTTGCTGGACGCCGCGTAGATTAGATTCGTCAATCAGCTGCTGCCTGCGTGACTTTCTGTGTCGTGCGTCTGCCGTGTCGGCACTGTCGGTGCGGCAATGTGGGTCCTACTAAATCGCATCGCCGCCTTCTTGTACATGCAAATCAGGCCAACGGTCAAGTGGATTCTTCGTAGTTTGACGCGGCTGTGCGAGTTGCAGCGGATCTGCTACGGCACCGAGCGCGGATGCCAGCGGACCCGCGAGCTCGAGTGGAGCTTGCAGATGTCGCGCACCCCTGCCGTGCGAACCATCTACGATCGGCTGATGCAACTCGCGGACGAAGGTCGCTTCACCAAGGATATATCCGCCAGCGCCGTCGAGTACGCGGTGATCGGCGTCGCCTACGTGAAGAAGATCAACACGCAGGTGCACCGCGAGTTTGTGCGCTCGTTTCGGACCAGCATGCTCCAGATGTGCGGCTACCGACAGCTCGTGTACGAGGTGGAGCTCCTGCGCAAAGCCCAGTTCGTGGCGCAAGACCCCGAGCATCTGAGTAAGCTCCTGCGGCTGTGGAAGTCGCTGCGGCCGGACGAGCACCTGCGCGGTCCCGTGTCCAAACAGTGGACCGAGATCGGCTTCCAGGGCGACGACCCGCGCACCGACTTCCGCGGCATGGGCATGCTGGGGCTGGAAAACCTGGTCTTCTTCGCCACCGAGTACACCGACGTCGCGCGGCACGTTCTGTCGCACTCGCTGCACCCGGAGTACGGCTACTCGTTCGCCATCGTGGGCATCAATCTCACCAGCCTACTGTACCACCTGCTTGTCAAGGGAAAGCTCAAGTCGCACATATTCAACGCCGTCGTCGAGAGGCCGCACGTGGACGACTTCAACAGGGCCTACTGCTACGTGTTCTTCGAGTTCGACAAGTTCTGGCTGGCCGAGAAACCGGTGGACATCATGGAGTTCAACCGCATCCGGGACAAGTTCGAGGACCGCCTGATTCAGATGCTCGAAAAGGACGACTGCGTGTTCAAGTTGTCCGTGGCCGTGAAAAAAGTCTGAGGCTGCGCTGTTCTCTGCCCCAGCGTTGTGCGATGTGTCTCACAGGGTGTTGAATATAACGGCGAGAGTAAGGTTCACACGACCTGTTTCAGCCTCTAAGCAGCAATACGCAGGCACCGGTGACAGCTGTATTATGAATGCCAAAGGCATGAGTAGATACGGTTATTGAGTAAACGTAGCAAGACGTGGCTCGATTTTGAGCGCCATTTCAAATGAGTCCTTTTCAAAATGCATGGTGGTACTTAACAATTTAAGTGTGATTTGTGCAAGGCACGGTATCTAGTGCAAAAAAAAATGCAGATGGTGCAAGCTCCGAAAATTTTTTATTACACCACGCCTGAATAAAGCCGAAATGTCTCTGCAGTATTTGTGCCATAACCTGTGATTGCAATCATTCTTTGTCATCGTAAATTTATTTTCTCATACCTCACATATTCATTTCAATCGCTGGGAATGTGCTTCCTTCGTTATAAGTTAAAAGGTGTGTGGATGAACATATGTTATTTTATATCGGGTGATGTGTTTGCATGATGCATGCCCATTATGTTCCATAATCAAAACATTGTTACGTCGTTTTATGTCATACCTTTTTTTCTGAAGTGACCTGTTGCTGAAGAGCCACTGTAAGTAGCCCAGCAATGCTCATTTGCTCGTCTCGGCATCAATTGGGCTAACGTGTGTTACCTGTCATCACGGGATAAGCCTGCAGGCTATTCTACAGTGAGCTAAAAATGTTTGTTGCTGCATTAGATGAATATTTTAAAGTGCTTACAGCTATATGATGATACATTACTTGTGCTGCAGTCTTTGAAGCCTAAAGTTGCAATGTTAGTTCTTTAAACGAGACACCTGTATTGTACCAAAAAGCTATTTTGTGGTTATTCTGGCCTTGTATTTCCGGCAGCACATTTTATATTGGATAAACGTGCTCACAACATTTTAGGTGTCACTCTGTCACAAGTGTGTCATTGCACCCGATGTCACTGAATCGAGAGAAATGGCCCTTCCGAGCACACTTCCTGAAGCACAACTACCGTGAATAGGTTGAAAAAGCCGAGCATTGGGCTACACACACTACCCTACCAAGAGTGATTAGACAGTGTGTACATCCCTTTGCAGTGTTCCTATCGGCACGATATTTGCTTTAAGAATGAATTCAAGAATGAATCGGCAGACAGTAGAGTACTGACATAGCTGCACCCTTTTGACAGATGGCAGGGGTGATTGAAGTTTTGCTAGTGGAACTTTAAAGGGGCTGCGAAGACGAAACGCAAGTTTGGTTCATTGCAAGGACTGCTTTTTTGCAGTTATCATGCAAACCAGTTGAAATACAAACCTGAAAGAAAATATTTAAGCATTACAGAAACAAATGAAGCAGTGGGCACTCACAAACTACTTTCTCACAAGGACTTTTTTTTTGTGATAGTATATCCGGTGGCATAAAGACTACGGTACAGGTATAGGTTAACTCCCATTTGCGAAGAAATGCAAGGAGGGAGCGGTGGTGGGATCCCCATATCGACCGATGGAGGTCAGGTAATCTGCCAGGGTGGAGGCCTGTGCCTGAAAAGTGTCGTGTTCTAGCCGCTTCCAATGAAGGGCACGTCCACAGCAGGTGTTCTGTGTCTGCATCTCCGGCAGGAGCTGTTGCTTGTGTGATTGGTAGCTGCCAACAAACCCCACTACATTGGCTGTGCAATTGTAGTGGCGCCTCTATTTCCATTTGATCATACCATTTGGATGTTAATGGGCATTTGACCTCTCTGAGAATTGTGCTTTTAGAATTCTTACTGTTATTTCACTGCTGACATTGTATAGCACAAATTTTGAAAGATTTTTCGGTATTTATAATGCTTTTTTAGTTTAAAAAACGTCTTTTAGGCCTAGAGCTGCTTCTTTCAAATCAAACAAAGTTTTATTTTGTCTTGATGGCCCCTCATGCCATTCTCCTACATGAACATGCAAAATTTGTCAATGCATTTCATTGTGGTTCTTGCCCGAATGAGTTAAGCTCATTTTTGCCTGTGCTGTTATTTCTTTCTGAAATATGAACTACAGCACCACTGTAAGTTGATTAGCCTGGCATCATTACTTGTCAAAAAGAAAGTGTGTTTTACTTTTCAGTGGTTTCTTTATACAGAGCATTGTTTTTGGTGTTTGCTTCCAAATTCAGTGTTGTGCAAAGGAGGTATGTTTTTAAACTTTTCTTTTTTCGTTCCTTTTAGGGTTACTGTGGTAAAGACAGAGTTGGATGTTGGCCTACTTTTGTGCTGCTTGTTAATAAGCAATAAGTGCAGAGCTTTAAGGCGATTACAAGGAGGGTTCGAACTGACTTTTAAGCAAGTGCTGTTGTTGATGCAGTTTAGATGTAGGTCTGCAAACACGTTTCCGTCTTTTTTTTCTTTCCACCCTTTACAGATTATCCTTTATGGCAGAGTGATTGCATTACCTTTTAGTTAGTTATGACTATAGTAGAGAAGCTTGATACCGTGAAGTCTGGGGAAATACAGTAAAGGTACGTTTAATCTTCATTTCATCGAGAAGCTGAATCTGTGTCACGTTTTGGCCGAAAGCAGCTCTAAATTATGTTAGTGAAAGAGGATTCAGCCAGGATTTTCTTGTGGGTGCCATGATTTAGGCAAGAGGGAATGGGTGTGGAATTTCATCTCTGGCTAAGCAGTTGGAAAAGATGGAGGAGGGGGGGGACCAAAATTTGAAAAGCGGAGGTGGGGGAGGGGGCTGCTCTGATGACTTGAAGCATCAAAAAACAAAGCAAGGACCTTTTCTTCACAACACAAAAAAGCAAGCAGCCATTAAGTTTTCGTTTCTACCTCCTTCATTGAGCACCTCTGCACTTGGTCCCATAATTTATCCCCCCTACAGTGCCCTTTCCTTATTTTACGGTAGTGCTGCCAGTTCTCAGAGTTATTTTGAATGCCAAGGCGCATTCTTGTTGCAGCTTCTATTTTATAAACTGCGTAGCTGTTCGCAATCGTGCTGACCTGAAGCGAGCTAAAATATAGCAAATATCCGGGCACTTGGTGCACCTCTATTTTTCCCCCGGTGCGGTATAATGAAAGGAAACGTGAAGGCCCGAGCACCTGTGGGCCTTAGTTTGGGACCAGAGCTTCTTTGTTTCTTGCTATAGCCATGCCTGCATACGTAGCATGCCTTTATGGCTTGTTTTAGTGAAGTTTTATTTTGCTTTATAGTACTGTATTTTAATGTAGCATACAGCTTCAATATTAATTATTGCAGGTATAATTAGCTGCTTTTACCCTTATTATTAGCACAGTGACGGAAGAGTCGCAATGGTACTATTGAATACTTGAACTTAGCTTGCAGTTGTTTTAGCAGGACACACGAAAAAGTATAGTATTCCTTTTCTCTCATCACCCTGTAGACGGATGGACTTAGATGACAGTGATGCATATCGTATACAGCCTAAAAGACATCCTACTTTTCTGCCATTTATTTTAGGTCAGCGTTGAAAAGATAGCTATGAACATTCATCGTTACGTTCTGTTTCACCAGTTCTGACATTTTGATCTGAAAAAATTACGGGCATCAAAAGACAGCCTTGTGATTTTTGAATGGAATACTCATCTTGAAGTGCTGAGGATCTTTTGTGTAATGATGATGACACTGTGCAGAAGATTACGCCATGATTTTTCACAGGGCACTTGCACGTGTGATTGATAGAGGATGTGGGAGAATTCGTTTTAGTACTGAATGACAAGGAAGTATTTCAGCATTCTGGCAAGCAAAACTAGTAAGCTATTCACTCATTGAAACTTGTTAGCAGATTTATAACTAAAACATAGCTTTAGATTTTGAACATGTGGAAATTTTTCATTGTACTTATGTGAGGGATAGCAGCTGAAGACGAGAAAAAAAAAAAGTAGGTAATGAGATGACAGCATTTTGATTTATTACCGACAGCACAAACTACGGGACACACCTCGTGGACTTATAGCATGTTGACAATCTCACTTTCGTGCATTGAAACAGAGGGAGTTAAAAATGGTTCCCGGTGGTTGGGCTTGAACAGCATGTAGCCCGGGCATTGAGAAGCAGTTTGAGCATGTGGCCCGGAAAACTGCCACATTTGTGATATTGACATTCCAGTGGTTTCCAAACTGTTGCACTTCTTTGGCATCTTCACTGTTGTGTCAATAAAGTATTCTCCTATTTCAGAGCTGTGGTCTTCAGAGGTGCGGCCAAGACAAATTAATGGACAAACACCTTTGGACAAACATGTCCTAAAACTTCGTGATGTTTTTCGACTACACTTGACTTTGTCCGGATACATTGCAGGCCAAATGCGTAGCTCAAACAACACTTTTTCTTACAGCCTAGCACAAAAACATTTCCTGACGACACTTAAACACGCCATTTTTAAGTATGCACATTGGCATTCAAAACTTACGAGAGATCATGCGGTTCATTTAGCATGAACAGCTGCAACATGTTGAACATTGTTCCTTTTTGAATGTACACAACTGGTTCACTCTCGCTGGAACAGGGCAACCACACTGGCAGCTCACAGTTGAGAACAGCCTTCAGTCAACCTAGTAAAACTCTTGTCATTCTAGCATGTTCACACAAATTAAATTGTTGGATTACTCAAGGACATAAAAAGAAAGCACCCAACAAAAAGTCCTCACATTACATTAGTCTAGGAACGGTCACTCACAGAAACATGCACCAACAGCCTTGCTTTCGTGACTTTTCATTGTAAAAATAAAATGTGGAGGTTCGGTGATAAACTTTCAAGCACCACGCCGCATAATTTTATTGCATTTCACTGTTCACAAAAAGTTAGAAAATAAAAATTCAAATGCTAGCAACGTCACTACAAAAAAGGTCAACTTAAAGACCAAAATGTGCAGTTCCCTATAATACAATGCTTCCTACATGAAAACTATAAAAATGTCACGAGATTTGTTGGTCAATATTTCTGTTACAACGGTGAATTCGGTGAGTTGGTGCATTGCAAACAACGCATACAGTACGAAGTGCAGGCCGAAGCAAAAATGACATACATGGGCAGTGTTTATATACATTGGCCGTAAATAGGAAGGGAAAAAATGAAAATCGTTATATGAGCAGTACAGGGTTAAGATGGCCCTACAGATATGAAAAAAAAAAGAAAACTAACAGTAACCTTAAACAGTACTTGAATTTTACTTGACACCATTTTTCACCTCAAAAATGAATTGCTGAGTACCAAAAAGTCAACTAATCCAACATAATCAGTTTTGGCTAATATCCGTACAACACACCAAAGCAACAGCAAGAATAAAAACTTGTAAATTAGTCCCCTTCTCATCACAACAGAACAGTTCTGATGGTGTAAAGACGTGACTTATAAGTAAGAGAGAGCAATTATAGAATCACTTCAGTCACTACCACACTAAGCCACATAACAGCTTGCAATTAAGCAAAATATGCACATTAAGCAGGCCAGTGCCAAATGTCCACCAGATTTCTTTTGACTGGCCCAGCAAAAATTTTTCCCCGTTCAAAAGATGCCATATTTTGTAACACAATGACCATAACCAATTTGGCTATTTCATAAAGGTGTGTAATGAATAAGTGCCTACCCTGAAACACCCCATAGCGTACATTCATTGTTTACATCTCTTCCACACTGATTGATAAAATAACCACCCTTTTACTTCAGCTCAACTGCAAAAGCCTGATTTGAAGTTGAGCAGGTTACTCGATAATACAAGTCAATAACACCTGCAAACCCAGTTGCGTTTGCATGCAAACACGTGACATGATACAGCCTACAGTGAATATTAGTGCTTGTTTCCAAGATGATGGAAAACAGAGTGCAACATTGGCATGCTTGCGTATAATTGTGGTCACCTACTGTCTACATAGAAAAAATTGCACGCGACGAAAATAAAGCCTGCTCATGATAAAAAATGATGGAATATGTTCTTTTTGTGGCCTTACTATTATGCACAGTACCACGAAGAGAGCCAAATGTTACTTTGTAACTTTCTGGTAGCCGGGAAAGTATGCTAAAATGTACCGAGAATTCGTTCTACATGTTACTGGCTAATTCGCAGAAGTATAGCTCAATTTGATGACTAGTACACACAAATGAGGTCCTGGTGGCGAGTAATTGTGAAGACATGCCGGCATCACAGCTATTGGCCAATCACCACATGAACCTTTGGATGCTTACATCTCCCTCCCACTTGAAAGTGCGGTTTAGGAACAACCACATTACAGCTGCGTTCAGGGCAATATTTGTGGCTAATTCCAGCAACAGCTGCCAGTATTGCACATCTCTGAGTTGCATTCTGAAGAACATGTACGGAAAAATGAAATAGCGGAATTCCAACAACTTCTGGGGCACTGTCGCCACAACCACGCACAGGCAAAACAGAAGTCGCCAAGAAAGCTTCTTGTGCTGCAATCGATGTAGCATTGCGTAGCCTGCGTAGAGGTAGAACGGTATGAGACACTGGCGAATCAGGTTGCTTCTCCCAAGCACTCGCCTCCATATGTAAAACGGAAAGTGACGGTTGTCGGCCAGCAAGTATCGGTGAGCGTAAGTAAAATTTTGTACGCAGAGAATGGAGGCTAGTACTATAAGGGCGTATAAAAAGGGCCGCCGCATCAGGCTTTTGGTAAAATCCTTCAGTATGCTAGGCAGTAGCAAATACGGCGCAGCGTGAAACAGCGTGAAAAGCAAGAAATAGCCAAGCTGCGGTGCATGAAAGACAGCCTCGTGCGAGGTTTTGTCCCCAAGTGCAATACTGCCGTTCATAACGACGAACACTACGAACGATATACCAACAAGGACGTAGCCTCCACAGTCGTACACAACTCTCATCCCTACTTCAAACACTAGCCGTGCCTGTTTCACGGGTTCAGCGATAATCCGGCTGACTGTGCAAGAAAGACTTTCGGGTTTGTCTTCGTCGGAACGAAACACATTGTCGGCGATATCCAGCGCCTTGCAGCCGGCCACCATAAACAGCCAGACAATAGAAGTTTGTCGGTAAAATACGGCGACTGCTCCAAAGATCGCCGCAATGTAGTGGCGATCGAAGAGGGAATAGAGGTACATGATTTGGAGGAAGAGAACAGTTCCGGGGTCAGTGTAGTAGAGGAATGTGAAGAAGTACAACACTGGAAGCAGTGACATTGCTGCACTTGAGACAATGAGCTTCGTGCGGGCTTGGGCATCGCAGGGGCCGGCAAGCTTGATCGCGATTAAAGATGACACGTAGAAGTTCCCAACCATAAGAACAATATTGGTGAGACGCAGAGCAAACACGGTGCAAATTTCCGAGCTTGTGACCAGCTTCAAAGGGAGCAGCAGCACGAGCGACGTGAGGTACAATCCTGGGGGTGTTGTGATCATTGGATCCCAGTGAAATATGTCGTACCGGCAGTAACTCTGGGCTTGCGGAACATGGAATATTTCGTCCATGTAAGGCGTGGGCTGGTCATTGTGCACACGAAGGGAGACTAGTAGCGATGAAACAAATAACACGGCCGTCACGGCGACAAACAGCAAACGGTACATATTTTTACGGATCAAAACAGCTTGCTTGTGCTGTCTCGTGTAAACAAATGCCACGGCAGCACGCGCCACAGAAACCGGAAGTAGAACTTCTGCGTATAACGCAAAAATTTGTTGTGCATCGCATAAAAAAAGGTAAAATATGTTGCGTATTTTGTTTTTCACGTGCAATAATGTATTTGTTTAGCTTATATTGCCGTAAATAAATTTGTACAAACGCTTGTTGAAGCGCGGTAACATAACAAATTTCACTTCCGGGGCAGCGCGTCTTTCAAACTTGTAGACCCCGTACAACGGCAAATTTAGGCTCTAAATGTACGGCAACGAGCATTCGTAGCCTTTGATAGCGCAACAGGTGGTGTACATACAGCTTCACGCTTTATAAGAAGGCACTTTCGGCTACATGGCTGGGTAGAGCAGTGAGGACATACGTCTTCGTCATACAGCGTGCCCTGTGCTCGCACTGTGGTTCGTCAGGCGCTTCGGTGCGGAAACAGTTGCATCGCTTCAAGTGGAAGCAACAAACCCATGCTTCTCCACATATGCATTACAGACATGGTTATGAAACGTACGCGCATCGATTTTTCTCATAATTTGGTAATGGTAGTGATTGTGATTTTGTGATTACTCTGCGAATGTTGAAATGACTTTAACTGATATAACAGCAGGCAAATATGGGACTCTCCATTTTCCTTCCACAGAAGCCCATGTATTGACAGAAGGCGGGAATTCCACAGCCTTTGCAACTTCACTGTGAACTACCTAATAATCCAACTGCCGGGTAATTGTTTTTGTGAATGTTTTGACAAAAGGAGAGTTACAGCCGTTTCCGCGAAAAAAAAAAAAAAGGCTGCGCCGAAAGTAACTTTGCCGCCCCAGATTTGTTGATGGACACAAAAAATTCACGGAACCGTAGTAATAAACAGCTTCGCAGCGAAAGCGATAAGTATAAAAAATAGAAAGAGGTGGGATGGTGCGCACGAAGTTCTCAGGCACGCAAACCGAGCCTCGCACTAATGTTTCACACAAAACTTCGTCCATACCTGTGCTTCAAATCGTTCAAGCGACGATGCGCAACCATGAAGGCTGCTTTTTGTTTGGCCCGGGAAATAAATTTTCCGACCAGCAAGCAGCACATAGACGGAACAGCGTGGGATTGCAGTGGCTTCCTGCACACTGCATGCGGAGTCGCCAGCAATGTCGCGGCTGACGAAACAGCCTTATCAGCCAACAGCGTTTCTTATCCCTTGCAGCCTAGTCCATTAGCGAGTAAGGATGGGACAACCTTCGCACTTTCGATTGCCTGGAAAATTCAGCTGCTGTGGCTGGTGCAAGTATGGCCCCCTGCACCTAACTGGCCTGAACAGCACCTTCATGGTGCTACCTGGGCTAAACAATTGTGAAGAGGCCATTTACATCGATTCAGGTTGCATGTTGCATTTACGAGGCATTTTCTTCTCAAAATCCGGCAGGTCTTTTTGCCACTTTGTCCTACATGCGACATACCAAAAAGGCATTCCCAAAAATGGCATAAAAAAGAAGGATTTTAACACGAACCTCACCGACCCTTTTTAAATACTTTCGCTATGCCCCTTCCTTACAGTTTCGCAATGTGCATGCAGCCCTTCTTTAGTTGAAAGTATAGCAAGCCCATTTCGAAACTTGCAAGAGCGGTAGCTTGGACGAGTTGGTAATACACTGCACTGACGGGAAGCGCAAACACGCGGACAAGAGAAGAAACGCTTCGTCTCGCCTATGTTTTCGTTTTCTCCTCTTGTCCTCAAGTTAGTTTGCGCTTCCCGCAAATTCCATTTTGAATGACGGCGTAGAAAGGGGGAGAAGACTTTAAAAATACTCCCCTCACCTCTGCAATGTCTTGTCAAATTCTACAACAGCGCCAGAAAGGGCTTTCGGCCTGTATTGGACATGCCATTACTTTAATTTCCGATAAGTAGATAAAATTGTTCGATTAACATGGCAAATTGGCCATGTTGCTATACATGATTCAAAGATAGAAGCGCGAAAAGTACACGGACGGAGACGAGACGACAAGGAGTGCTCTGACCCTGTCGTTTAGCATACCTATCCGATCTCGTTCCTATTCAAACTTATAAGGGGCCGACATAAAGTGCAACAAGTTGAGTGCCATACAGTGCTTCCGGTAGACATTTGATACGGTCGAAGGGCGCAATGACACTGGAAGCGATAGGCGCTCCAAGTGGATTGAAGTGTCCTATAACTTTATTTCCTTCACATCTGTCTCCAATACATCGTACCGCCTGCGATCCAGAAAATTGACGCAAAAAGCTGAGCTCTAATTCGACTATTCCTTCCTACTTTTTTCGCCATTGCGGACACTCTCACCAAGACTCACACCACGTCAGCGCATAATGTAATTTTATCACCTGCATTTGCTCAACACTAGATGCGCAAACAGCCTCTTGCACTGCTGCCAAAGCTGCCTCGTCACTACTTCATGCACGTGATTCCTGCCGCATGACGCGGAAGGGAACGAGTGAAATTCTTTTATTAATGCAGGGAGGGTCTAAGGGCCGGAGGGGGTGATGGCAGGAGAGAGCCTGGAAAGGAAGCTGGCGAGGAGGTGAGGTCCACTTGCAGATCCTGGCAAGCAAGAACAAGTTCCTGGGTGCGGAGGTGGGGCAAGCTCTATTTCCATGCACGCGTAATCGTGCGGGCTTTATCTTCTGTCACTTTTGATGACAGTGGCAATAGCTGTAAAAGCCCGCCTCTTCTGGCGCATTTTAGTAACGCAGGCGTGCATCGCTCCAGATTGTGACTGCCCGAGCATCCAATCCACCGCGCGAACCCTTTATCGCGCCGCTAACGCAATGCACAAAGGTGAACTTTATGACGCCTTGTCCTTGGCCCCGTGGCCGAATAAAAAGCCATGCATCGCTAAGACCGAGTCGTGTTTGCACTCCACCTTCACCCAAGGTCTTCCCACCCTGCGGCAGAGCGGCTTCTCAAGTGAGTACATGTATCTTTGCACACTTACGTTTTCCCACGTTATAGACCGGGAATTCGCAGGGAATGTCCTTTGTAGGATTGATTGATTATTAGGTTTAACGCAGCGACGCTACACAGGCGATGAGGGGCGCCGTAGTGAAGGGCTGCAGATTAAATTTGACCACGACATTTGTAGAAAGTTGTGGTCTATAGTTGGTGACTGGTCATAACGCAAAACTTGTAGTGAAAGAGCCGGCCAGCGCTGCCCTGTTCAGTTACTCTCTGTTCGTGTTTCTGTTTTATGCGCTGAAGGTTTTCGGTCCGATTAGCAACCCGGTCCGTTCTTAATCGATCACTGGCTGCCCTCGACTACGCGCCCCATAGCCCGCGATATAATTTCGGTCACGGGGCGAAGTTCTAGCAGCGCGGAGCCCAACTTCATTCCTCCCTTATCACCGCATGCAGCAGCGGGATGATGCACCGCGTGCTGTCCGTGGCTGTGTGGCTGGGCGTCGTGGTCGTGTGCCATGGCCAGGCGCTGCCGGATTGCCCGCCAGTGGACCACAGGGACGCCAACGCCACACTTTTCGCCAACCCGTCCAACTGCTCCACTTTCTTCATCTGCAGGCAGGTACGTACAGTTCACTGTTTTTCAAAGCGTTTATTAACAGCGGAGCTGTTTAATAAACGCTTTCGAGTCGCGCCAGGTATCGTTCAAGAATCGGCGCAGCAAATTGAATGGGAGAAAAACGCTAGGCGAAGAAGTGTAGGTGGAAGTATCGAAGAGGAAAGGCTGACGAGCAGGTGTGGGGAGTGCTAGAAGCGGCGCAGATGTTCGGGTGGATTGGCTGCGCCCAGGGGTGGCTTAGGCTCTGACGTGCAGGTGTTTTCGCTTGGCGGCATCAGTGTCCGATCTACCGTTCAGATGAGCAGGCCTAAGAAAATTCTCTGTCCAGAAAAAGAAGCGGAGCATAAGCGGAGCATCGGCGAAGGAACGGGAAGCCGACCGTGATAATGTCAAGCGGCGTCGAGAAGATCCAGACAGAATTCCGGGCGAGGACTGCCGAAGTCAAAAAAGTTGGCGCAGCTTGCAATAGTGCATGGTGCTAGACCGGAAAAACAGGGGAGCTGGGGGTCTACATAGCTTCTTCCGATTTTGCTAAGTTTTGCTAGGCTTTGCTATGCTCTTGCTAGGTTATAGGCTAAGGGTTGAGGGGTGAGGCCAAGTTTTGCCGGATTTTACAAGGCCTTTTCGGTCGATCCCCCACACTGACAGCGGATCCAAGAACGGAAGAAGCTAAGTCGATCCCCAGCTCCACTGTTTCTCCAGCCTTGCACCAGTAGTGCGAGCTGTGCCTCTTTTTTGCGTTTTAATAGCCCAAGAAAGACTATCACCTTTAAAATGGGTGCGCATACGCATATGCCCCTTGTGCACTCACTGGAGCATGCGCGAAAGCTGGCTTCACTGTCATAATTTCCATAATTCCCAGGGCAGTGCTTTGCTTTTTGAGGCTAGAGCAGGTTGCTCTCGAACTAAGAGCTTTGTGAGGAAGTATTCACAAAATGATGGGGTATGCGTGGTCTGCGGAAAAGAAACAGAAACTATGCGGCACACAGTGTTAGAATGTGAGGGTATCCATCCAAATCCACAAGAGGGAAATATTCGGCTTCCAGAAGCGCTAGGATTTAATGTTAACACAGAGGAAGTTAACTTCAAGGCTGTCGAGGGGACGGAAAGAAGATTAGAATGCTGGTGGACGAAAAGCAGAGAGGTGAATATTGCCTGACAATTACCACCTGTAACAAAAAAAAGTATTTTGTGCCTAATAAGCTTTTTGTGCCTGCCCTTATAAGCAGCGCTAGTATTAAACCAAGAGTATAAAACATAGGTGTATTAGTCCTTTTTGGTAACAGACAGACAGGCAGATAACTTTATTGAGGTCCAGAAAATCCGTGTCAATCTTAGTGACTGCGTCCTACGGACGCGGGCCGCACTTGCGCAGGAGGCAGAAGTCCTTGTTCCTCCAGTCTCTCGCAAGCAATCTGGACAGTCCGGAGTTGAGTCACTACTCTTCACTTTGTAGGGCTTCTTCACACTCTTCTTCTGTTATAAAGTCACCGCGCGGTAATGCAGCGCATTGCCAGGGCATGTGGTTTAAGGAGCATGTGGTTCGTTTTTGGTAAGATGACATGTCATCACCCCGCTACAAAGGGGAAACCAATAGCAATCATCAATCATCATCATTATCATACCCTATCTGCGGCAGTGCACCCTTTACAGGTGCCAAATTTTTTTTCGCGGTATTTTTTTTTCTTCACCGGACCAAGCTCAAGCTTAAATAGCTTTGCTGCTGAAAGCCAAGTCAAAGCTAGAGAAGAACACCAGCTCCACTGCTTCCTCAGTCTTCGCATCTCAATTGTGAAGGTGGCCGACTTTTTTTTTCTTTTTTTCGCAGATCATATGAAGGGATATGATTAACTAATGGCGGGGAAAGGTGATTCAAAGAACATGGAGAGGTTCGTTTCACGGACGAAGCTGGGAGGGAACGATGATGTGGCCGTCCATGCGATGTATACGTGAATGCGTCGTCTACGCGGAGGCCCGTTGCCGCAAGATGCCACATCCTCGTCGGACGCGACGCTGGACCCCACAGACTAAATAATTGTGGTCGGCGTGTGGCTTGCGCTTCCATGCGCCTCTGCAACAGCGCCTAACCGAAATTTTTCTTATGTTCGTCTATCAACTATGGCAAGATGTTTTTAGGCGAATCAGAATTTTACATCTCGGTGGTATGGCGCATACCAACCACATCGACGGAGCAAAAGTTTTGTAAATACTTTACACATCAAGTATACGCCTCGCATCCGCTCTAACTTAAGCTTGCACAACGTATACTATTACTGTCAAAGCAATTGGCCTCAAGTTGCGAAGTTCGTGCGGTGGGAAACCCCCGCACAAACCCCAATGGGCTCGCTTGTTGGGAGGAGGTCGTGCTACGGAGGCTTCGGGTTGGAATGGCCTTATCACCATGCAGCATTCACCCACGCTTGGCCTTCCCGATATCACGCGCCGTTTGCGGACAATGGCCCTTTCTGTGTGCTTCCTGCGTCAGAAGCTGACGTTGAACATTTGCTGCGGACTTGCCCAGGCCTTACGGACGCCCGAACGCAACACCCCCGAGGCGCAGGGCTCCATCCTGGCCGACCCCCAGATCTCAAGGGCCGGATTGGGGGGCCCCAGCACCGGTCTCTTCTTTGTTTTTTGCATGTTACGGGTGCAGTGTTGTACATATGAAAACTTTTCCTTATGTTGTAGGGCAATCTTTCGCAAAAAATAAAGTATATGCGTTTTCATTCCAGATAAGCGGAGTTTAACCCCATTCTTTCTTGACTATTACGAGCATGCACAAATGATTTCCGAAGCTCTACTTTTGGCACTTTTCAATGCGCAGGCATGAAACGGTCACAATGGCGTTCCTCTTGGTCTTTCTTGCAGATGTTTATATGAAGGCAAAAGAAAACTTTATTCCGAAATATCTCGCATGTGGGCGGATTAATCGCATGTGGGCGGATTAACTGTGGATTAACCGCTTAATCATCTCACTCTCCCCTCGCCCAGGGAATGCCCCTGCTGTTCGAGTGCCCGGCCAACCTGCACTTCAACGACAGGCTGAAGGTGTGCGACCACCAACTGGACGCGGGCTGCGTGGAGCCGCCGGTGCCGACACCCGAGGTCACCAAGGTCACAGTGACGAAGGTCCAGAAGGAAGTCGTCGTCGTCAAGCCCGCCCCCGAAGTCGTTCCCGTGGCCGAGGGACCCGTTGATCCGCTCTCGAAGCCTGTGGTATCCGAAGAACCCGTGGACCCCGTCGTGGCTCTGGTCTGAGGCTCTGGTCTGAGGCTCTGGTCTGAAGTTCTCAGCAGCAACTTCGGCTTAGCCAGCTGACGACGACTGTGTGTTCGACAGAGCCAAGGACTTCCGCAACGCGTGCCGTGAACGAACAAGCGTTATGCGATAAGAATTCCGTTTGAAAAGTGATAGGAGGCAGACTGGCCGTATAGCCGGAATAAATGATTTGGGTACCGATAGCGCTGTGGAGTTCTTGCTTTGAATGTGCTTAAGAAGCAGTCATCTCTTTCGCCTTGGAGTAACGTCAAGCCCGTACTGCCATAATTGTTCTTTGTGTAAAAAGAGATGAAAATTTATTTCAGGTTATTCATACTTATCGTTAACCGTACGACGTAGTTTTCGCTGAAACGTCTGTGGAGCTGTTTGAGTTGCTGTCCTCAGCCCAACCGTGATCGAACTCTTGAAGCACGTTAAGTCTTTCCGCGGCTGAATAGCGTCCTTACGTGTAGCACGCGAGGTCTCGCTATTCTGCGACATCCACTTGTGCCCTTTAGATTGGTCAGTTGATTTTATGGTGGGCTTTGCAACCAGTATTTCATTGCTCGGAGTAGATGCTTCGACCGTCTTGTTCTGGGCGCCGACCGAGATCTTAGGCTTTACAGAGGACCGCCTGTGTGATTTTCGTCGAGTAGTGAACTTGGAGCTTCAGTAGTCGCGTTTGGAGGAACTTACGAGTGATATTCCATGAGTCAATGGCAGCCTCATGATGAGTAAATGAAGAGGGGAGCCTCCAGCAGCCTTCTTCGATGAATAGAAAATTGGCGGCAAAAAGGAAAAAAATTCTCATCAGACACAGCTTCGGGGCAAAAGTGTCACAAGAGAGAGGTTATCAGACCTGCCCGATATAGGTATCCATTAAGTAGGGGCACACCACAGCGGAAGGAGTTCAGCGATACTTCGCAGGAGCGAGTTTGACAAGGAGAATTCTTTTCCAGTGGAACCTGAGGTGTTCAAGTTCAGGAGAAGTGTGCCGCCCGTGATCAAAGGCGTGTTGGGCCAATCGGTATTGGCGATAACAGGCTAGCAACACGCAAACAAACAGGGAAGCCCCTCTACAATCGGTAAAGCCGAGGCCATTCTAGCTAGCATATCAGCGGTTTCATTAAGGGTTAATCCACAGTGGTCAGGCAGCCAAACAAGCCGAATTTTCCGTACATGAGTGGGGACGAAGGTATAAAAAGTTTTAAGCATAGAATAAAAAGTTTCTGAGGAGAGAGCCATGCACGCAACATCACTCAAGACTGCGCTGAACCAAGTTTCAGGATGGCAAGAAGAAGAGCAAGAAAGTATGCATAAAAATGGGAAGATAACCTGGTAAACACAATAATGAATGAATGAAATACCTTTATTTGGGAAGAGGCCTGAGGCCCTGGTGGGGGTTGGGGGGAAAAGGAAAAGGGAAGACCCGTATTACAAATAATGATCACATGACGATGTAATCGTTTAGAGTTCCTCTTCCGGTTAGCTGCAGGCACGGTTTGCATGTTCACATAGGCACTAGTCGTTGGTATGTGGAGCACTGTCAGGCAGGTTCACACGAGCACAGTCGCGTGCACGAACACTTGAAAAAAGGGTGGGAGTCAGTCAGCCACTTGGCAGCACGGCAGCAGTGAAGAACGTCGACTGAAGCATTTTCAACTTATCTGGTGCAGGCTGCTGATACTGGCCGTTGCATCTCGCTGCGGCTGTTTTTCGCACGGCGCAGATCAAGCTATCTCCAGTGGCACGTCACGGCAAACGTGCCGTCTGCTACTGTGACGTTTCTGCAGTCACCAGTCGTGGATTGGCTCACCCCCCAGCGCCAGGCGTACAAAACCCCTGGGTGACGGCTTCAGCGGTCACTTGGCAGCACGACAGCAGTGAGGAACGTCGACTGAAGCATTTTCAACTTATCTGGTGCAGGTTTGTGCAAAATTCCTGCAGTCCTTCCCATCGATTCGGTCGCTGCTGCTGTTGCTGCCGAAATTGGACTGTTTCTTGGTTGATGTGCCTTTTCTTGAACCATGGCCAAGGAGCTGAGAGCCCTGTTTGATGAACTTAAGCGTGACCTTCGAGCTGATTTCAAGGAGTTAAGAGAATCGTTCGATCGGGACGTCCGTAAAGAACTGAGAGAAATGAATACTTTCATAACTTTTGCAAACAAACACTATGAAGAAATTAAGGCCGAAAACCAGGTACTCAAAGCATCAAACGCGAAACTTGAAGAACAGTGCGCTGAACTTGCACGACAGGTTAAAGACCACGAAGCGAGAATTCTTCAAGCTGAGCAGTACTCGCGTAGTGCGAATGTAGAAATAAAAGGAATTCCAGACAACGCCTCAGAGGACTTAACTGATCTACTCATCAGAATCGGTGAAAAAGTGGAAGTATCGCTTGCTGCAGCTGATTTATTCATAGAGTACCAACTGCTAAAAAAGACACCCAGCAGAACATCGTGGTTCAGTTCGCGCGACGACAGCAACGGGACAACTTTCTACAGAAAGCCCGTGCCGCTCGTCTGAAATGTTCGGTCCTGGGACTTGGCTCAGAGGAACCGGTATTTGTAAATGAGCATCTTTGTCCTGAACTGAAGCGCCTGCTTGGCCAGGCTACTGCGCGCAAGCGGGAGACGGGCTGGAAGTATGTCTGGGTACAGAATGGCAAGATTTACGCCAGGAAAATGGATAACGGCCCGCGAATAAGGGTTCTGAGCAGCGAAGATGTCGCCAAAGTGCGCAGTTCACCATAAAGGACATGGTACCGCAGCATCGCGTCTTAAACATTCCCCTTGTCCTCATGAGCTATCTAATCAAGCTGACAGCGTTAGCTTGTCACACCCATACCGTCCGACTGTTTGATAGCCCCGTGCAATTACAAACTGTGCCCCCGCCGATTCGCATCAACTATCTCTTTTATGCCGCGGTCGTTATTTGTACTTTTAAAGCAAAGCTTTCTACCTCTACCCCCCAAGGGTTCTTTCGCGACCGTTGGTGTCACCAGAAAACTCCAGCGAACAAATAAAAGAATTTACTGGCACCGCTGGGAATCGAACCTGGAACCAATAGACTAACAAAGCGAGAGCCCGTTGTGTTACCGATTTAGCTACGAGCCCACGCGAACACGGGAAGACAAATGTTGTACTGGCCAAGCACATCTACGGGTTTACCCCCTGCCTTCTCGCTGAATGCCACGTGAAAGCGTCACACGACCCCCCACGCCCATCTAGCGGCCCTGTGCGCACCTTGCTCATGTGCTAAGAGTTACAAAAATTAAAGGAAGCTCACACCAATCCATGGAATTTCACTACGCCAATGTACGCCAATGTGCTAAAGCCTGTGGCCTCAAGTGTTCACGTAAAAATCACAGCTCATTGTCGTCCGCCCTCACGCCAAATCAAGAAATACATTCAAATACTCCTTGATGACCAGGCCATTACTCCAAACCCCAGCATCAAGATCCTGGGCCTACATTTCCAGGCCAACACCAAGAGTGACGTCTCCTTGCAGCGCCTCAAAAACAACATTAATCTAATCATACACATGATCAGGCGAGTTGCCACCAAGAAGCGAGGCCTAAAAGAATCCGGTACCTCTCGATTAATTGAAGCTTTTGAACTCTCGAGAGTTACTTACGACAAACCCCTATCTTCTTCTCGATGAGGAAGACGTAGAGATGCTTTATATAATGATTAGAAAGGCGGTTGAGCAGGCCATTGGTCTTCTCATGAGTGCGTCCACACTGAGGCTGCTTAGCACGGGCTCCACAACACGGTGGAAGAGCTGATAGAAGGCCATCTTTCTAACCAGAAGGTCCGGCTCAGAACTGCGGTGGGTAACCGCATGCTTCACCAGATTGGCTGGGCAGCCCAGAATGTCACTCCGCTTGACGTACTCCCAGACTCTTGACGACTAAAACTAAAGATGCTCCCTTTGCTTAGACATATGAACCCCTCACCTGACGAGGGTCAACGAAAAGCACGGGCTCAAGCGCTAAACACCACCCTCGGTGGGGCTCATGCAGTTATCTACACAGACTTCTCCAAACATCGAGGGCAGCAACACGCCATCATCGTGGCTACCTCCAGAACCAACCTCCTTGCGTGTACCTCGCTTAGGACTCAACAAATAACGGCAGCAGAAGAGGCAGCCACCACCTTGGCTCTCACTCAACCAGGGGTTCGGAGGGTAGTCACCGATTCCCAGCAAGCCAACTGGAATTACCAGTCGGGTTGGGTGTCCTGACCTGCACTGTGCGTGCTGAAAAACCACTCCCCAAACGGTTCCATTCAGCTCATCTGGACACCGCCTCACGCTTCAATGGAGAGCAACAAATACGCCCACCCAACAAGCCTGCGCTTTTACCTCCCGTGCTACGGAGCTGCACGAGGACAGTCACCCACTTGTCACGTCCTTGGAGAAAATCCAGCATTATCGCCATCTGAGACAGACCGCACCTTCGCCTTACCCTGACCTTTCCAGAGAACAACAAACTACCCTGCGGCTCCACAGCTTACGCGTCTTCACGTAATGCATGCGAATTGCTTCGACGCTGAATGTAAATTTTTCTCAGAAGTAGGAATACTCCGCCCCGTAATCTGGGTGTGCGACTTTAGCCTTGAGCACCCTCCTCTCTTTCCGTCAACTACCCAACAAGAGCAATGGGATATGCTGCTCTCCAGGCCCTCTCTACCTACCCAGCTTCAGCGGGTGGACAGTACACAGGCCGCGCGGACTGCATATGGGCCCAACTACCCAACAAGAGCAATGGGATATGCTGCTCTCCAGGCCCTCTCTACCTACCCAGCTTCAGCGGGTGGACAGTACACAGGCCGCGCGGACTGCATATGGGCCCCACAGAAGAAGGAATCACTCCCCAGGGCTGCACTCTGGGCCGTTCAGAAATCTGAACAGAAGTATTTCTTCCTCCTCCTTCTCAGCCGCAAGTCTCGTCGCCTCCGTCCGCGGCACAGAGACGGAGAAGTCAGATCGTCTAACACCGGGTTGGAGCTTACTTTGATTTTATAACAAAAAGTTTCCACTCTTGTGCTACACCAATACAACTCAACCAAACACCGTTCATGCATCATGCATTGATTTAACCTTACCAAGAATACCTCTTTGAAGTAATAAATGGTGTGGTTAAGTGCATTTCACTTCTCTCTGGTTTTACTATTTGTAGAGCGATGTGAGTGATTTTAAGTGACGTCGCATGAGTAATCGTTAAGGGTGCCGTTTACAGCTTTGCTTTCCAACCACATTCACGGGGTGGATTGGCGCGATTTTTTTGTTTTCTTTCTGTATATTTTTTGACACTTCGCGTTGCTGTTATGTCTTCAAAGTGTTTCTTGATTCTTGACAGCTTCTTACACGCCCCCTTGGTGTTCTACTGGTGGTCAATTATGTCTGCTTTCTCTGCAGCTGTTTTTGCAAACTACGGCAGTACCTTCTATCGCAATCAGCTCACAAGATTTCGAAACTTGGAACTTGTAATATGCATCTATGTTACTTGCACTGGGTATTTTAGATTTTTCACTATATTGCATGCACGGCCTCACATGTGCTCGCGTTATTATGGCCGCACTGAAAAACTCAAACACGAATAAATCATGTGTTAGTCCACGTACGCTTGGGCAAACGATTTTAGAAAATTATGTATCGCCTCTAACGTTCTTGCATTTAAACATGCAATCCGCTCGCAGGAAATACGACGAATTTTGTATCTTTCTCGACGAGTTTGGCTTTTCTTTCTCTGTTATCTTGATGACTGAAACTTGGTTCACTGACCATGACATAATATGTTTAAATGGCTATAACGTTGTTTGTTCCCACAGACAATCACAGAGAGGTGGTGGTGTTTGCATTTTCACACAATTATGTCTTAGCTACAAACAAATTAATGAACTCTCCTGGTCTACTGCCGATATTGAAGCAATAAGTATACAATGCGGAAAGTTCATTTTTGTCGTGGTTTACAGACCCCCTAGTGGTGACGTGGAAAATTTTTTCTCATGTTTGGATGCCATTTTTGTGTTTGTAAACGCACACCAATACACATTAGTTCTCGGTGGGGACCTAAACATTGATATGCTGCGGAAATCTCCCAGACAGGCAGAATTATCTACCCTCATTGATTCTCATTTCTTATTCAATGTCGTAACAGTCCCCACCCGCATCACTTCCCATAGCTCAACACTTATTGACCTTTTCGTCACCAACCTGCCTTTGGATAGCATTGTTTCCGGTACTGTTGACGTATCACTTAGCGATCACCTGCCCATATTTTTAGTTTCCGACTGCCACTACTGCCCAAAAGAACCAAATATAAAGCTTACTTTTCAAGCCATAACGGCGGATACCCCTTCCAGATTTCGCAACGAACTCGAATGCATTAGTTGGGATGATGTGTTTGCATGTACCTCGGCAGATACGGCTTATGACCGTTTCATCGAAAAGTTCTCCTCAGTTTACAAACGATGTTTTCCCTACAGAGAAGCTAAAAAACCAAAACGGGCTCGTAAGCCATGGATTACGTCAACCCACATAAAGATGATTAACACTAAAAACAATTTATACCGATCTTTCTTGAAAAACCGCGATCCAAATGTATTTAAATGTTTTAAAACGTATAGAAACAGCTTAACTAAAATCCTAAGACAAGCGAAGAATGCCTACTATTTTAGTATGTTTCAGGGCATCGCAGATGTTAAGTACATGTGGAAAAAACTTAATTCATTTTTGTTTTTTCGCAAACCTGCATCAAACATATGCGAAATGACTATTGGACATTCCGTCTACAAAGGTACAGCGCTAGAAAAAGCAAACAAATTTAATGATCACTTTACCTATTCACTAGAAAGCACCTATGATACCAGTGTTATAGGCTACTTGCCCGCACCTCTAGCTACTACAATTTTCCTCGACTCCACTGATGAATCTGAGGTTGCTAGTACTTTTATGAAAATAAAAAACGGCAAAAGTGAGGACATCGATGGTATAAAAATGGAGCCGGTTGCCTTCATCTTTGATATGCTACTGCCATCGTTAATTCACATATATAACCTTGTCTTAGGCACAGGAGTTTTCCCTAAACGAATGAAAAATGCTAAGGTAGTTGTTATTCATAAAAACGGGGATAAAAATATTATGAATAATTATAGGCCCATATCTGTGTTGCCCATATTTTCGAAGCCCCTTGAGAAAATTATTTTTGTTAAGCTATCTAAATTCTTCGACTCACACTCCATAATAAATGCCTCTCAGTATGGTTTTAGGTCAGGTATATCGACTGAGACCGCTTTGTTAAACCAAAAAGAGTTTAAAAAAAAGCTAACTCTGGGAATATTTGTAGATTTTACTAAAGCATTTGACAGGATTAATCGTGATACTCTGCTGATAAAATTATCTTATTACGGTATCAGTTAATTAAAAGCTATTTAACGGATCGACATCAGTGTGTGTGTATACAAAGGGGACTTTCTTCACCCTACAAAATTAAATGCGGAGTACCTCAGGGCAGCATCCTAGGTCCTCTGCTATTTAATGCCTACATAAATGATATCATAAATATAGATCAATCGGCAAAATATATTATCTATGCTGACGACACTAGTATATTTTTTACGGGCGTTGATAGCAATGAACTGATACAGAAAGCGAACCAAACATTAGGCGAACTTCACAAATGGTCCCACCAAAATTCTCTGCTTATAAACAGCACAAAAACCAAGGCGGTCCTTTTTCGTGCAAAAAACAAAAAATGTGAAATCTCGAGTAAACTTCACCTGAACAGTGTTGAAATTCAGCTGTCCCAAACTGCTAAGACTTTAGGAGTTGTTTTTCATGAATATATGCTATGGGACTCTCAAACCGAAGCTGTGTGCTGCAAATTAAGTAAGTCTCTGGGTATGCTTAGAAGGTGCCAGTCGCTTCTACCAACTCGCCTTAAACTTCTCCTTTTTCATACACTTTTCGTTTCACATTTACATTATTGCCAATTGATATGGGCATCCGGAACTGAGTCCTTCAAAAACAAGATATACACACTCCAAAAAAATGCTATGCATGCTATTGGGAATCTCTGTTACAATGCCCATTCATCTCATTTATTCGCTAAATTTAATGTCCTAAGGTTTAACTCGGTTTATGAATATCGTCTTTTAATATCTTTAAAATCCGACATTTGCACAAATAGTACTACCCTGAAAAGCCTAGCTCACCTGCAGTTAAACGTTTCAGCTCGCTGTAATCGGCACAGCGAACTCTGGCACATCCCTACACCGAGAACAAATTACAGCTTTCAAATGCTGAAATTTGCCATTCCGCATGTGCTAAATAAATATAGGCTTACTCTGGAACAACTGCACTCACTTTCTGCAAGCGCTGTCTTACTCTACTCAGTTGTGGGCAGCAACCTATTCCTCCTTCAGTCGTAGTCGTACACAACCACGGACCATAGGATACCTGTGTCTGTCACACACATATAATATTATCATTTTGTCTGTCTGACATTTGTTTTTGTAAAATAAGTGTATTACCTTAGAAAAATTGTTCTACAAATTTAGTCTGCGGTCATAAGAAAGTAGTGCTTTGAATGTGTTGCTATATGAAAAAATATATGCATTTGATACAAATCGCGGAAGCCTTATTTGCTAAGAAATTATTGTATAGTTTGCCTGCTGTCTTCCTTCCTGTTTTCTTTTCGTTTCTTTTGTGCGTTTTTTATTTTTTTTGTTGTTTTTGTTGTTGTTTTTTCTGGAAGGTGGGGCTTTGTCAAGCTGCATGCGCGCAGCTTTCTCCTCATTTTCCACACCACATTGCGTTGTTGACATTTCTGTTTGTAATTTCCTTTGTATGAGCACGCGCTGCTTTGTGGTCAAATAAAGAAAGAAACTCAACTATACAACTCTGTACAGACCACTTTGTACAGCAAAGTTTGCTACCCTTTCAAGGGTGCGTGGATCGCCTCTAATAAGCTGCAAGTGCTCAGATAGTGATTGTGGGGCCGCCTGGGACTCTAGGAGTTGGTCTCTGCCACTTGAGAATGCTGAACAAGACCAAATTAAATGAAAGAGGTTGGGGATAGTATGTGCCGCACAGAAGGTACATTTAGATGCCGAAGCCTGATTTCTTGTCCATTTAGAAATGATGTCCGTTGTATAAGCCGCATCCGCATACACCTTGTTGGCGAATACTTCTTCTCGTCTCGATAGTGTCTTTAAAGGTGTCAAAAAACCAGTTGTGGAAGCTTCAGCCAATCGTTGTCTGCTCAGTCGTTTGAATCGTCGGTACTCCTGTTGCCAGTTGGTAGTGGGTACATCTGTCTCGGTGGACGCAGCGCACTCAGTAACGACGGAGGGGGGGACACACTCCCGGGCAGCATTATGTGCCAGTTGGTTGCCCTGCGCTCCTGGTGTATGTGCTGGGGTCCAAGCCATGCGGACTTTGATTCCTTCAAAACTGAGTTCTTGTACCGTTTTTAGTATGGAATTAGCTGTAAAATTTTGCGTGAAGGCTTTGTTAAGCTCCCTGAGTGCCACGTAAGAGTCTGTTACGACTCTGAATTTCCTTTTTTGTAGCTGTTCTGAATGATTCTGAATTCTTTGTAGAGCGCCTAATATTCCAAAGAGTTCCGCTTCGTCGGTCAGTCCACACGTGTTAGTAATAGTGCGAGACCCATCCAACTGAGGAAGTTCTGGGCACTTCCATGCGATGGCTGCAGCAGTGTCAGTAACGGCAGCATCGGTAAAATGATCAACTTCGCCTTCTTCTTTGTCGTTGGACAGTTTTTGCACATATCTTTCCCTGGCCTCCGGGTGACGCAAACAGTGCTGTAAACAGTGCAAATATCGTACTGTATGATGAAAATCACGCCGCCAAGTTAACTGAAATTGACCACCTCACTTTCCGACAAAATGGCAAGCTTGAAACCCTTGAAGTTGTCGTTGAACTCAAGCGATCAAACAAAAACGCGATTAGAGGTGTTATCCAGGTTGACCCAAACGAAAGCAACGAGACAATCTTAAGCTGGATCAGATGCGAACAGGCAGACGTACTTTCAGTGCAAAAAATCGGCAAATCCGACCGGGCAATCCTCACATTCGACTCAACTACGCTCCTGAAAGTTGTCAAATATTACATGGAGCTGATACGAGTGTCTGAATACAGACCAAAGAGAATCGTGTGTTTCAACTGTCATAGCCTGGGACACATGGCCAAATTTTGTCCTTCGCCCAGTGTGTGCATAGACTGCGGTAGGCCGCACGATGAGGGCGATGAATGTGACTCAACGATCTTTTGCGTCGCCTGCCAAAAAACAGGACACCTTGCTGTTAGCAAAGTGTGTCCTAGCAGGCTGCCGAAAAAAGATGAAAAGGATTTCCAGAAGGAGGGCACCAAAGCCAATGGAAGTCGGCCTGCGAGCCGTCAAGCCACAAGTGGTGTCTCATGGGCCTCTGCTATTGGAAGGCATGAAAAGGAAGCTTTTGAGAATAAAAATGTAGCCGCCACCGAGTCTATTCCGGAAAACCACCCTATTATGCTTGAAAACGCCCAGCTTAAAAAGGAGCTGCAGGAACTTCGATCACAGCTTCATCTACTGCGTAGGGAACTGAACTTCATCCGCAAATCCAACGATACGAAACGGTCAGTCTCGCCAGCCTCTCAGCTGGAGTCTCATAGACGGAGCAGGTCACGCACAAAAAAGAACAAGGCTCCTCAATCGCAGTCTTCAGGGGCCTGCTCACAAGCAATAACGGAACAGATGCTCGTCCAACGTAATGCCAAAATCAAATTCGAGAATTCAAAAGAATGGCAGAAAGCTTTTAATGGCATCAGCGAATTACAGGGACAGTTTAACAGCCTTAGAAATGGCTTGCAGCAGGTAGCCGAACAAATGCGCCAATTGCTCCAAATGGTCGACCCGGAGGTTGTTAGTGCAAGGAGCAGACCCACTAAATGACGCTTTCGTCGCTTCCCGTTGCCAATCGGTTGATCATACAATGGAAGTGCCGCAGCATCACCGAAAATGGACCTCTGCTTAAGTATCAGATATCTACGACGCGGCCTCTTGCTTTACTTTTACAAGAAACTAGGGGACCGTATAAAATTCCTGACTACACTACCTTTATGGACCCGAAAATTGCTCATGCTTCCAAAGATCCGGCAAAACCAAAAACCGCCATTGGACAAGCTGCGGTACTGATTCATAAATCTTGCCAGGCCGTTCAACATAGGTGGGATGCCGCTAGCACCTCTAATAGGGAGGTTATCGTCGTTCGAATCCAACCTCCTACAGACACCTACGATTGGATAACTCACCTCTTTTCGCTGAATTTTTCTGGTCCAATAATTATTGAAGGAGACTTTAATGCAAAAAGTACCTATGGGGATACTCTCACTCCGATCTACGAGGAAAACACTTAGAACAAGCCCTCGAACTCAGCTCCCTCGAGCTAAGAAATGAACCATTTGTACCGACCAGAGTTGGGCTTCACACTTCTCAGCGGGACACCACATCTCACGATAACTACACCTGGTATAATCAAGAAATGGCACACTCAAGACTCCACTTGGGGTAGCGACCATTTCCCCATCTTCCTTCATCTCAACAGTAAAAAGCTTCGCCCGAAACATACGTATACCGTAACAAACTGGAATCTCTTTCGATCCTTCTTTCAAATCAACGTCCGCCCGGACCTCCCTGAGTTCTTACATGCCGTCTCCGATGCTCGCACATCTGCGGCCGAATCAGTCATCGACACTGTTGAGGTTGACAACCCCGATATCCAAATGCATAGATTGCTCCGAACGGCCCAACGTCTCACCAGGAAGTATCGAGAACGTGGCAAACGTCACCCTGACCTCATTAAGCTGAAGCGAGTATACAAGAAAATCAACGATTACCAAAATACATTACAAAGTGAAAACTGGCAAAATCTTCGCCATCGGCTCGGGCAAGACAGAGGCCTTTCTCACTTATGGGGCATCTTTCGCAGCCTTTGTGGTAAAGGAAAGACAAAGCTTCCTATCATTGACGAAATGAGACTGCAGTCTGACTATTACGACGTAGAGGAAACTATTATCAAGACTCTCTTTCCACATGCTACGAAGGATAAAACGGCGCTAAAATCTCTTCCCGACATCGACATACCACACCCTCTAGACGAACTTGACACTCCTTTTACCCTGGCAGAACTTCACGTTGCGCTCGCTCAAGGCAAATCTAGATCCGCCCCGGGCCATGATAAAATCACTTGGCAAGATCTCCGCAATCTACCAACGCACGGCCATGAAGCCCTTCTGAGTGTTGTCAACGAATCATGGGAAACGGGACAAGTCCACGAGCACTTGAAGACGGCCATCATTCATCCCATCCTGAAGCCTGGTAAAGACGCCCGAAGACCCGAAAATCTGCGACCTATTGCACTAACTTCGATCATGTGCAATGTCATCGAGCGCTTAATTAACAACCGACTTCAGTTCCATCTCGAGCGCACAGGTTGGTTTCATCCATCGCTAACCGGCTTCAGACCTAATCTTAGTACGCACGACTACCTTTGGTTGCTCCGAAGAGTCGTAAATCGTACATATCGAAAACAACTCCCGGATTACATTCTGGCGCTTGATATGCAGAAAGCATTTGATAACGTCAGCCAAGAGGGGATCCTACACGAACTCGCCGTGGCTTTCCCAAGTAATAAGGCTCAGGTATGGATCCGCAATTTTCTTGAGCATCGGCCAGTCAGACTAAATCCCCGAGATGAATCACCCACGATGTACTATCTTGACAGAGGAGTTCCACAGGGGTCTATTCTTGGTCCACTCCTCTTCAACTTAGCTATGAGTAGAGTCGCCCGCAAACTGGAAGAGGACTCAGCCGCTCGCTTTGCATTCTATGCCGACGATATCGTCGTATGGACTGAAGCGGCGGATTATGACAACAAAGACCTTATGCAAACCGAACTACAAGCTGCAGTCTTCAGCCTTGAAACGTCCCTTTCGAACTTCAATTTGAACCTTTCCCCAAACAAGACTGAGTTTCTTAGCATTGATGGCAAGCGCTCCACAAATCCAGCGCAAGTCATCCGACTCCAAATTGGCCAGGCAAGTGTCGACTCCAAGAATTGTACCATTAAACACAATAAAAAAGACCAATTTAACGCCGCCGCGGCGGTGGTGGTGGTACCAGTGAGTGGCTCATACCCACTCAGGGAAATTGGCCAGGAAATGAGCGCCTTATATATATACCGAAAGAAATTATGCAGTTTCCGCAGGGAAAGAAAAATGGTTCAATATTAGAATGTATTAGCAGTTGATGACTAGAGAAATCAAAGTAAGAAGATTATAGAAAGAAATAAAAAAATAAAAAAGACACCATGGAATGAAACTAAGGAAGTAAGAATCACGAAGAGAGAATGTGGTACAGACGAAGTAGTGAGCAAGGCGCGCATAGACTTGACAGGGGAATCCAGCAGGGCCAAATGATATCTAACTCGGCAGACGGCCTGATTCTAGGATGAATCAGTGCGATCTACAGTAATCTTTCGGTGTAATAGTGGTTCTAGTAGGATGTGTACTAGTGAACTATGCAGAACTGTAGGGTGAACTGTGTGGGTAGTGAGTGGTGTGATAGAGTTGTGTAGTGATACATGCAGTGTGTTTGGTTTAGGCAACCCGTGTAGTATTTAGCACAGCGGGTCTTTGTATCGGCTATTAATAAATTTTCTTTCAGGATGAGTGTAATACACATCAAAGATCCCCGTGGCAGAATCCCAGTTCCTTCGTCCCGAATGACAAAATAACTGTAGCAGACAGCGGGAGGTTTAGCCGGCTGCATGTACTTTTTAAGTATCTTCGCCTTATCGAGGAGAACTGTCTGCAGGAGAAGAAGAAATTGTCGATTGTTTCTGGTTCTTTGCAAAAGGCGCATAACGGCGACAGGGCCAGATTAGAGCGGTGCAAGTAATAATTTAAATTTGGCACGCGACAGCGAAACCTAGTGAGGGTGACTTAGCAAGCTCACGACTGGCTTATGCTGTACTTCCATGAGTACCGGAGGTGCTCGAGCTCCGAGTCTTCGTAAGCAGAATCAGGCAGACTTGCACATCCTACGGAAGCGAGCCGAAGTTATGAGGGAAATGGGCGGCAGAACCTCCACTACTGGACCGCCCAATGTCATTCCCGCCAGAGCATCCGCCGATTCGTTAAGTCAGATACCTGCATGTCCAGGTACCCAGACCAAACGAAGTTCACGAAGGGAGGAAGGCAATAAAGAAGCAAGGACTCGACGTAGGGGGGATGATGTTGAAAAAATTAGGGCAGAACAAACAGAAAATGAATCCGTGAGAATTATTGCCTGTCGTTTCGAGGAACCAAGCTTACGAAGGGCCAAGACTATTGTGAGAAATTCTGCGTGGAAAGGTGTAGTAAAGTTAGGCAACCGGAGGGAAAAGCCCAATCTAGACCAAGAGAAAAAATACCCACGCCTGCCTTCTCCTTCCGGACAGAAGCATCGGTTGCAATAATGGCGTAGGAAGGGAAACCGTTCAGATAATCCTGTAGGAGGCCTGTTAAAAGGTTCAGAGGGAATGATTTAGCGTTAGAAGGAAAAATTTCATCAAAATAAATATCTGAGGGCGAGGCTCAGGTAAGCACGGAAGCCGACAAGAGGGTCACATTTAATGGGTCAAGCAGAGACTGTACGAAGACCGCCTGTGGTTGTTTTAACTGCGGCCATGGACTACCGAAAAACAACGAAGGTCATGTAATTGATTGATTGATTCAAACCTTTATTGGAGGAAAGGGGGGCAGGGGGCGGAGATTTAACGAAAGCTGTTTGCGGCCTGGATATGGGCGATTCCATAACTCGTAAAAATGCATCTACGGTAAGGGCCTGCATGCGGGAGAGTAATTGAGGAATTCGGGCTTCCATGTATAAAATTTTAATTGGTACATAACGGGGAAGACCCAGACATAACCGTAGAGTTTGTCTTTCGAGTATTATCAACGCGGGTGAAGTTTGTAGTGAGGACTTCCGGAGACACATCCGAATTCTAGAATTGGCCTAAAGTACATTTTGTAAATCATTAGTACTGTGTCACGACGCATGCCAAATATCTTGTAACTTAGCCCGGTGACCAGCTGCTACTTCTTCCTTTACTACTTCTTCACCCTCCTTTTCTACATTTATCAAATGTTGAGCCCGGACGGGCGAAGTGAAGACATAGAATGAGGCCGCCAAGCTGTTGGTGGAATCATTTATTTAATGGCGCATACCCACGCCGGGGATTGGCCAAGAAGCTGCCTGTACTGATTGGGCTGTGACCTGGTTTATTTTAGAATAAAAGAATAAAGTAAAATAAAAAGATCGAGACAAGAAAAATAAATCTTGGAATATAACAGAATAATAAGGGAAAAAATCATGAATGAAGAAATAGCTGTCTAGCAGGGCATCTGGCCTGTCGCCGCAACAAAGAAAGGCGAGCACAACATCTCTGTGGCAAACTCTCAGGACCGAAGCACCCAGAGAAAGAAAAACAGTGGAATATAGCGTGAGATTAAGCCGATTAAACGTGTATTTAAGGTGGGTGCGTCGCATCGATGAAAAGCTCTGGCGATTCAAGTGTTCTATAGTTTCCGAAGCCTTGCAGAAGAGACATTGAGGAGATAAAGCATGACCAGATTTGTACAAATTGGTGTAGCGGTCTGACAGTCTGTCCCGGACTGGCCATACCCATCCACGACCAATGTCAACAGTGCAAACTGTGCATTTTGGTGCCACTGACAGAATGAACTGTGCATCTTGTGAACAGGACCTTAATACTAGAACTAAGTACACTGTGTGAATTGTGATTACTTGTGACCTTTCCCTTTCTCCTCCCCCTTCGCCATCCTCACTTCCCCAGGGGGCCTCATGGCCTCTCGTCCTTAATAAAGTGTCTCACTCACTCCATGTACATTACAAGCAGATAATACGGTTGAAATTGCACAAACTGAAAGAGGCTTGCCAGTAAAAAATTCCAGACAACGGCACTTATGCATCAAGAAGCTATCGAAGCGGCAATATTGACTAATTTGAAACCTTCGTAAGCAACCAACCAGTGCTAGAGGTGCAAATAGGACAGGCATTAAAGCGAAACAAGTAGTGCTATAGCTACTCAAACGGCAGGAGTGAGATCTCTGTACTGACGGGTCCGGTAAAGCGTCCGTTTTTTGTTTTTTTAACACGAAAGTGTTTTATTCCTGGATACACCAAGATTTTATTGACATCATATCCGTCACGGAAATGACGCCAGTACAACGAAGCAAGCGGCCTGTAAAGAGTGCACCCATGCACACAGGGTCTTCTTGCGGGGAAGCAACCGTTAGTACTAAAGAGTACGTTATACTTAGGGTTGTTCGTTTTCGGGTTTTATATTTTAACACGAATGTGTCTTATGCCGGGATACCCCAAGATTTCACTGACGTCATACCCGTCACGGAAATGACGCCAGTACACCTTTGCCGAAGCGACCCGCCAGCACGACGTCGCTCACCAAGTACACCCACAGGACAGCTGCCGACCCGCAAATCATGCTCAGCTGCAGATTTCGCTGCATATTTCACCTATTCCTATGACAGAGGAATCAACCAGTTTTTTACGTAGAATACGCCCGTAAAATGTGGAATTTGGTGTCTAGTACTAGCGAACTAAAACAGTGAGTGGGCACGCTAATTTCCGGTAAATATAATCAGAAGGACAACTTTCAACGCCGCTTGCTGACAGTGGATGTAAAAACACGTTTCTGCTTTTACATAAAAAGTGACACAAATATTGTATTTTTCTTGATTTATCATAAAAAATGTTATTATTCGGTGCTGAATAAGAGTGCCTCGGCTGTGGTCTGGGGTGAAGAAAGTTTGGCGCACCACTTTTCTTTACACACAGAAGCAAGAGTCTAGCTACCTGCTCAAGTAATGTAGACCGTGCGAGGTTTACCGAAATAGATAAGGTTAGGTAAGCTTAATACGAAAATTAGGCTTTCTGTAAGGGCATTCTTCAGCCTTTTCTGTTACTGATTAAAACTTTCACCACACGCCAGTAATTTTAGGGTTTCTGCATTTCAGCTCTGTTTACAAATGTTCTTAGGAGAAGGTAGTCGTAGTCATGAGGGGTTGCCATAAGAAAGATTTTCTTGAGTATATCCGTCCTGAAGTGTACGAGAGCAGGCTGCTGCTGCTGCTGATGATGATGCTGATGATGATGACGACAACGACGACGACGATGATGTTGTTTGCAACACGCGAGGGAGAAGATTTCAATTCAAGCCAAACAATTCCGGCTTCCATGGGGCGAGGCGTGTAACATCAGCGTCTTTTCGATAAATCAAAATGTATTAACAGCGGAGCTGTTGTACAAGCCGGTTCACCGTTGCAGGAAAAAATACCAGGAAAATGGCGAGCGCTCGTGAGCGCGTGCCTCGTGGCAACCTCCGAGTCCCCGGCTCACACAGTGGCTTTAGCAAAAAAAAAAGAAGAAAAACTCTGCAGAGATGTTGTCACGTGCTACCGCGCATGTAATGCTTGGCATGAGGGACACGACGATATTTTTTTCTGCGCCATTTTACCGCAGGGAATAGTAAAGACTAAAGAGCAAAAACCATGGGCAAAACAGGACAGGGTTACGACACACAAGGAAAGCAACAACAACAACAAAAAACAATGCGATACGACGATATCGATGTTCATACTTAATCACAGCGCGAAAGACGGGACAGACAGAAGAATAACCACAGAACAGAAGAACAACCACAGGACAGGCCTGTGGTTATTCTTCTGTCTGTCCCATCTTTCACGCTGTGATTAAGTATGAACACCTATCATTTCGCCCAACTTGCAACTGTCATAGATATCAATGAATGTTACGGTGACTACTACTAGCACAAAGCAAAACAACGACGGAACATGTGTATAAACAATTTCAAGCTTTGTCATTCAGTGCTCACGTATAAAGAAATTCTGCAACTTCGCTATGGTTCAAACCTTGCCCGACTTAGTGTAAGCTTCGCCAGTTGGCCCGGTGGAAGTCTACAATGCTGAGGATGACTTTGCATCCACCACTCACTGCGAAGAAGACAACAACTTCTCTGATGCATGTAACGATGATTACTAGCACAGCAACTACGCAAATAAACAACGATATTGAAACTTAACTATGTGTCCGGCAATGCTCACCTTCAACAGCTTCGCTATTCGAGTCTTGCGCGTGAGCGAAAGCTTCCCTGAATTTTCTCTCTCTCTAACTAACCCAGGCTTTACATAATGCCGGACCCAGAAAATGCAACCTCTATTTCTGAAGTGACCAGACCATTGTACAAAAGTTTGCACAATTCTATGCACACACTAACCATACTAGCAATAAAATTGTTGTTTACTCAAAAACAAGATCAATTTTATTTTGCACGTCACTTGTTTCTGCTTACAGCATATATCTTACTATTCGGGCAACTTTGCGGCAAGGCGCCCTTTAAAGCACAAGTTTGTACTTGAAAAGCGTTAATGCGCCGGAAAGTGTGACTTCAGCTGGGTTTCTGAATACGAAAATATCGTACCGAAGCCAGCTCAGGCGGTTTCTGGGAAGGAAAATTCTCCCTTGGCAGCCTTATTTGGGATGATGTGGACATTTGCGTTTCCTTCCTCACTTCAAAGTGCACCACCAAAGTCTTTCCTTTTTGGTGGGCGGATGACAGGGAGGGGGCCTGGTGGAGAAGAAGGGGCGTTCAGTGCAACTCGGCGCCCCCTTCTCGCTGGCGCCCTGTGCGACCGCACTAATTGCCCACCCCTAAGACCGCATTGGTTGATGGATATTAGAAGTGAAGCCAAGAATTTACTTTCGCGTACCCATAAAAATTATGTATTTCTTATCACTGATCAGAGAGCGCAACATGTGGACTTCGACAATTTCAGCGTCTTAAACCAGTCGTCACCATGATCATCATCACCGTCGCCGTCGTCATTAGGGCCCTAAGAACGCATTCAACCTTAGGCCCCGACATTTCATAATCCGCCAGTGGTTATGCGGAGAGGCCACATGGATTCTTTTCTTCAAAAGGTGCTTGCATATATGAATATATACATGTATATATATATAACATGTATAATATATACATGTATAATATGCACGAGTCATATAAACGTAATTCATCATAAACGAAATGCCTAAGGCCCCTAGAATGGGCCAAATTCCTTACCAGGCGACTCACCCAAGCAGGGAGATGGTATATAAGCTCCCCTCGCCTTAAAATATTGGATCTCAGGCTATTATTTGTCATTTTGGACTGCTGAAACACGTCCTCTCGATTTCCCCTTGTGGCCGTGGCTAAGAACTGCTCCAAAGCAGCTCCCCATTTTATTTGCCCATGCAATTTCTATAGCGATAAGAGCAGCGTTCGAGGTTTCGAGCAGCATGTCGAGAATAAATGCGCCAAGTAGGCGCAAAAATCTATTTAAACTTATAAGTGCCCCATACAAATTGCAAGTAGCTGAGTATGTACTCTACTGTACTGCCGGTATGGTGGCTAGAACTCGAAGCGACCGATGGACGCTTTATGTGAATTGAAGTGTCCTATATTCAGAAACTTTTTTTTCCTTCACATCAGTATCCAATAAATGTTCACCGTATCGCCTGTGATCCACAAAATTCACGCAGAAAGTTGATCTGTAATTCGACTGTTCCTTCTTTTTTTTTTTGTCTTCACGGACGTTCTCACCAAGACTCGCACCCCCGTACGCATAATGTAATTTTATCACCTGCATTTGCTCAACACTAGATGCGCAAACAGCCTCTTGCATTGCTGCCAAAGCTTCCGAATCGCTGCTTGATGCACGTGATTCCTGCCACATGACGCAGCAGTGAACGAGTGAAATTCCTGTATTAACGCAGGGTGGGTCCAAGGGCCGGAGGGCGCGTTGGGAGGAGAGAGCCTAGAAACTTAGAAAGAAAGAGTTGGTGAGGAGGAGAGGTCCACTCGCAAGATCCTGACAAGCCAGAATAAGTTCCTGCGGAGGTAGGGCAGGCTCTATTTCCATGCACGCGTAATCGTGCAGGCTTTATCTTTTGTCACTTTTGATGACAGTGCAATAGCTGTAAAAGCCCGCCGTTTCGGGCGCATTTCAGGAACGCAAGCGTGCATTGCTTCAGATTGTGACCTCCGGTGCATCCAATCCGTCGCGCGAACCCTTTATCGCGCCGTTAACGCAACACACGAATGCCAACTTTATGACGCCCTGTCCTTGGTCCCGTGGCCGAATAAAAAGCCATGCATCCCTAAGACCGAGTCGTGTTTGCACTCCACCTTCACCCAAGGTCTTCCCACTCTGCGGGCAGAGCGGCTCCTCAAGTGAGTACATGCATCTTCGCACACTTACGTTTTCTCACGTTATAGACCGGGAATTCGCAGGGAATGTCCTTTGTAGAATTGATTGATTATTAGGTTTAACGCAGCGACGCTACACAGGTGATGAGGGGCACCGTAGTGAAGGGCTGCGGATTAAATTTGACCACGACATTTGTAGAAAGTTGTGGTCTATTGTTGGTGACTTGTCAGGACGCGAAACTTGCAGTGAAAGAGCAGGCCAGCGCTGCCCTGTTCAATCACTCTCTTCTCGTGTTTCTGTTTCGTGCGCTGAAGGTTTTCGGTATGATGAGAAGCCTTGTCTCTTTTTAATCTATCCCTAACTGCCCTCGATTACACGCGCCATGGCCCTTAATATAATATGGATCCTGTCTGGATTCTCGGCTCTAGGTGTCTCAATGGGTTTTTTTTATGGACGATAATCATGTGCTGAAAAGGGGACTGTAATCATGTGATTCCGCGCCCCATTGTTTGTGAGACGTTTATTGGTTTTACGGGTTGTGCATAGTTCATTTGTCAATTCATTGTCATTTCCCATACCTTCCATATTCATTGCTTTCTCTTTTTAGCCCCAGTACCCTCCCCCCAGTGGGAAGTAGCAGGCCCAAGATCACTTTCTCAGGCCGACCTCTTTTCCTTTTCAATAAACATTTACTCTCTCTCTCTCTCTCTCTCTCTCTCTCTCTCTCTCTCTCTCTCTCTCTCTCTCTCTCTCTCTCTCTCTCTCTCTCTCTCTCTCTCTCTCTCTCTCTCTCTCTCTCTCTCTCTCTCTCTTTCAATCAATCACGGGGCGAGAGTGCCAGCAGCGCGGAGCCCAACTTCATCCCTCTCTTATCACCGCATGCAGCAGCGGGATGATGCACCGCGTGGTGTGCGTGGCTGTGTGGCTGGGCGTCGTTGCCGTGTGCCATGGCCAGGTGCTGCAGGCATGCCCGCCCGTGGACCACAGGGACGCCAACGTCACACTTTTCGCCAACCCGTTCAACTGCTCCACTTTCTACATCTGCAGTCAGGTACGTACGCTTGTCGTCCGTGGCTGACCGAGACGTTCCTAAGGCCGTGCAGCGGCCCCTAACCTCAAATCTATCGACTATGGCAAGATGCGTTTGGTGAATAAGAAAAGAAAGATCTGAGCGCTCCGGTACATGGTATTTACGCAACTTCTGCAACATCCGTATGGTTATATGGATGTTGCAGAAGTGTCGTAAATACATTACGCCTCGAGGATATGAAGCTGAAATAACTTTATTCTACAGTATTTCGCATGTGGGTGGTGGAAGCGGAGGGGGACATTAAGTAGGCGTAATTGTATCTTATTGTAGGATGCTGAAAATGCTTTTAGCCTGTTTCAGAACGTCAACGAAAGAAAATGTTCTTTACCCGCTCCATCATCTCACTCTCCCCTCGCCCAGGGAACGCCCCTGCTGTTCGAGTGCCCGGCCAACCTGCACTTCAACGACAGGCTGAAGGTGTGCGACTACCAACTGGACGCGGGCTGCGTGGAACTGCCGCCGCCGGTGCCAACACCCGAGGTCACCAAGGTCACAGTGACGAAGGTCCAGAAGGAAGTCGTCGTCGTCAAGCCCGCCCCCGAAGTCGTTCCCGTGACCGAGGGTCCCGTTGATCCGCTCACGGAGCCCGTGGTATCCGAAGAACCCGCGGACCCCTACGTGCTGGTCTGAAGGTCTCAGCAGAAATTTCGGCTTAGCCAGCTGACGACGACTGCGTCTTCGACTGAGGCAAGGACGTCCGCAACGCGTGCTATGAACTATCAAGCGTCACGCGAAAAGACGTCCGTTTGAAAAGTGATTGGTGTCAGATTGACCGTATAGCCGGAATAAATGTTTTGGGTTCCGACAGCGCTTTGGAGTTTTTACTTCAAATGGGCTTACAGAAGCAGTTACTTCTTTCGCCTTGGAGTAACGTCGAACCCGTGCTGCGATAATCGTTCTTTGTGTAAAAAGAGTTGAAAATTTATTTCGGGTTATTCATACTTATCGTTAACCGTACGACGGAGCGTTCCGAGTTCAATTCCTCAACTATTCTTTGCAGGGGCTCTCCAGACTCGCTGAACGGGACAATGTCGTCCGCAAATCTGAAGTGACTGGAAAAAGGTTTTTCGTCACAAAAGACAATTAACACTCGCGGTTTCACGACAAATGATATTAGGATAACGTACCCGCTGCCGCTTTGGGCGGCCGCCAGCTGTTCGGGATAGCGTCTATCCTACAGTTCTAAATACACAGCTCTAAAAAGTAGACATGAAACTCATGGTTAGAGGATGTCCACATACTATTTCTTTTTTTCAACAGCTGGTAATAGCAGTGACTACATTTTGTGATAGCTTCGTAAAGCTTAACAAAGCGTGTTGAGCTAGTCGGTTCATTGCTTTACTGGAAAAGAGGAAAAAGGCGCTAAGCGGACGTAGACGAAGGATACGCGAAAGACATATACAGGAGCCGTATGTGTCTTGCCAGGTTTTTGCAATTGGCGCCTGTATATGTCTTTCGTGTTTCCTTCGTCTACGTCCGTTTATCGCCCTTTTTCTTCTTTTCATAAAACTTGACAGGACTATACAGCAGACCGGAATTCTGCAACGTTTACAACTTCAATGTGAACTTGATTGATTGATTGTAGGGTTTAACGCGCCGACGCAACGCAGGCGATGAGACGCGCCGTAGTAGAGGGCTCCGGATTAATTTTGACCAATTGGGGATCTTTAACGCGTGCTGAAATCTCGTACACACAGGAGTTTTTGCTTTTCGCCTCCATCAATAAACCGGCCGCCACGGCCGGGAACCGAACCTGCGTCTCCCATGCATCACGCGGCGCCGAGAGTAGAGCTTCACTGAGCGCTCCAGCGTCGAGGACTTCCAAGCGCCGGCATGGAGGACCTGTTCCCGAAGGGGCCTGCGGTAACCCAACGGAAAGTTTTCGTCCATCTGCTCCACTATTTGGAGACGACCGGCCTCACGCAACGCCTGTAGGCCCGACTGCAGTGTCTGACTGATGTGCCCGGACTAGTAGCCCTATCTCTTATTCCTTATCCTCTATTTATACGTTTTATTTTCATTCATTCATTTCATTTTATTTCCAATTCCAACATGATAGTTAAAAAACACTGCTTGGACCCATAGCCAAAGGCTAGTATAGGGTCCAATGTTGCGATACAAGGCATTGTAACACGATACAAAATACAAGATGCGAAAACATTGCGAATATAGAAAAGAAGATTAGGGAATTGTACAACTCATTCCCAGGAATCCACACACTCAAACTTGGGTACGATAACAGAAACATGCAATTTTTATACACAAACAAATAAAGGCAATGAAGAATGACAACTACGCAGTTAACTCTCGCTGGACGTAGCGATATTTTTTGTCAACAGTTTCACGGTTTTGTTAGTATTTCAGGAGTGACTGCTGGACACGGAAACTCATTAGGTAGGACAAGGAAATGTTTCTTGAGTTTAAGGAGAAAGTTAACAGTCGATTTGATATCCTGGAGCAAACTATTCCAGGTGTTGATACCGATGAACTGTAGTCGTCGTTTTCCATATACGTTATTGGTGGAAGGTAGGTTGAAGTTACCAGCAACATAATTCCTGGTAGGGCGGGATGACGAGCACAGAATGGACGAATAAACAGGGCGGTTATACCTTATGATATGATTAACGCAATGGCTGCTTTCTGCTGACGTAAAGTGTCCATTGGACTGGTAAGATTTGTAGTTTGCCAAACAGGGGTGCTCTGGGATGATCATGGCTTGAGTGCATTATTATTCTTAATAAGCGCTTCTGTAATTCGCGTAAAGGTTCAAGGTATGTAGTATAAGTCCAACCCCATGAATCTATGCAGTAGGATAAATGGCAATGCACGAGTGAAAAGTACAAAATCCGTAATATTGGAAGGTCGAAATAATTTCTCGCTTGCAACAATGCATGGCAGCCGGAAGATAACCTTGAGCACACTGAGTTTATATTGGGGTGCCAGTGGAAATGGTTGTCGATAACTACACCTAGGTATTTAAATGAGCTGGTGCTTTCTAGTGCATAATTATTTATCTTTATTTGAATACTGTCTAGATTTATGGGCTTATGTCGTGAATGAATTATCATGTACTTTGTTTTTTTTTTTCGCGTTGAAGGTGAGTTTATTTGCTTTGAACCAATTTGATATATTTTGTAGTTCGGTATTTGTTTTTGTTTCGATTTCTTGTATATTTTCCCCCGTAAGAACTAAAGCTGCTCCATCCGCGTGCAATAGTAGCTCTGCATAATTGATAACCAGTGGTAAGTCATTTACATGTAATATAAATAACAAGCGCCCAGGACGGATCCATGCGGGACCCCTGTGCGTATCGGTTTTTGTGAAGAAGTGATGCCGCATAGAGTAACAACAAGTAACTGGGGAAGAAATCAAAGCTCTCATTTCGAAAGCCATAGCTATCTAATTTGTTCTGAAGTATGCCGTGTTCGATAGTGTCGAATGCCTTTTGAAGGTCAAGAAATACGATGGAAACTATAGTTTATTGCCATTTTAAGCTGAGTTGACATTTTGTGTCAAAGTTTGAACTGCAGTGGAAGTACAGTATCCCGTACGAAACCATGCTGTTGCGGACATAGTATTTGATATTTTTCCAGAAACTTGTTAATTCGAGAAGAAAGTAGCTTTTCAAAGATGTTGTTGATTATACTGAGAACTGATGTCGGGCAGTAACACGAAGGGTCAGAGCGATCACCGTCTTCGAATACGGGTAATACCTCGGCGGTTCCTAGAGGATCAGGGTAGGACGAGGTGGCTAGGGAATGATTGAAAATGTGGCACAAGATGGGGCCAAGACACCAAAGATGGCCAATACTCTACAGGGTTCGTAGTACTGCGTACAGGTCCTTGAAAACCTTGAGAACACTTGAAATTGAGAATTCAGTTTTCAAGGGCCTTGAAAGCCTTGAATTTATTCCTTCTCCTTGAAAACCCTTGAATTCTTTGGGCAATAAAGAAGAGGCCCGGATATGTGACCTGCTTTTTATGGCTTATCTATCATTGTGGCCATGCACACTCCCCATCAAAAACATGCTTTTACAATTTCAAGCCACCTTGGGAGTACAGGCGGGTTGCTTTATGCAAGGGCTCGTACAGAATGAAATCCCCGCATCGGACGAGGGGAAATCAATATAGGTCCCCTTCCCATGTTTCTGTCCTCTTCCCACGAGGCAATGCTTTCTGCATTGCCTCGTCCTGCTATTCATTTTGCATACCTCTTGTGCACCACCATAGCTATGCCCCACTACGTTTCGAAAATGAACGGTGCTGACACATATGGGAGTGCCAACGAACTCCAGACTTGCCCCCCCTTTCCAACCCAACCTTCGAGCATTGGAGGGCTTCCCTGGCCAGCCCGGACCCGGATATCCAGCTTAAGTTGGTGACCCGAGCACGGACGGCCAGCCGAAGTCAAGGCATCCCGGACTAGGGACGCCTTCCACGGGGCGACGCCCACCCATCAGCCTCTGCTGGAGAAATAAAATTTTCTCTCTCTCTCTCTCTCTCTCTCTCTCTCTCTCTCTCTCTCTCTCTCTCTCTCTCTCTCTCTCTCTCTCTCTCATAAAAAGGAGCACAGATAAGGAAGACCAAATGTGAATGTGAGAACACGGTGCATCTAGCTCCTAAGCTTTGGTGGAATATTTTATTTTTACATGTGTGATGGCGGGAAAAGTCAGACCTCACCACCGCCCCCCTTCCCAATTGTTGATGAACAGACATTTAGGAGAGAGAGAGAGAGAGAGAGAGAGAGAGAGAGAGAGAGAGAGAGAGAGAGAGAGAGAGAGAGAGAGAGAGAGAGAGAGAAAATTCTTTACTGAGACTGAAGAGGTCAGCCCTGCATAATGCTGGGCTTGCTACTTCAGATGGTTGGTGAACATGTGATAAGGGTCATATGCTTACATGAATAATACAAATAAGAAAAAGAAAAAAAAACACGAAAGAAACTCCACCAGACAGACACATGAACAAACATAAAAAAAATTACGCCCACCTCTCCTCGCGGGAACCCTGGTGTGATGCGACGCTGAGGGGGGTTCAAGCGCTAGCGGAGAGCAACCGTCGACCGAAAGGCCGCCGGAGAGCAGCACACCGGTTATATGCGCAGCGCGCCCGAAGGAGAGGAGACCGCGGAGAGAGTGCCGCGGCTATGACACAACACAATCCAACACAATTCACTTTAAGCCAATCCAATCCAAATCCAATCCAATCCAATCCAATTCAATCCAAGTCAAGCCAAGCCAAGCCAATCCAATCCAATCCAATGCCCCTCGCGAGAGAGTGTTCGCTATCGGAGAGGAGATGGGGAGAGTGGCTGCAGACAACAACGGACGCACGCGGACAACAACGGACGCACGCGGACAACAACTGACGCACGCAGGAAGGACAGGGCCGCCGACAAGTGATGCTCTGAGCGCCGCATCTAAAAGTCACAGGCAGTCACAGGCTGGAGTCGAGTCCAGAGTCTCTGAGGAAACGCGCAAGAGCTTTAAAACCCCGCACCGCTCTGTCTTCGCTGTTCCAGGGGCCGAAAAAGTCCTCCATGCTGACAGTTCTCGCCCGTAATAAACTTCACGCTGTCGTTCGCGCCGAGTTAAAACGTGGACAAAACGCAGAACAGGTGTTCAATGTCTTCTCGTACACCGCAAAGCGTACACAGAGGTGATGCCATCAGACCGATTTTGTTAAGAAAGGTTTTAAGTGTGAAATACACTTTATAAGCGACCCCAAACCATCCACCGCCGGCGGCGGCGTCGGCGTCCGCAGTGCTCCTCTATAAAGAAACAGCATCCGGCGCCAGGTTTCGATCCGCGGACTTTGCGGCCGCAGCGCGACGCTCTACCGATCAAGCCACGGACGCGACGGTGATATCAGTGTTGACGCGCCTTATATCTTTAACGCATTCAAACTACGTCGTCAGCGGCGTGCGTTGGCGACTCAGCGGCGTTATAGCGGCTTGATAACTGCGTGGTGTACACGTGATACTACAAACCCGATGGAAGAGATGGAAGAGAAGGCGGCGAGGCGGTGGGCTGCGGGGGCCGAGCGCAAGCGCCGCAAGCGGGCCGACAACCGTGCATTCGCACTTTCACATTCTCCCCCTCGGGGAAATGCGGGGGAATTTTTTTTGTATAGGCTACTTTGAGGCGCAGGCGATGTATAGCACACTCTGTTCGCGTCGATAAACCGTGAGGTATACGAAACGTACACTGCGGGTCGATAGCGTAAAGGGGGGCGTACTGCAGGTTCGGGTTCCGCCAGTGCTGCAATTGCATGCGCCATCCATGAGTTGTGACTATTCCGTTGATGTCCTCTTTGGATAAAGGGAGTTGTACTGGTGAGCTCGTGGAATAGCCCTCGCGTGCGAGCCGATCCGATATCACATTGCCCGCGATGCCGCAGTGTCCTGGCAGCCACTACAAAGAAATAGTGTGCCCGTTGCGGAGTACCTCAGTGTGTATGGCGTTAATTTCTTGTATCAATTTGCCTTGATTATTTCCTCGCTTGAGAAGCTTTTGTAGCGCAGAGCGGGAGTCCAGGAACATTACCCAAGGTTTTGGAGTGCAGTCCCTGACAATGTGCAGCGCAGCTCTTACTGATGCCAGCTCGGTTTTTGTAGCCGATGTCTTGTGGCTGAGCTTTTGGCTCACAGAGACCCCCGAAGATGGCACCCATACACCTATGGCAGAAGATTCAGAAGTCACGGACCCATCAGCATATACGTGGGTATACCCGCCATAGCAGCGAGATATATGCTGAAGTGTGTGTAGTAGGTCAAGGCCGGTGGAGGCATCGCTGACTTTTTCCCGATTCCAGGCACTGTTGTTGTTATTGACCACGTAGAAAATTGCCAAGGTGGTAACTCGGTTCTAATAGGACGTTAATAGTAAACCGGCAGGAATTCCTGCACATGACTTCTGGAGCTATCTGCCAAAGGATCGGCAAATGAACCGCTAACATGGCGGAGGCAGACACGGATATTTTCTTGTCTTAATAGTACCCTGGCTGAGAGGCATCTTGCTTCACAAAGTGTCCCGGACGTTGAAGTGCACTTAGGGGATGACAATGGCAGGAGGTATTAATTTATGTTCGTCACTATCCGAGACTGTGTATTAAAAGCACTTGCAGAGCTCGAAAAAGTTCAAAATGGCATGTTTTTTGTAAAGCTCTCAGCTTATTATTGCGGATGGCACTAAATTTGACCACTTCCAACGGGTGGAGTTGTTCCACAGAGATTTTTCTCAAGGCCATTTTCTTGTAATGTAAAGAAGCAAATGTTTTGCGTGTTAGCAGAACAGTATTAGAACCGTTTGGTGTATGTTCTCCCCTGCACCGTTGAAAATACCTTGACAGGGCCTTGAAAGTTCTTGAATATCCTTGAATTCTTGTATTTGAATCCTGTATGAACCCTGTACTAGTGAAGTATGAATTTAAGCTTTCAGCAATTTGTTCGTCTATTGTTAAAGGAAGAATAACTTGCGCACGAGAATTTCCTGCAACTCCTTGTATAATTTTCCAGATTTTTTTTTTGAATCCCTATTCGCGCGTTGAATCAAACTGGAGTAGTAGTTATGTTTGCGTACGCGGATTATTGCCACAGATTCATTCCGTAACCTTTCAAACTGTCCTAAGTAATAATTATTATGTTTATGCTGTTTTCATTTGTTGTACCAGAATTGTTTTAAGTGCGAATGCACTTCTTAAGAGAGCCTGAATCGTCCGCCGCCGTAGTCCGCATAGCAACAGCTGCGGGTGCGCGCGCCCCTCGTCTTCCCTAGCAACGGGGGGAGATGGGCGCGCGCTGCCTGGCCGCTGACATGGCACATACCCACGTGGGGGATTGGCCAGGAATCGGGCGTGAGACGGGCTAATACACCCGCTTAAAGGAGTACTGACACGAAATTTCAAAGCTGAGATCCGCTCTAACAATCAAGTACAACGACAACACAAATAGGTGTCTGTGAATAAATGCATCTTTCTTTCTTTGTAGTTGTGTGTGTGTGTGTGATCTCTCTTTCGCGAACATTACCGAACCGCGCAAATTCAACTCGTGCATTCGCACTTTCACATTCTTCCCCTCGGGGAAATGCGAGGAATTTTTTTTTCTTCAAGATAGCAAGAATCTATCTCTCTTTCTCTCTCTACTTTATCCAATCACTTCCCCTCTACTTCCCTTTCCCGCACTGGTTTACATGCAGGTGAGCTCCCTGCCGAGTTCAAAAGTATCCCCAGTGCAATTCCTTTCCTTTTCCTTTCCCGCAAATCACAACCATCCAACGAACCGTCCTCGTGCTCAGCAGGACAACGCCTTATCCACTGAGTCACCGCTGCGGGTACTTCACTGTGAACTATCCAATTATAACAATTAAATGAAACTCAGAGTCGTCTTAGCGGAAAGTTGTTTTATAATTTGTTTCTGGGTAGTTTCAAATAAAACAAGTTTTATAGCCGTTTTCTGCAACCACACTCCTCCTGTATACGTGCCCACATATCGACAGCAGACGAGAATTCTGGAACGTTCGCAATTTCACGGCGAGCTAATTGTGTAAATAACACAAGTGAATGAAATTCGTGTTAATGGACAGTCGCCATATAACTGTATTAAGTGCGAACCTGCGTCCACCGGCGATGTCCGCATAGCATACCCACGTGGGGGATTGGCCAGGAATCTCCTCGTCTTCCTTGGCAACGGGGGGAGATGGGCGCGCGCTGCCTGGCCGCTGACATGGCACATACCCACGTGGGGGATTGGCCAGGAATCGGGCGTGAGAAGGGCTAATGCACCCGCTTAAAGGAGTACTGACACGAAATTTCAAAGCTGAGATCCGCTCTAGCAATCAAGTACAACGACAACAAAAATAGGTGTCTGTGAATAAATGCATCTTTCTTTCTTTGTAGTTGTGTGTGTGTGTGTGTGTGATCTCTCTTTCGCGAACATTACCGAACCGCGCAAATTCAACTCGTGCATTCGCACCTTCACATTCTTCCCCTCGGGGAAATGCGGGGAATTTTTTGAGAAGTATTTGATAAAATGAGAGTTACAACAGTTGTTTGCTGAGTATTCAAAGTTACCTTCACCGCCAGCTTGTATGTAAACACCGTGACGTCACGAAGCGCACGTGCGCGACTGGGGCCACCTACTGGTGGCCGCGAAATGCTGCGGTGGTTGGCAGAACGCGCGTGCGCCGACAGCCCGACCCGGCGGCTGGGCGGCGCCCGAAAGGAACGTTGTGGCGTTGGTTTGGAGCGTCGCTGGCCGCGTATAGGTGGGGGGAGTCTAGCTAGCCTAACTGCGGCCGTCGCACCTCCATGTGGGTTTCTGCACCTAAAACCACCGCAACACAACTGCGTAGCGTGCGGCACTTACGACGGGCATTTTTCCTTTCGGCTAATCAGTGCGCGACAGAACAGTTTAAAAGGGGTCATTATGAAGGTTGGTGCTGTTGCGACGCGTTCTAAGAATGTTTTTGAGGATGCCTTGTGTCTGCTACATTCCAAGGTAAGCTCATGCAGATTTGTTTTCGAGGTCCGCTTACGCCGAGCGGTGCCTCAGGCAACGTGAGCGCTGCCTGCAGTCTCCTTGCGTCGCCCAAAGGCAGTGGCGCACGCAAGATTTCATGTTGGGGGGAAAAAGGAAAGCATGAAAGGTAAAAGAAGTAAAATGAGCAGCAACAAAACAAAAACGTAAAAGCCAAAGCCAGAAATTATTCCAATAAAAATACCGGTAACATGTCGTGCTCTACATAAGTTATCGATTGTTTAGCGACTTTTCTTAGTAGCTAAACAGTCCGCAGCTTGAGGCAGTGACAGTAAAATAATTGTCGGTAGTCATTATTTCATGATCCCCCCCCCCCCCCCCCCCCACACACACACACATACGCCAGAGAGTAAACTTTGTTAAAGAAAAAAGAGCCAAGTGGTCGGTTTTATCAGCCAGCGCCGGGAGACCGCAAAAAAAAGAATACATTCACAGAGGCCGTTCGCTTAGAGCAAACTGATTTGTCGAGTTCCGTGTACCGCAACACTACAGTGAACTAGAATAGCTACACAGACGCATGGGCAGCCCATCTCGCGGCGAAGGCGCGATGCTGAATGCGGGCAAGGCAAGAATCTCTGTTTCTGCCGCGGCCTTAAATCATAATATATTGATGGATTGTAGGGATTAACGCGCCGACGCAACGCAGGCGATGAGACGCACCGTAGTGGAGGGCTCCGGATTAATTTTGACCACGTGGGGATCTTTAACGTGCGCCGAAACCAAGTCATAATATAATTTATCAAACTATAAATTTATCCCGCTTAAAAGCTCGCGTTTCTCTTGGACTTCTGCTACCCATACGAGCAAACTTGTCGCGGTCGATCCGGCTGTAGGCGGCTATCCCGGATCGCTGTTCGAAACATTTATCGCGTGTAGCCCAAGCAGCTGCTTAAGATACACGCGAAAACAAAACAAGAAAGCTCGTAAAAGGCTATTTACGGCTCTATTTACTAACTCCTTACGAACCTTACTACCCCCCCAGGGCGGTACGTAGGTCCTACCACTAACTGTGGAACCATTACTGGTGTAGACCGGGCACTTAGTAACTGCTGCTTGTTTGATACTAACATTCACTGACAGTGACAAAATTCTGTGAATTATTGAACGTAATAACTACAGCACTTTTCCCACTCCAATTCACGATTAAAAAGGTTTTGCAAATCCGCATGCTGACTTGTATATGCTGCCATTAAAATGCACAATTCTAAAATTATCGCTAAAATATTTGATTTTTGTGACAAGACCACCAACCCTATCAATTGATTTTCCGCTGCTGGCTATAAAAGCAAGAAGAGCCGATGTATCAAAGGTAACTAAATCATACTCGCTCTCCTCGTGCATTCCGTTAGTTTTCTTGCTCAATTTATTTGTTGGCTCCCCTAGGTTATTAGTAAATGAGAGTCTGGGGGCCCCCATTAGTGTGGAGCGTTCGGTGCGCCAGGACTTTTTGTCTTTACCTCGAGACGTTGTGTTTGAAAATAATGGGAAACGATCAAATCCGTGTTTTTAAGCTGCACCAGTCTGAAGTCAAATTGTTAGCCTACGCCGACGACATCGCACTATTCTGCAAAGACAAAGGAAGTGTCACTATTGCTATAGAGGACGTTAAAGGAGCCATGAAGACAAAATACAAGTTGGGTTTATTAGAAAGACTGCTTAGTCCCGATAACAATGATAGCAATATCATCGCAATCATCGAACAAATAACGGAGATATTAAAGAAAATGTGTGAAGCAGTCGCGACCCCCTAGTCAATTTCCCGCAACTTTTCTATGACGTCACGGAACCTTGTTTGTCCGGGGCGGCCGCCTAACTGACCTGTCGCGACGACACATGACTGGACGTCTGTAATGGGGCCTCTAGTTCCATTTCACCGCATCACTTGAATGCTAACGTCCAGTTAACGCACCGAAAATTATGTTTTATTGTTGGCCCGTGTGACGTCATTCTTGCTCATAACACGTCCCTGTGGCGCAAAATTTGAAAGTTTTTAAATACTTCTTGCTTATTTTTTGTTAAAAAAACATCTTTTGTGGCTGTAATGGAGCTGAGTGAGATACTGAATCCTAGTTCTTTCAAATTAAACCATGTTGTATTTTCCCTTCATGGCTCCTTTCAAGCGTTTAGTATTATGTCAGGCAGTATGGTGAACTGGTCCAAGTGCCTGGGGTTCTGGCATGGCAGTTGGCAGACGACACCAGGCTTATTTGCAGGTGTCAGTTAGGAAAACAAACCGGTCAAGTATCTTGGAACACCCCTAGAGAACTACAGGGATAGTGATCCATGCTGGTGTGCGCAAGCACAGCAAATACGGGATAGAGGGGAAAAGTGTAAAGGGATCAATTTGTAGATGTTTGCCAAGACAACTGTGTGCAATTTATTTTTTGTTTCAAAGTTATGGTTTGTAATGCAAATTGATGCCTTGCTCGCATAGGAATGTTCAGAAATTGCACTGGATATTTGCAGTGTTTATATGGTCGTCGACGTGGGAAAGGTGTGCAAGAAGAAACCTCTTTAGACTTGTACGAGGCGGCGGACTGGGACTGGCGCATTTGTTCGTGCGCCAGTTAGTAAATAGGTTTCTGTTTTTGCGGGACACAAGCGACACTTTTTTAAGAACCATGTGCCAGGTGCGCTTAGGTCAAGTGCTACCGCAGTTTGTGGTGTCTACAAGAAGGATGGAGGGGAGAATTTTCGGGTATTTTAGAGAAATCGTGCTGACGGTACGATTTTTAACGGCACGCTTTTCAGTGCAGTACCTGAGAGATATTTCTTGTAGAAAGTTGTACAAGGACTTATGTGATAACCTATTCCCTGTGCCACGGTACAGAACATTGTACATTGCAGGCCCAGGGCAAGATGTTCTTTAAAGGGTCAAAAGGATGCCAGTTCAGGGCGGGGCGAAGTCTTCTTTAAACTCCATAGCGGGACACTCACAGTTCAAACGTGGCTTAAAGATAAGGGGTTTGATGTGGGGCATGGGGCACTGAGTGCACAATTTTCAAGCAACCGGAAACAACAGACCACGTGTTCATACACTGCTGGATGGCAGTGCACTTTTGGGACATCCTACAGCGAACACTTCACAAAGAATATCCGTTGAACCCACACGGCATTCGGTACCTCCCATCCGAAAATGAAGAGGGCGTTCCGTACGATAGGCTAATGCTACTGGGCCTGTACAGTATTTGGTCGGCGCGCATGGTATAGCTTCACGGTGATGTGGCTGCTAGGCCGGCGCGACAGTTCTTTCGGGAGAGTGTGACGCTTTATGTTGAAGGGCTTAAAGTCCAAGAGTATGTGCCTGAATGGTTGGCATGCAAGCATGGAACCACTGACCGCACTGAAATAACTTTTAAATGCAGAGCATTTCAGTAACTCACGATGTCACCCGCGTTGACGTCCGTAGTCGTAGTCCGAACCCCTCCCCCTACACTATATAAAAAGAAATACTATCCGGCGCCTGGTTTCGATCCCTCGACCCTGCGGGCGGAACGCAATGTACATGGTGCTCTAGCCACTGCGCCACAAAGCCGACACAGAATGGGAGGCTACGAACGCGCCTTATATCCTTGACTCATTCAAACTACGTCAAGAAGCTGCTGATACAACGCATTCACTACCACCAACTCCCCAAACACTAAACGTTAACGCAATACACCCACCCCCTATGCGACGCATTTACTCGAGTCCCCCTCGCGGGGAGATGGGCCCAATTTTTTTTTACGACAACACCATCCGGAAGAACCGGATTGTGGCTTTGTATTAACTCGTGCTGTGTTGTGTTGCAATGTGTTGGTTTTGTGCATTTCGAGGTCCGGTAATAAAGAAAAAAAAGTTGTCTAAGTGCGATATGTGCGTGTTGAATGTGTCTATGTCGCGCTGGACGTTCAGCCGATCCACATTGTCACGCGTAGCTTTTTACTAGGTTATGCATGGCCAGTTGGTAAAATCCACTAAGTACCTAGTTTATACTGGGACAACTAACTTGTTAGTGTTCGGTTAGTAAGTGCTACGACCGTTTTTTTAAGAGTGAAGTTAGACATTCATTGTCTTTTTAATTCTGTATGTACTGGCAATATTTCGCAGCACGAAAGTTCCCCCCGGCAACATTTAATTGCACAAAATTTCTGCTGGTACTGCATGAAGGGGGGAATTAACACACAGCATCGTTCCATGACACTAATTGACGTGGACTGCCAGTTTAGACAGTATGACTGCGCTTTCACGAGCAGCAGAAGTTTAAAAATGGGAAAAGTTGCTATAAGTAAGAGCAGACCATGTTGCTGCTTTGACTGCCAGCCTTTTTTTTCGACGCAATGGGCGCCGAACACGCGCTGCCACGTGCCCCTGTCAGGGCGCAAGGCTAATTAATGTACTATTCTGACAGGGTGCCGGGTTGCTGAGCACGAAGACGCGGGTTCGGTTCCCGGCCGCGGCGGCCGCTTTTCTGATGGAGGCGAAAGGCAAAAACGCCTTTTGTACGCTATTTCGGAACACGTTAAAGATCCCCAGGTGGTCAAAATTAATCCGGAGTCGTCCACTGCGGCGCGCCTCATCGCCTGTGTTGCGTCAGCGCGTTAAACCCTACAATCAATCAATCAATCAATCAATCAATCAATCAATCAATCAATCAATCAATCAATCAATCAATCAATCAATCAATCAATCAATCAATCAATCAATTAATCAATCAATCAATCAATCAATCAATCAATCAATTAATCAATCAATCAATCAATCAATCAATCAATCAATCAATCAATCAATCAATCAGGGTGCCGGGATGGCGCTGTCGACGCCGATGGTGACGACGACTACTACTGCGGTCACTTTTTGCGTTTGATGAGTCCGCTAAGGCGTGAGCTCACGTTCGCCTAGCTGTCAACCGGAAAAGGAACGTTTCTGAGCGCACTGTTTCCGCCCGGTCACGCTCAAAGCCGCCCGTGCCGTGAAACATAACCTAGACACCGAAGGTGTCTTTGAAGCAAGGCGAATTTAGGCGAAGAAGGCGCAAGAGAGTGCTGTCGCAGAGAGTGTGGTGGTGGTGTCGCCTTTCCTTCGCTAATTGCCAGATCTATAGCTTACCAAACAGGCTGTAAGGTGACGTCTGTGACAGGTGGTGGAAGCTGGCGTTTATGGTGACGTCGCGTCATTCTAGTTCTGGTTAGGCGAATGTCACATGTCGCGTGATTAATAAGCAAACCGATGGGGTCTGCTCGAGCGTCAACGTCTATCCACGAGAGAGAATTGGCGCTCGGGCGAGACGGAGAGGGAAAACGGGCGCAGGCATAACCCGTCTACAATTAGCCAATTCACAATGTTTCAGAATAAAGAGTAATCACAGTTGAATGAAATAACACGTATGTCCGATGATCTTTAATGAACCGCAAGTGTTGTTAGGGTTACGACAAGTGCTATAAAGAACGAACATTTCACGCGCTCAACAGAGTTGGCTGAAGCAATTTTTAACCAATTTTTATTGGCCTCGTTTACAAAAAGAAAGCAGAAGAAAGCGTTGCGCAACAAAATTAATGAAAACGTGCCGCAGTGCAGTGCCATCTGGGGGCACGTGACTAATCATAAACGCCCGTAGGCAGTCTTTATGAACGCATAATCACTCGGGATTTATCTTTCACCCAAGTGATAGATAGTGCTAGGAGATGTAAAGACCAGTCGTTTCCAGCGCCATTTCGGCGAAGGGGGCATCCATTGCTCCAGGTTATGCCATGGCGGCGCAACCAAGCCACCGCCCGAAGCCTTTATCGCATGTCAGCGCTATATAGTACACGGAAGTGCCCGCTTTACGACAGAACGGCCTTGCCCCGCAGTCGAACAAACTCCAAGCATCGTGAAGGCGAAGTTACGCTTGTGTCCTGTGTACCTTCGCCCGAGATCCTCTCCTTGCTGCTGCTGGGATCAAGAGTGACTTCAAGTGAGTCACACACCGGATCCTGGCTGCCCTAGCTATTTGACGTGTGTTCACGCTAATAAGCTCTGGGGCTATGTGTGGGAGGGAGAGAGAAAAAGTCTTTTGTTTAGACAGCCCCAGTCCAGGTCGTCGTGCCGTAGCGTCTTCATTAGGAGACAGCCGGTCTGCAGCTCTTCCACGGGCTGTCACTTACCTGAAAGCAGTGGGCTACAAGGATACTTGTAATGACGTAGCGCAAAAGTGAACGGAGAACAAGAAAAGGGGCTGGCTCGTCTTCGACCCTTCTCTTTTTCTCTGTTCACTTTCGCGTCTACAAGTATGCATCACCGACAAGCCCAACTTCACACCCCGTCCGCCAGGAGTTCTTGCGTCGACGTGATGTTTACGCTTTGGCCTGTGTTCAGCCAGTCCTCCCTGCAAGTGTTGCGGGAGCCGCGGAGGGGCAATAAATCTTTTGTACAGCACTCCCACGTGGAGGACTTGTACTGAAGGGTGGGCAGGGCGGTTAGCTAGGTGTGGGCCAAGGGCTACGCGAGAGGATCCCTTGTATATAGTAGTTACGAGGTGGGGTGAAGGGATAGGAGGTTTGCGCTTGTCGAACCCTAGAAGCGGCTTCACGGGAAAGAGTAAGGTTGATGATTTTTTTGTTGTTTGTGTCAGTAAGGGGTCAAAATTACGTTTGGTCAACGGGAAACCCAGGAAGGTTAAAAGCTGTAAAGCTAAAAGTGACATGCTGTACGCGACTAGAAACGCTAGCGGTGGACAATTGCATATTCGTTCTTAGGTGCGGGACCGAGCAACACTTTTACTACTTGATACTGCACGGAATAAAACAGCCGCACCGCCATATCAGCGCTTAAGAATGATGGCACGGTGCATTACGTCTTAAACCAGAATTTTACTGATGCGCAATGCTGCCATTATGATGATGTACATGCACAGCTGTAAAATATTAGCCAAGGAAGCGACATTTAATTCATCCAAGTTGCTAGACGTCGTCACACTTGGAAACAAACATTTCCCTTTTATATATATAAAAAAGGAAATTTTGAAGTTAGTATCCCCGTTCACTTTTCTTTGTCCTGTACTACGGTTTCTGGGATTAAACGTATTTGGGTGACATATGTTCCTTACAGACAAGCTCCCAAAGATAGTCGGCACATGGACCAAACGAAGGCGCCAACTTTAATTCGGATGAAGGATGAAGGGTAATGGAAAAACATCTGTCAAAACCCGTCCTCGAAAAGTAGGCTTAGTTAGAATCTGTTTTCATCGACAGAAATGAGAAAAATAAATGATATCCACAAGAGAAACATAATAAGTTATATTAAGCCATGAACCATCTCAACTATTATTTCACTCCTGCCCAAATTTGTGGCGTCAGCCTCAATGGAGCCCTGAGATTCACATCCAATAAATTCGAATATTGTTTTCGCAACGACGACCACTGTGCACAGCGCACAAATTCTTTTCAGCCTTGTGCGAAGGGGCGTGGAATGACGTACACCGTGTGCGTGGCGACGGTGGCTGCCTGCCTGGGCGTCGTGGCCGTGTGCAACTGCAAGGCATTGGAGGAATGCCCACCCGTGGACGACAGGGACGCCAACGCTACGCTTCTGGCAAATGTGTACAACTGTTCCACCTTCTATATCTGCAGGCAGGTACGCAGCGTTGACTTTCGTAGCAAGCATAATTTCCCCGGCGGTTTAACGCGCCTTACTGGAGCCGACGTCACAATATCATCTCGTAACCATAGCGACGGATTTCTGTCGCAGCAGAATTCACTGATTCGCGTGTTCTGTGAAATCTGGGCTGGAAGCAAAATATGTGCACCTTACGCTAGATACATATTACTACAGTACTCAAAATATTTTGAGCTTAATAGCTCAGATTTTTTGAGCTTCTGATCATGGTTGAATGTCATATTTATGGTACCCGTTCTTTGTGTCATTATCGCTACAAGTACACTACTTCTGTTCATAACGTTCATAATGGCTGTAGGAAACTCGAGCTAAGGCGACATTGTTCGGGCATACAAGCACGCTGCATCTATGGCAATATCCCTGAGTTTAAAGACGAAAGTCTTTCTTGGGCATCTTGAACGAGGGGATTTTGGCCTGTCTGTCTGTCTGTAACTCTATTCAGCCACCCGGCCAAAGTGAAACATTAGCTGCACAATTCCAAATCTAAACGTCTAAGTCCGGTGGCACTGTTCACGCTTGCCAACATTGTTGAACAAGAACAAAACATTACGAAGATATGAGGCAGAAAGTCAATGGATAAGTGATATTTGCAGTGCTCGTTTATAACAAATTCATGGATGCTTGATTTTTCAAATGAAATACTGCATCCAATGCATGAAAAAAATCACTCAGTCGCCTGCTGTCGCCCGCGCCACTATAGCTTCTAGAAGAATTTTAAGAAATCAAACAGAAATTTCAGTTACGAAAGGTTCCACTAGGTTTCACGTTCCGCTTGGAACGCTCGTGGAGTATAGGGCAACGTGGTTCTATAAACGTTGAAGCAGGATGCCTCGATGCAGGCGCGTCTCCGCCGAACGACATCGCTGGCATCGAGGCACCCGGCCTGGAACAGTTCAATGCGGTAAATTTAAATTGACTCGAGCAAACCTTTAGCGCGTTTACCCTGGGAGAGGCACGACGCAAGAGGAACAACATGAGAGGTGAGCGGGAAAGCGAAGGGGGGCATTTAATTGGCAAAAGTCGATAAAGACTATCGCCTTTTGTCGAAATTTGCAACGAAAGGAGCAGATACGCGGCCTATTTTTTTCCCGCGTTCGAGTGCGCTGTTCAAGACTGCGCTGATGCAAGGAAACCTGCTTATCGCACTCTTACACGTGGCGCTTTGGCTGTTTATTTGAGCCACGCTGTACAATTAAAAAAATGCCCTATATAGGCTGATAACTTTCTCAAAACAACACACACACAGAGAGAGAAAGGAGCAGAAATAAAGGGGCTGTGTACTCAGAGATGCTTGTGGGCTGGAGAGAGCATAGTTTCGATTTTACGCGTACTCTGTAACGGAGCTGGAGCAGCCGGTGGTCTTGCAGCCGCAAAAGCGTTTGTAAAACGCCCCGATGAAATATATAATCAGTGAATGGGAACGTTGACAATTTGCAGTGCGCCATGACCTCTATAGTCACCTAACCATACGAAGATGAGAGATTAAAAAAAACGGCATTTTGGACGCACTTTTCTCACGAGAATCAGCGTTAACTAGCAAGAAAACTTGTATCGTGGGTTGCTGTGCCTACAGACTTTAACCTAATAAAGTGATAAGCAACGTACATTGACTTCCTGGTACTTCCTAATGGTGCATCCCGCGGCTTCACTGAAGACCTGGCCCATTAACGACACCATAAGTAAATGAGGCAGAGATAATTGTAAGGATAAGAATGGGGCGGAGTACATTCGGTAGTCATTCCAGATAATGAATGGCAGCCTACCATTGTCCCCTACCTTTGTCCCTGAAGAATAAAGTGTAGGACAGCTGCATAATGCTGCTACTCACCTATGGTGCTTAAACTTCGAGGCTCACTAAAAGGGTTCAACTTAAATTGAGTTCGACTCCGCGAGCACTTGAACGGAGGATCGTAGGGGTAACATTAAGGGACAAAAAGAGAGCGAAGTGGGTCAGGGAACAAACGCGTGTTAAGGTCATACTAGTAGAAATTAAGAAGAAATGGGTGTGGGCAGGGCATGTAATGCGAAGGCAAGATAACCGTTGGTAATGACCAACGGTTAAAGGGTAACAGAGTGGATCCCTAGAGAAGGCAAGCGTGGCAGGGTGCGGTAGAAAGTTAGATAAGCAGGTGAGATCAAGAAGTTTGCAGGGTGTGTTTTTTGTGCGCTTAAGATGAACTTTATGGACTACCAACTAGCCCGAACGCAAGCCCTTTTTCAAGATAAACTGGTCGCAGTTAGCACAGGACCTGGATAATTGCAGATCTATGGGGGAGGCCTTTGCCCTGCAGTGCGCGTCGATAGGCTGCTGCTGCTGCTGATGATGATGATGAAAAAGAAGTAAAGGGTGAAAAAGTGTCTTGCCCACCGCATCCCTCTATCGCGCAGGGTACGCCTTTGAAGTTCGAGTGCCCGGCCGACCTTCACTTCAACAACAGACTGAAGGTGTGCGATTACCGGCTGAACGCGAGCTGCGTGCCGCTGACAACTCAGGAACCGCCAGAGTTGGTCGCCACCGACATCGCCGTGACCGACTTGGACGTCAGCGAAAGCGCATCAATTTCTGGGGCCACCGCTGACGTAGATGGTGTTGACGTGGTCACAGCCGCGAAGCCGCCAGTCGTAAGCACCATAGCGGGCCCGGCCGAATCGAACTCGGACGACGTGGACCACAGTCTGGCAAGTCGGCTGTGAGCTTCTCGGCAGCATTACCGGGTTCTGAGAGTTCTGAGAAGCCGATGACAGCAATCAGTTTTTCTTCAAAGGAGCAGCGCCTAAGAAAGTCAAGGAGGTTACGTGCGTCATAAATTATTCCAACTGAAGCTCTCGCTTAAAATCGTTATTCGGCAATAAAGAGTGCGGCCGAAATAGGTTCCCCCCTCCCCCCCCCCCCCCCCTTCCCCTTTCACTACGACGACACCAGCGCACAGCCAGGCTGCCACTTTAAAGGAGCCATGAAGACAAAATACAAGTTTGGTTTATTAGAAAGGATGCTTTGTTCTGATAAAAATGATACCTATTTCATCGAAAACTTCTAAAAAATAACGGAGTTATTAAAGAAAACGTGTGGCGCTGTGGCGACTCGCTAGCCAGTTTCCGGCAACTTTTCTTTGACGTCACAGAATCTTTTTTGGGCGATTGACGGCGGCCGAACTAATCAATCGCCAGGACACATGACTGGACGATTGTAGTGGGGCCGCTAGTTCCGTTTGATCGCATCACTCGAATGCTAACGTGCACCTAACCCACTGAAAATTATCTTTTTAGTGCTGGCCCATATGACGTCACTCGCGCCGACAACACGTCACTGTGGCGCGAAATTTGAAAGTTCTTAAGTATTTCTTGCGTTTTTATCGGTTAAAAAACGTCTTTCGTGGCCGGAATGGAGCTGAGTGAGGTACTGAAGCCTAACTCTTTAAAGTTAAACAAAGTTGTATTTTCTCTTCATGGACCCTTTAAATACGCCTGCACGTATTTCCTTCTTGGAAGGGGCAATTCCAACGTTGTAGATGAAGTGGAGGTGGTTATACGTTATTAAGCAAGGCACAGAAAAATTAAACAAGCAAAATGGAAAATTTCAGCTGTGTGACGATAAATACTAACGTGAAATATAGGAGTGAAAGAGCAAAGACAAAGAAATTATTGTGTTTGGTTGAGTGGAAATTCTGAGAGATTTTTTTAAATGCTACACAGTAGTGGCGATTATGATACTGAGAGAGAATTAACGGCCGCATATACAGAATGATCAAAGTTAAGTCGACAGGTTTTTTAAAAAATAGGCGCTTAGATTTTCGCGAAGACCACCTCTACAGTGAGGTTATGGGCCTTTGCCTTAATTGCCTTTCGCATGATTACGCATGCTAGAAGTCAAGGCCGGCGCATAGCTCCTCCCTTTTGCTCTGCAATAAGGCTTGACTTTGGGCTAGTTGGGTATGCATGACACCTTGAAAAACAGCGCAAAAACACACGGACGTAGCGAGGTTACACAGGCACGAGCGCTGACGAACAACTGGTGAAATTTTATTAAAGTTGGCAATAAATAGAGGAAAGAAAGCAATCATACGCCAGTACAAACGAGATAAATAAACAGCTTAAAAGCGGAGTCGGGAGTAAAAGTTGATAAAACACACACAAATTTCCTTTTTATCCGGCCAGATAAGCAATCTCGCGCTCAAACAGTGCCACGGATGGCGAGCTCACGCAATCCTCCCCCTTAGTGGCTATGACTGAAGCCTCAAAGATTTCGCGGGATCGGGCATCACGATACTGTTTTAAGATGCGGGTTTCGTTGAGCTTGGGATAGCAATCTTTGCAATTCTTGCAGTGTAAGGCCAGATTGCTACCAGTTCCTGTGCGCATGTTATTTGCATGCTCACGAAGACGGTCGTTTACGCACCTTCCACTCTGGCCCACGTATACTCGCCCGCACTTCAGTGGGATCTCGTATACTATGCATTCCACGCATTTGACATACTGTTTTTCATGTTTCTTCCCACAAGCAGCCCTGGGAGCCTTTTTGTCATTCACCATGGCACACAATGTGGCTAGTTTGTTGGGCGCGGAAAAACCTGTCCGCACTCCTGCCTTGTCTCCTATCTTCTTCAGGGGGTGCGACACGGCGTGGACGTATGGGATGACGTTAAGGCGGCCCCTGGCATTCTCTTGCGACCTTTTCGTAGCCCCGCTGGTGTTCACCCGTTTCAAAACGGTTTCCGCCGAGCTGCGCAGAAATGGCGTAGGATACCCTGCCAAATTGAGTCTGGTGACCTGATGGTCCAAGCTCCGCATCATCATGTGACGGCAGGACCTAGTCACTGCGTTTTGGATGGCTGCCACGGCTAACCCACGTTTTACAATCTTCGAGTGTGCCGAACTGAACGGTAGGAGTCCTTTTTGTGAACGCGGGGAATATTGCCAGCACACATGACTGCCGAAGGTCAATTCCATGTCAAGTAAACGCAGCTTCTTGTCTTCTGGCCTCTCGCTCGTTAATGTGAATGTCGTCATAACAGATGAAAATGCCTCCAAAAGCTTGTCCCCTTGGCTTAGCGGGTTTCCACGAACCTTGAACAGCACGAGGTAGTCGTCGACGTACCGAAACGTTCTCACGACTGCATGGTCAGGAAGGACGTTTTGCAGACGCCTGTCAAACACGGCAAGTAGAAGGTCGCTGAGCACAGGTGCAATCGAGGAGCCTATGCACACTCCCTCTCGCTGGAGGAACAGCTTGTTGTTGTGCATTACGAAAGTCGACTGAAGGTAAAATGCTAGCCCCTCAAGGAAGGCTTCCGTCCTAGCATTTTACCTTCAGGGGCTAGCATTTTACCTTCAGTCGACTTTCGTAATGCACAACAACAAGCTGTTCCTCCAGCGAGAGGGAGTGTGCATAGGCTCCTCGATTGCACCTGTGCTCAGCGACCTTCTACTTGCCGTGTTTGACAGGCGTCTGCAAAACGTCCTTCCTGACCATGCAGTCGTGAGAACGTTTCGGTACGTCGACGACTACCTCGTGCTGTTCAAGGTTCGTGGAAACCCGCTAAGCCAAGGGGACAAGCTTTTGGAGGCATTTTCATCTGTTATGACGACATTCACATTAACGAGCGAGAGGCCAGAAGACAAGAAGCTGCGTTTACTTGACATGGAATTGACCTTCGGCAGTCATGTGTGCTGGCAATATTCCCCGCGTTCACAAAAAGGACTCCTACCGTTCAGTTCGGCACACTCGAAGATTGTAAAACGTGGGTTAGCCGTGGCAGCCATCCAAAACGCAGTGACTAGGTCCTGCCGTCACATGATGATGCGGAGCTTGGACCATCAGGTCACCAGACTCAATTTGGCAGGGTATCCTACGCCATTGCTGCGCAGCTCGGCGGAAACCGTTTTGAAACGGGTGAACACCAGCGGGGCTACGAAAAGGTCGCAAGAGAATGCCAGGGGCCGCCTTAACGTCATCCCATACGTCCACGCCGTGTCGCACCCCCTGAAGAAGATAGGAGACAAGGCAGGAGTGCGGACAGTTTTTTCAGCGCCCAACAAACTAGCCACATTGTGTGCCATGGTGAATGACAAAAAGGCTCCCAGGGCTGCTTGTGGGAAGAAACATGAAAAACAGTATGTCAAATGCGTGGAATGCATAGTATACGAGATCCCACTGAAGTGCGGGCGAGTATACGTGGGCCAGAGTGGAAGGTGCGTAAACGACCGTCTTCGTGAGCATGCAAATAACATGCGCACAGGAACTGGTAGCAATCTGGCCTTACACTGCAAGAATTGCAAAGATTGCTATCCCAAGCTCAACGAAACCCGCATCTTAAAACAGTATCGTGATGCCCGATCCCGCGAAATCTTTGAGGCTTCAGTCATAGCCACTAAGGGGGAGGATTGCGTGAGCTCGCCATCCGTGGCACTGTTTGAGCGCGAGATTGCTTATCTGGCCGGATAAAAAGGAAATTTGTGTGTGTTTTATCAACTTTTACTCCCGACTCCGCTTTTAAGCTGTTTATTTATCTCGTTTGTACTGGCGTATGATTGCTTTCTTTCCTCTATTTATTGCCAACTTTAATAAAATTTCACCAGTTGTTCGTCAGCGCTCGTGCCTGTGTAACCTCTCTACGTCCGTGTGTTTTTGCGCTGTTTTTCAAGGTGTTTTGCTCTGCGTTTCGATAGCGGTTCCAACTTCCGAGTACTGCAGATTGCAATAACGCCTGCCAAGAATGAATGGGTGCTAGTTATTACTTTTAAATGCAGAGCATTTCAGTAACTCACGATGTCACCCGCGTTGACGTCCGTAGTCGTAGTCCGCACCCCTCCCCCTACACTATATATATAAAAAAATACTATCCGGCGCCTGGTTTCGATCCCTCGACCCTGCGGGCGGAACGCAATGTACCGTATTTACCCGATTCTAACGCGCCCCCGATACTAACGCGCACCCGATTTTCCTGGCAAAAAATCCGAAAAAACTTGCACCTCCGATTGTAACGCGCACGGGACTTTGTGACCCAGACAAACGAATGCGAGAGAAACGGGTGATTTATTTCCCGAAGTAATCTCACTCATCTCACTCCTCGTCACTCTCCGCTGACCACAACATCTCGTCCTCGGTGCCGTCAAGTGCGTTCGCGGTGCCACACTTCTGAACGAACGTTCAACCATGGTGGATGGGATCGGGGCCCACGCCTCGCACGCCCATCCCGAGAGCTTCTCCAGAGGCGCACGCTTCAGCCGACCGCTCGTTTTGAACGCGTGGGAGCCGCTGCTGCCATTGCTGTTATCAAGCGCGCAAGTGAAACGATTTGACGATTTGTGTGAACGCCGATAGAAAAGCCTAGGCGCCTAGGCTTCCTGCGTCTGAAAAAGCGTTGCTAAAAGCTTTGGCGCCATCTTGAGATGGCGATGGCGACGGGTGGGCCGAAATTTCCGCTGTTTCGGTAGTTCCGGTTTCGTATCCGATTCTAACGCGCATGCGATTTTTCGGCCTATTTTTCCGGAAAAAAAGTGCGCGTTAGAATCGGGTAAATACGGTACATGGTGCTCTACCCACTGCGCCACAAAGCCGATACAGAATGGGAGGCTACGAACGCGCCTTATATCCTTGACTCATTCAAACTACGCCAAGAAGCTGCTGATACAACGCATTCACTACCACCAACTCCCCAAACACTAAACGTTAACGCAATACACCCACCCCCTATGCGACGCATTTACTCGAGTCCCCCTCGCGGGGAGATGGGCCTAATTTTTTTCCTGTGCCTCGACCCCTTTGTCGAACACCGTACACAGCAGGCACGTCAGCGAAGGGAGGAGCTTTGCGCCGGTGCAGACTGTCTTGAGTGCTAATCATGCGAACGGCAATTAAACTTTGCCGTTTGATATCTCGGAGTACGGATGCGCTAGAAGAATTCTGCCAATTGAAACTGCGTAGAAACATGATTGCGTCTAACTTTCCAATACAAACATTCCTGCTTACTGCAGCCACTAAAAAGTTAATTAATCAAGTTTAGTTAATTAAGCCATCTACATCAATAATTACCCTTTTAATTATGTGTCCCCCTGGGCGCATAACCTCACTGTAGAGGTGGTCTTTACGAAAATTTAAGCGCCTAATTTTTAAAAACCTGTCGACTTGACTTTGATCACCCTGTATAGTGTTCAGCTTGCCGTAATTGGTGCGTATTTTCGGTAAAAGTAATTTTTTAACCGAAGCGAATCTAGTGGAATCTAATTTGTTGCGTGTGTGAGCTAAACGAACCGAGGCTATTCACAGAGTTTCACAGGTAAAGAATAAGGCTGAATTTCACCACATTTGTGACCATGGGTGTACAATTTTTTTGTAACAATGACACGCAGGTCCGGTACGGGCTTGGTTTTGGCTTGGTTTTGTAAATGCTGCACAGGAATGAAAGGAGTTGTGTATGTGCTGCCTTGGGATGCGGTGGAGTAGATAATAGGACTGTGGGATCATGACAATTTTTATATCACCTGACATCACGTACACGCGTACGCACTACTTAGCAATAACGACTGCTAACTGTGAGTCGGTATGGATTGACGCCCGGCAGCATTTTCTTTTCAAAGAACAACAAGCACATTGTTGATGGCACTATCTATCGCTCCCGATATTCATCTGTTGCAGAATTTATAACCGCCCTTGGTAACATTCTAGATCCCATATCGTCCGAAAACAAGAATGTGTTACTTGTAGGCGATCTTAACATCAATTTGCTCGATACCAACTCCAGTCCATATCTTGCTTACACTGACTGTTTTCTGGTTACGGCCTGGAATCACTTATAAACGTTCATAAAAAGTGTAGACATTTCGGAATTTCCCTACTGCATCATGCTGTAATTAATGTAATTCCATCACCTGCCTCTGGCGTTATCACTGTAGATATTACTAATCACTACCCCATCTTTGTCACTTTCAATGCTATCACACATCATGACACTTATGTGACCACACGCTTTCAGCAAGATACGTTTATTAATGCCATTTATTCTACTGACTGGTCCACGATCAATTCGATAACTGATCCCGAGGCAGAGCTGGATACATTAACCACACTGTTCTTGGAGGCGGTCTCGGAGAGCACTGGAACCGTTCATTGTAAAAAGAAATACAAACATCCGTATGACCCCTGGATGTCTAGTCCATTACTTACGAGCCTAAGAAAAAACACGATCTATACAAAACGACAAAAATGCAATCATTCAATACCACCTTAAAACCTCGCTATAAAACTTACTACAATGTCTTGACTAGTCTACTGAAGCAAGAGAAAAGGCGTTATTATGATAAAAAAATAATTCACCATTAATAATAATAACTCTAAGAAGCAATGGCAAATGATAAATAATTTCCTAAATAAACCTTCGCCGTCCACTCCAGTTTCAAGAATTAATTTTAATGCACGGCATCACCTTTCAAGAGCCTTCCGAAATTGCCAACGTTTTCAGTAATTGCTTTTCCTTTTCCTCATACGACACAACAGGTGCTTCGCAACCTAGCATGCCACGTTTGCCCCACTCTTTTTTTCTCAGTCCTGTCACTCCACATGAAGTTTATTTGGCGATCTGCAATCCCAAAACCTGCAGCTCTGGTTCAGATGGAATTTGTGCCCGTCATCTAAAACTGGTTACTAATTACATTTCTGAAAGTATCCTCAATATAGCCAACCTCATCTTCAGAGCTGGCTGTTTTCCGAACGTTTTTAAGCGAGCAAAAATTGTTCATGTTTTTAAAAAGGGAGACAAGCTTTTACTTACCAATTATCGACCGATATCGATTCTTCCGTCTATAAGCAAGATTATTGGGAGCCTTTTTGTAAAGCGGTTATTTAGCTACATTACAAAATTCAACGTTCTTAAGCCTTGTCAGTTTGGTTTACGTCCTGGCAGTTCCACCACTTAGGCCATACTTTCATTAACTGATTTTATTAAGCATTCAATAGATTGTGGTTTTATTGCTAGTTCGGTGTTTTTGGACTTAACTAAAGCTTTTGATACTATTAACAACCGCATTTTATTTAACAAACATGAATCTTATAGTGCAAATGGCCCAGCCTTAACTTTTTAAATGAACGATTTGCTGATTAGAACTTTCACAGTTTATACTTAGCAGTTTTCTTTCAGACTAAAGCAGTAAACTAAAGTGTGTGTCAGGGTTAAATTCTAGGACTCCAACTTATTATACTGCATATTAACGATCTTCCCCACGTCTTATATGTCGATGACACCACCATCATGTTCGGGAGAATCCCTAGTCTCAGTCACATCAAACTTAAACGACTCGCTAGCTATAGTAATGAACTAGCTTAACGATAACTGCCTTTTAATTGGACCTGTTAAAAACTAATTACATGCCTTTTCATTATAGCCATAAACATCTGCCTGATTCTCTGAGTCTGACAGCTGGTCCTGGTCAAATTTCTGTGTGCGAAGGCGTTACATTTTTGGGCGTTACTACTCGATAGTAACCTTAAATTCGGCTCCCACATCAACCAATTAAAGAAAAAATGTGCATTTAGTATTCGCGCTCTCATAAAAGCACGACCTTTTTTTTTTTCATTAAATGCACTGATGTCCCCGTGTTTTGCTTTCATACACAGTCACATTAGTTATGGAACCGCCGCACGGGGCAACACCTACCAATGTTACCTATCATCCATTCAATATGTTGAAAATCAAGACATACGTATTATCACCTCTAGCCCTTTTCATTCAAATGTTTCGGTTCTGCTATGTGAACATAAAATCTTATGCGTACAGAAAATGTTTCATTATAATTGATCACTTCTGTTTTTCAAGTTGGTTAGAGTTCAATCGCCGACTATTATTATTGCTTTACCCTTACCGCTTAAACCCAATTCCACCAGGTTTGACTTTAACCAAATCTTTTATTGCCCCTTGTTAACTCTAATTACGGAAAGCAAACGCCACACTTCGCTGCTATTTCATTCTGGAACTCTTTACCGTATACGCACTTATCTTCTTCTAGAAGATCTGTTAATAAGTTCCTTTTAACGTAAATGCAATATTCAGCACATAAGCGTATTGCTCTGCATTTTACGCCCCGTTATTATTATTAGTATTAATTTGTTTTGCATCATTTCAATTCTTTCCCCGCCACCCGCCCCAACAGTGTCAACTGTGTAGTTTCCTTTTTTGCTTCCTTTCGTTTTTTGTTTTTGTATTGCTGTTATTTTTTTTGCTGTCGATTACCCGACTTCTGATTGCTTTTTTTTTTGTTTGTTCATGCCTTGCACCATTTTTTATGGTTCGTCCCGGCCAGTGAACTTTGTTTGTTTAGCTGGCATTGACTGAACGTCTGTACGCTTGCAACGTTTTTTTCTTGTATATTTTATTGGCGTCTTCGCTGTGAATTCTTATGCATTTTTGAGTGCACTACATTTAAACAGTGTTTTATTTTCTGCATTCACCTTCTGCTACTCCTGCATATTGACTACTTTCGTTGAATTTACTTATCGAGGGTCCCGTCGCAGTCCTTCTACTTTGGGACACCTGTCTGCAAAACATAACTCCCTGTATTCTTTTGTTGAAATAATAAACTTCATTTGATTTGATTTGATATGAACAAATTCAAAGTGACATAAATGTGGGCGTTTCAAGAAAGCGCGTTCGTTTAATTAAATTCGGATGCTAAAGTCAGCTTTATGTTTTATCTGGGCAGAAGTGGGGTTAGTATATACTTTGAATAGCTTCAAGAATAACGCGCAACAGGCATCATTAGTTACTAGACTGAAATAACTGTTCGAGATGATTACTGGGTTGCAGGCGAGCGGCTTGTGGTGTGAATGAAAAACAACCGAAGTTATATGGCCCGTTGATGTGTAGGATGTTTTTACGACAGCACAGGATCAAACCGCGTTGGTAGCCAAACAATGTTTCGAATTAAAATCCCAGGCGGTCTCAGTTATTCACACTGAGATTATAAGACTAATTGTATTTTAGAATCGGTAAACCCGAAGCCTGAATTTCGTTCGCGTTGAGACGTTGGGACGACAGGGGATATAATTTTTGTGTATATACGTGTTTGTACGCCTATAGGGTCATGGCAGTGACGCAAGCGGGCGTGCTTTCGGCGGTCGTTTGGCTGGACCTGGTGGTAGCTCTCACTGGACTAGAGCTACATCGCTGTGAGTCAATGGACGACATGGCTGTCAACACGACGCTTCCTGCCCATACGAACTGCTCCGCCTACTGCCGTTGTAAACAGGTATGCTGCACAGCGTGACGTGAAGGAGGCGTGGTACGTGAAGCTGTAGTGAGGAGCGCGACTGCCGTCGAAATAACGGCGGGGCCTGTATAACTGTGGGAGTTCCGGCCTTATATAGTGCCAATATCGCTTGCTGTTAAAAGAGCGAATAGAGAGAGAGAGAGAGAGAGAGAGAGAGAGAGAGAGAGAGAGAGAGAGAGAGAGAGAGAGAGAGAGAGAGAGAGAGAGAATGTAGTTTAATTGTACTGACGAGGTTTGTCCCTCAAAGAGCCTTACATGCTACGTCAGGTGAAAAATCAAACGAGTGAGAAAAAAAGAAAAGAAAAGAAAAGAAAACAAAAAGAAAAACAAGAAGAAAAAAAAAGAAAGAAGAAAAACAAAAATAAAAAGAAATGATGAGAATTGCAGTCGGAACCAAGTTCAGTAGTTCGGTATAAAAAGGAATGTTGAAGTACACCAGAGGAAATGTTCGCTTCAAGTTGAAAAGAGTTCTGAGATCGCGAAGTAACCACACGCGAACACGGCACGTTTAGCGTAAGTATACTGTAAGCATACAATCGATGAATACTTCCAGCCCTGACCACCCCTAATAAAAGAATAACGTATATCGACAGTACGCTACCCAACTTGAAGCCTCCCGATGTTTCCCTAGCGGCTATAGCGAGGCATTTTCGCTGAGTCAGAGCTCAATGACATTAGCGGGGGGGAGTAAAAGCTGCGTAGATTATTTTCATATCGAAATTAAAACACAACAATGCAGCACGAAGACCGAAGCAATTCTTTTTGAAGTTTCTTGAAATTTTCTTTAATGCCCTGGAAAGTAGTACGCTTGAGTACGCGGAGCTCATCACGGCGCCATTTAAGACAGCGCCTAATGCGTATTGCAGGAGACGCATCTGGTGTTTTCGTGCCTGGCCAAGCTGCCATCCAGCGGCAAGCCGAAGGAATGCGACCACCAAGTGAACGCCGACTGCGGGCAGCTGCCAACGTCGACGGAAACGCCACCGGAGTCTGTCACGACTGGGGTTGCTGTGACGGAGGCCTTCGAAGATGGCGTCGCAGTGAAGCAAAACACTGACCATGAACGACGAGACCGACGTGAACGCTAGCAAAGACGCTGTGACCGTGACTTCGGCTGGTGGGCGAAACGAACAACGTTTGCGGCAGTGATATTTCGCCGATGTGAGCTGGTGACGGCGGCAGGCAAGGTGACGTCCTGCAGACTTGTGCTTGACATCTCTGCTGACATCTCCGCGGCAAGATCGTGGTGACAATTGTGTTTTTGCAGAGGGATTGAATACGAAGAGAGGATGCGACGTGCATCACGGGCCATTTCAACTTCATGTGGTAACAGCTTGTCTAAGAAATAACTGTCTGGATAAAGAAATCCCGACCGAAATATTGCTTCTTAATTAAGGACTTACAAAGACTTGTCTGTGACGTTGGCACCGTGCTGAGGCTGCCCCCTGACCAAAAGTTGTTTGGCCCCTGTATGCTCCCCATCTTCTAAACTTCATCTCTCTCTCTCTCTCTCTCTCTCTCTCTCTCTCTCTCTCTCTCTCTCTCTCTCTCTCTCTCTCTCTCTCTCTCTCTCTCTCTCTCTCTCTCTCTCTCTCTCTCTCTCTCTCTCTCTCTCTCTCTCTCTCTCTCTCTCTCGGGACGGGTTTTTAAGAAAGGCCTGTCGCCAGAACAAGAAGTTACACTCTTAACAAAAAAGCTCGTAAAAGGGTAGTAACGGCGGTATTTACTAACTCCTTACGGAGTTTACTACACCCCAGAACGGTACGTGGGTCCTACCACTAAGTCTGGAACCGTTACTACTCTAGTCCGTGCACTTAGTAACTGCTGATGGTTTGATACTAACATTCAGTGAAGTAACAAATTCTATGAATTATTGAGCATAATAACTACAACTCTTTTTCCACACCGAATCACGATTACAAAGTTTTTGCAAATCCACATGCTGTCTCGTATATGCTCTCATTAAAATGCATGATTCTAAAATTATTGCTAAAATATTTCATTTTTGCGACAAGCCCACCGACTCTCTCAGGGGTCTTTCCGCTGGTGGCTATAAAAGCAAGAAGACCAGATGTATTCCTAAGGTAACTAAGTATTACTCGCTGTCCTAGTGCATCCCGTAGGCTTTCTTGCTCAATTCAGTTGTTTATAGTCCACGTGTGATATGTGCGTGATGAATTTGTCCATGTCACGCTGCGCACTCAGCAGATCCACATTGTTACGCGTAGCTTTTTACTAGGTCATGCATGACCAGTTAGTAAAAGCAAATAAGTACCTAGTCAATACTGGGACAAGCAATTAGTAAGTGCGCCGACCTTTTTTTTAAAAGTGTAGACTAAATCTTGTGTTTGTCACTGTGACTATGTTGAACAGAAAAATCTGTGTCGCCGAGGTAAAGGTCAGTTTATCTGCGATATTTCTCGTCTGTGTGGCCATTGATTTGAGAAGTACCTCAAAATTACGGTGGACTTTTATCACTTATAGCAGGACTTGGGAGAACTAGATGATGGCACGACTTGAAAGTCTAGTGCTGCGCTTGTTCAAAGAAGTTTTGAAGACCCTTCTGGGCGTTCGTCGAAAAACTCATCTCCAGCCATCTTTGGTTAAAAACTAAAAGCGTAGGACGTTGCTGTTCTCCATCATGGCTGGTCCCCCTGCAGCCCTGATTGCTATCCCATCGGCGGGAGTCGGTTACTACCAGAGCCACGCACCCGCCGCATTCCGTGGCTCCTCTTTTATCAGCCGGGCTGCTTGTTAGCGGCTGACGGCTGCCGTAAAACAAAAGAAGTCGGAAAACTGCCGCCTGTTTTTCGAACCCCCGGATTGAGTCTCACGACGGCAAGAAGCCGTCGCGAGGGGGCCTCCTCTTTATCTGCTAGATCCTGCTCAAAGAAACACCTTTATAGCCGCCTTTCGACTGTCGTGGCGAATAAAAGCAGTTCCTGTTACCCGCCACGGACCGACAACACGGGCCTCGGGGACTAAGACACAGGAGATGTGAGTATCGTTTCCAATCAATCTTCTCGGCATCTCTTGTAGCACACTCAATTTTTCTTGACAACCAAGTTTAGGGGGAGACTGTTTTCGTTCAACGTTTTACTTTCCAGGTACAGGAGTGATCTCTTCCGAATTCCTGGTTCGTGTAGTTTTTAAATCCTGTTGTAAGCGTTAACGGAGATTTTACGCGCTGAAGCAGATGGGTTATGCAATGCGCTGAAGTGGAGTGCGACAAATAATATGGTTAATATGGTGCCACTAGGGGGACCTTTGACGTGCTTCAAAAGTTCGTTCGCACAGGAGTTATTGTTTCTAAGCCTCCACAACAAAGATAGTCCTTCCGGCCAGGACTCTGCCCTGCCACCTTGTGCGTAGCCATTGGGACACCGCCGATTTTGGAAAACTCCGTAACTTCAGTACATCTGACTTGTCAGCGTGCTGCACGTTTTTCGAGCATGGTTGTACACAAGGCATTTGGATTTAAATTGCCCATAATCCCCTATCAGAAATCCCAAAGCTTCCTTATTTTTGCACCGATTAGGACTTCGTTCGATTGCGTTTCACATTGGAGGCCATTTGACTGAAAAAAGGCTGTAATTAAAAATAAAAATGTCCTTAACGTGTCCCTCCTTAGATTAGTCGACCTCGTAGAGAACATGTACTTTAGCCCTGCTTACCAGAATTCTTATTGCGATTAGTGTATGGCCGGCTACTAACTCCAAGTCATTTGATTACACTTCG